>NW_025938270.1:0-354083 GCF_000764305.2 Hyalella azteca | reverse complement strand
GTTGGGTCCCTGACGCCAAGTCCCACGTTAATGGAAGACGCTGCTTGAGCACATTGTATGAGACATCGTGGGATGTAGGATGGTTTAGTTTATTGTAGTTTATTGTAGTTTATTGTTGTTTATTGATATTGGTATTAAAATGTAGGGGGCATTGGGATATTCTGGTTCCCTTGAGTAATAAGAGGCCAGTCATATCTCCTGCCGACAAGTTACACGCCCAGAGGGAGCCCGGTCTTCTGAGTGCTACTTAAAACCGCTAACATTAGCCTTCCTCTGTTGCTACGCCGCAAAATTAAAGGTTTTGACATGAGGAGGGAAAATAATACGAGGGTCTCCATCATGTCCTAGGGTAACTCTTGTGGAAACGTTTAATCTAAAATTAATTAAAAGTATTTTTGTTCGTTCATAGCAGATTGTGTAATATTGTGAGCTTTATTTAATTTTTTTATTATTGCCTTCGAGTTAATGCTATTTCGAACAATACAAGTTCATAGCCCTTCCTTTTATTTGCAATATGAACGAATTCTTTGTATTTTAAATTACCATCTTATTTTGCACGATTACCATCTTTGGATAATTTTCTAGAAAATTATATTGTCATCCAAATTCTAATATCGTCATGCTTAACACTTCCATCAACATCATTTCGCACAACTTATAAATCCATCTTGGAAATCCCCTCTACTTTGATGTGACATTTTCGTGTAGTTCATGAAGGCATCCTATGCTTTAAATAAGTCCTCTTTTAAGCTGCGTCCAGAATGACGTTTATTAATCTTGCCATTACTCTTCATCTCGCTTTGTGTCAAACCGGAAGACTTCAAACAAACAAAATCTACTACCTTGTCTTTCCCCGCTTTATTAATAAACATTTTAATAGTGATAGCTTCCAGTAATTTCCACATCAAGTTATTGAAATTATTTACTTAGACCCTGACACCGGATTTTTTCTGTGTTGAAATCATTTTGAGCGTTCAAACTACGAAATACTACGTAATACGTTCATCGTTTAATGTTATATCTACCTCCAAATGTGTACTAAAATTATTCTTTTTAAATATAATCTGGAGCAAACTTACTCTGAAGAAGTATTAATATAGAAAACTTAATAAGAAGTTTTTTATTATATTAAAAGTCTATTCGGAGCAAACCTACTTTTAAGAAGTATCAATATAGAAAACATGATAAGAAGCGTTTTTATTATATTAGAAGTCTATTCGGAGCAAACATACTCTGAAGAAGTATCAATATAGAAAACTATATAAGAATTTTTTTTATTATATAAGAAGCCTATTCAAGGGTCTTGGAACTATCAATATTGGGCGTGAGAGATGGTTAATATGCATAAAAGCCCAGGTTGCATCCGCATAACGTAATACCGCAAACGAGGGATGTCCGACGAGTAAATGCAAGCGACAAATGAGGGTAATTTGCCTCTTGAGTGTCCATCTTTGTTACGGGGATCGCAAGCCTCGTTTTCCAGACAGAGAAGCAATAATTTTCGCAAGCTCATATTTTTACATTGCTTATGCCTGCAGTAAACCGGACGACTCCGTGTACTTTCCGGAATTGAGAAGTGAAGACCTGAGCCTAGGATCACTGTAAAAAAAGAATACTTTGTTTTATTGGACTCGCGCATTCACTGGCATCGTATTTATAGACATTTGGATTAATCCACCTGTCAAAGACGTAGACAAATTAGTAATTTTGGAGTCTTCGTAGATAAAATCAAAAATAAAACTTTTGTTTACTCCTCTGAATTTTGACTGGAATTCACTGTAACACAAATGTGTTTACTGTGTATGAATTCGAAAATTTGTCAATTCATGCAAAATTATTCACGTGCATGCAGGTATTCATGCAAAATTATGGAACAAAATACACCCATCAATTCCACAGCACAACAATGATGATCAAACAATTACATGGACGACAAGCATTGCGCTCAGAATTTCAGGCTTCGTGTTAAGCAGTTATAAATTATTATCTAATTTTTCAGCCGCTGGTTTGTACTCACATAAAACTTGCATCGTCTCAATCCCTCTGAACCATAAATCCGCTTAGCAAGGAGTCACCCATTAAATTTCTTTCTTGCCCACGTAATGACCGCAGCATGACGAGCTACATCGCTTCTGACGACGCCAATACATCAACTGCGTGGATGCAGCAACAGATTTTAAAGGCAAACAAGTGCTATGGGAAGTGCTTGTCAGTTATCTCTGACTTGCCTTCTTCTTTTGTATGAATCGATAATGACAAACAATAAAGTATTTCTTCAGTGTTAATGGCTGGCTCTGAAAATGTCGTGCAGTTGAAACAAATGAATTAAAATATAGAATCATACGTAATAATTGTCGTGATACATTCAACATTCATAATTCTCAATACTTGATTTTCATTTCCTCATTGATTACAATCTCCAACGGGTTATCTATATCGAAACCTTTGGTACAGCAATTTTATGACTTATACTGTATGATATTTGGCAGAGTAATTCTATTTTGTCGAGAACTCGTATTCTTGAGAACAGCCAATCATTTAATTTGCAACTTTTCGGTGAATTATACATTAAGTATGTTTTTCCATAAAAAATTCAAAGTCTTATTTTCATCCTCATTTTTTAATCCAGAGCTTAATCGACTTTGTAATGACTGAATTTGTATAGATCGTTTACAACAATATTCAAAGATTAAGCATTTTCAAACGAGCAGAGCGTTGGCATATAACTTCATTATTCAAACGGGAATATATCCAGAGTTTTGGTGCGATCATTCAGTAAAAAAATGAACCGTAGCAATAAAAGCCTTAGATTTGGCTGTGCTAGAAAACTTTAATGATGGCAAAGCGTTAAAAAATGTTGGCATGAGAGTGCGCTTCCGTGTGAAGCCGTAAACGAGATTCAGAGGTTCGCGTCTCTCGTTAGCAAGCCCATTTGGGAGAAAAAAAATAAATCAAAAGATTTTATTTAAAAGTTACTCTGACTAACGGCCAACGACTGATGATTAAAAATTAAAATTGTGCAAGCAATGAGCGTCTCAAAATTACAAATATATACTTGAGCTGCTGTATTGTTAAAATATAAGTCATCATTAAAGGAAACTCTCATTGCAACATGTCAGTGAAAAATAATAGGCATCAGATATATCAGATTTATGTAGATCGTTGTAATGTGAATCTTCGTGTCAGCTTCTTTCCATTGTTGACCAAATTTTGTCAGAAATTTTTAGATTAAAATATTTCTAGATATTTTGAACTATTGTCCATTAGTAGAAGAAAAAGTTGTGACGAGGACGAGTTTGAACAGCGATACAACAGATAATTTAGATTATGTCATCTATTAAAAATAACTATACCGTTGCACCTGTCCTATAGGAAGGTGCTTTCGTGCAGCGCCCCACCTCCTTGCATACGAATTATCTCGTCTAAAACTCGTCCTGAATAAATTTCAATTCTTCGAGACCATACTAAATTAGAAATTATCCCTTAATCACCAGTTATCGAGTAACCATCAATCTTCAATTATAAATCAATCGTAAATGGCTGACAAATCATCAACTGATCAAATAGCTCAAATAGCCATCAATTTTCTATTGATCATCAATCGATAAATTACCAGTTAATTGTCATTAACATCAAAGTATTTTATCTAGTTTCTCATCACCATTTATTCTGTTCGAGCCCAAAATATTTGAACGCAGAGTGAGCCCCAAAAATAGAATATCCTGCAAATCTTCTGGCCCGAAGAAATAATCCGATAGATTTCTGCGACTAATCCATAAACTCCTCTGCACGATATTAATTTTAATTGCTATTTTTCTTTGTCGTCGTTCTGAAGGTCTTCTTTGGCTCTGAATATTGGTTCTTTTTATGCCTTGAATATTAGTTCACGTAGGAAGTTGCAGAGAGCGGAAACTAACGTTTTTCTTTTACCTTGTGAAGACATTTTGCCTGCAACCCCTGTGCATTCTGGAAGGTACGAGCAAGTGGTCTTAGACCATTTTGTGTTTTGATCCTCGGACATTCCGTCTCTTAGCTTAAACTAGAACGTATTTGATGTTATTCACGATCGGTTTGAAGGCCAGCGCGCGCGGATTGTTAGTGGAACTTTTCCAACTGTTGAATTGCCTCTAGTTGTCATGGCGTTATGTAATTGTGCAATATTGTTCTGATACCAAGACATTCTCAGTGATTGTTTAAATATCTGCGGAAATTGACACTCGGTGTCATGTACATCGATGTGCAAGGTGCAAACAGGCCTTCACAAACATGGAAAATGCTTTACGCACTTTACTTAGTCATTATGTAAGCTGGCCTATGGTATGACATTTATGTCAATGGGTATCCGTTTGAGACAATTTTGCAAGATAATCTGCCGGGATGTCTTCTATTAGATATTGTGTCTGCCTGCGTTCTTTAAGATACTGTGCAAGTTGCTCTTCTCTAAGATATTCTGAAGGAATTTACAAAAAACTGTGCCAGCAGGTCACCCATAAGACATTGTGTAAGTAGTTCTTCTCTCAGACATTGTGTCTGCAGGTCACACCTAAGACATTGTGCAAGTAGTTCTTCTCTCAGACATTGTGTCTGCAGGTCAGCCCTAAGGCATTGTGTAAGTAGTTCTTCTCTCAGACATTGTGTCTGCAGGTCACCTATAAGACATTGTGTAAGTAGTTCTTCTCTCAGACATTGTGTTTGCAGATCGGCGAGTCCGGACAATGTGTGCAGGTCTCGTGGAGCCTCGCAGTCAGGCCGGGCGCTCTTGATAAGGAACTATAGAGGCTAATACAGCAAATGGTTGCGAGATAAGGTGTTTGGCCCAAGCCCCCGACGGCAATGCCGGTGGGGATGCTCCCAAATGGATATCAGAGAATAAATGTGAAAGAAAACGATGATCGCTTCCATAAATAACGAGATTGTGGCAGTTGGAGCCAAGTAAACTACGGGCACTCTGAATAATTTCTCAGTGTATTTTGTTTTAACGTAAGTAAACATGAATTGTATTAATTCATAATAAACGTGGAAGTCCGTGAAAAAGATACACCGAAAATGCTTCTCTTTATTTCTGTTGACGAAAATTTGATTCTGCCATTAAGCGGAAATGAACATCAATAATTGTCCGAGAAGTGATTGCGCGTCTGTACGTGCGGTAAGCCGCCTCCAAGAAGCAACCAAATTCGATCAAAACTTTTCGCACGCATAGATTAATAACACTTTCAAATTTATCATATCATAGAGTAGGAGTTTTAACGCATAGCAAACATTTTTCCATTTGAATACCTTTTCGCTCGGTCTAGTGGTAAGTCTGAATCATTCGAGCGAAATTTTATGAGCGTAACTTGACTTAATTCACAAGTTTGGAGATTAGAATCTCTGGACGAATTGTAGGATATGGGAAATGAGACAAGTTAGAAGTCCGAGGCGCACCAACTGAATGGGACTTCCTAAAGGTTCTACTTACTCGTTCCGGACATCCAATAAGCAATGGTTTGAAGCCCAAAAGCACAGAGTATCGACAATGTCAGTTCAGCTCCAAATGTCTCCAGCGTAATTATCTTGAATAATGAGCAGAAGCTTTAGAACTTTACATCCTAGATGCATATCTTACACAAAATAAAAAAAATAATGACAAGAGATTTTCATGGCTGCGAGTGTCATTGTGTCGCGTAAGTCAACGTTAATCCGTTCCAGTAGATGCGTCGATTCCAGGAACGGTCGACTTCTGAATCTAATTGCTTCGAAAAACATGAAATCACAATTTCAGACAATTGCTTCCTCAATTTGATACCAGTATTACTTTCGAAACCTGAAAGGTTGCCCTAAAAAATTGGCAAAACATTGTTAAAGAGCGTCATTTACACTGGCATTAGTTTCATTTGATCAACTGAAAATTCAACTAATTGAAAACGAACAAATTAGGTATCAACCCAGAGCCAAGTCCTATTGTTCAAATAGCTTCTTATCAAAAGCTACTTCCATCCTAAGCCTTCAAAGTCTATTCCCATTAGCTTGCCGCCCGATAAGCAAACTCAATTCGTTCTGTAAACCCAAAAAAAAATTTTCGTTGCATTCCAGGAAAAGGACAACCATTTGTAGTCTCGTTCATTGGTGTGATGAAAGAGTCGGTGCCGCTGAAATTCAGCTTCCAGCAGCGTTCGTTTGCCATGCCGCATAATGCCGTTGAATTCCGTGGATTATATCAGCCGTTGAAAATTTCCGCCAATTTTGCAATCGCGACATTGTCACCATAGACGATCGTGCGCTTATAATTTTTTCCTATCTAAGCAAATATTTCGATTGTTTCCCTGGATCTGATTTCTCCGGAGCACTATTTTATATTTTATAGAATTTCTCTTCCGTCATTCACTGACAAAAATAATCATTTTCAGTTCGCGTGTGGAAATTCGCATGAAAATTTCAGATGTTTATACATTTGAGCGAAATAATAAAGAGTGATATTATCTGAAGACAGGGATAACAGCACAAACTAGTTCTTAAATTATTGAGAAATTTATTTAGTTCTTTTTGTGGAGTAGGAATAAAAGTTAACTGAAAGTCAGATGAGTTATTTACTTCAGATATTGTCTCGTTTCTCATCATTTCCGCCCTTGGAAAACTTAAAAAATTCGCTGTTCAGCCCTGCCTTTTGTGCCCTGTGAATATTACATGCTTCCGTGATTATATTCCTTGGTCAAAACATAACATATTTTTCTAAAACTTATTTGCAGTAGTTGATGAACCTGAACAAAAAGGCTCCAAAGAGCTTGTATGCAGAGTGCCTTTGCCCTGTACAAAGTCCATCGCACTCGGTAGAAAACCCGAGTAATCTATAAGTCTATAATTTTAATTCCTAGTATATATATACTCTTTTAGTCCGGTGATTTTTCGTTCACGCACGAGAGAACTGCTAAAACATTGCAGGTTCGTTACCTAATGATATTCATACAAAGATAGCAATCAAGATGCGAGAATTAAGGTAGACAAATGCATGCATCGTTGGAAGGTAGAAAATACTGTCGATTCTACATACTGTTATTATTTTATCCTGTCAGTTGCGTACAATAAATGAATACGGTTTAAAAGTTTGCACCTGCGAATATGTTTCAGATTAAGCCGTTTCATAAATGTTTTCGATTCCTAAAAATTTTCCTGAATAAATGCAATTAGCAAGAAGTTAATGTAAACTCGGGATTAAAATAATTTCCCGAGAGGAATTATCTTGACTTGAATTATTTTTTCTCGGTCTACATACCTTTGGTGTTTGAAAGTTTCGACGCAGTCGAAAATTTTTCCGCTTAATTGAAGGTGCGATAAAAGTTCGATCAATAACGAATGGCTTTCTATTCCTGCGAGGTGTTTTAACTCCTGTCAGGGTCTGAAATTCCACGCATTTTTCAAGATTGAAGCAGAAGAAATCCTTCTATCTATTGAAGCCGGAGAAATCTTGCACGTCAATTAAAATTTATTGAGCAAGCGAAGCCTGAACTGTAGCCTGTTGCCAATAGCAAAGATGAATAAAAGATTTAGTTGAAAACTAAAGGATAAAGATTCAACGTGTGAAGTTTTTCCTGTTATTTTTTTCACGCGTTCAAAGCAAGTTTAATACATAGTTATATATGAGGCTCATATCGATCGTACATTAATTTGACTCCAGTATTCAAGCGGACTATTTTGATTCATGCTGCATGATCTCGGTTTCTTTAGAGAACATTCGTATTCTTTCATATTTCCAACTAAAAATATTAAGCTGTAAGCGGCTGCAAGTTTTAAGCGTTCAGATATTGTCCAGGATCAATTATCCCTGTCATTTTTAGAATCTCTTTATCCATATTCCGTTGACAGTTAAAAATTTCTAATTAAAGAAAGAAACTGTTTAGAGTCAAATTTTACATAGAGTATAAAACTCCCTTTGTGAATTCAATTTAAAACTTGGAAAATAATAAGCAATCGGCCTTTTTCATTGAATTGTTGTTTACCAATATAAGAATCAAATTTGAATTTTCGCTCCGATCATTCCCCCACTGTTTGGCAACGCCTTCCTATTCTTTTACTAGGAACAAATTTTTCCAGTCCAGGTACTTGCTTGAACAGCCCTAATATATTTACGACGTTGCAGGCTTCCAAAAAACCAACTGTGACAAATTTATCAAATGCATATCTTGATACAATGCATGGTCTATAAGCAATAGTATTTCAAGCATGATTTTTATGAAACTGGGTGCGTTTTGCAGTCTTCCTCCTCATTTAAGACTGAAAATAATTCAGGTTGATTAACAAAATTACTACTGGAGCTTGCATGCTAATCGAGATGTTTTGATAATTTTCGAGCAATCAGATTTCGAATGAGATACAATGAGCCGGAGTGGGTTTGTTTCGTGTAATGTTTTGTACAGTTTAAAACGAAAATAGTTCACAGACAGAAGTAAAAAAAAAGCTCCGCGAACTGCTATGAAATAATCCTAATTTGATTGTTTCGTTGTTGGGTGTAATTTCATTTGAATTGGCCATTGAGCTTTCCTAACATTTTGTCTTTAACTTGAATTTCTTATCTAACTTTCAAAACATCTCATGATTGACAGCCCTGATTTCACTCTGACGATTGGATAATCGAAATTCATTTCTACATGCAAATTAATGTCACAAATTAGTCATCGTCAATGGCACGTCAGTCTTCATAAGAGACCTAACAAATATAACTCACTACACACTTCAGTGAGTGACAGAGCGCGCATTTTCTCGTCGATGAAAACGTGAAGTCACGGACGGACACACAGACGGACGGACAGACGGACAGACGGACATGTCGAGCACAATAGTACATTTTTTCCATAAATGAGAAAATGCCCTATATAAAAACGCACGCGCCTCACTCCTGCAATTTCGCTGAATGCCAAATTGCCCTCTAAATAAACATTCGCACTTTGTCAACCTTGCTTATAAAACCACGTGGCCGGCAATGAGGTATCTATCATTGTCAGATCTAAAGCTCTCACTTGATGAGCGCATTCATGGCGTACTGTTGAAAATTCCTAAACTTACAGATTGTTTTCAGATCGGGCATGGTGAAGATGTTTGGGTTATGGATGAGAATTTTGTTGATAGGCGATTGATAGATTTTCATGGCTCGCCTTTTTATAATCGCCTACCCTTTTTAATCGCATTTTTATTTGTATCAAATAACCGTTGTTCAAAAAATTACTTTTAAGCACGCAATAATCGAATATTTGTTTTTTTTTTATTCTGACTCCACTTTATATGGGATTCAAACAATTTGCAGATCATTACCATTAGCGTTCAACTTTCAGCTCTTTACTTCAAAACTAAAATAACACTTCATATCAATGTTTATAGAACTAAAGCTTCTAATTTCATCCCAGCAGACCGTCATTAAAAATACCTTAATTTTAGTTGCTTCTATCGGAAACCTAGCTCATTAATGTATTATGTCAAATTATCTGAATGTTACCTCCGAAAATACGCGGATGACACAAATGAAGTTATAAAAAATGAAAGAATCACGTTTAAAATTACCCAATTTCAGTTTCCTACGAACTATAAATCGCTCAACAATATTTTGCGCTTTTTAAAAATTACATTCACGCTTATCCTGAAAGATTCACGTTTAAAATTACCCAATTTCAGTTTCCTACGAACTATAAATCGCTCAACAATATTTTGCGCTTTTCAAAAATTACATTCGCGCTTATCCATGCGTTCGGAGCCGTGAAGCCAATTGGAAAATTATTCCAAAATGCTGGTGAATGGCGATCTCATTAACGATGCTGAGCGGGATTACGAGCTTCATCCTGGCCGAAAGATTTTCCAGTGAAGAATGACCAGGGGATCCCAGCAGCCAGCGTCACTGCCCTGCATAAATGAGTGTCAAAGCTGGAAATTTTGCGCTTTTCCGTGCAATTGAAAAATGGACAGAGGATGCAGAGGCCTGGTGATTAGAGCACCTATGGGCGGCTCACTGCGAGCTGGGACGCCCAGCTTCATTAAAGAGGAATTTTATGTTTGTACATCAACGTGGAATAAGATCCAATGACGGGGTTATTTCTTCTGAAATTGTTGTGTCGCAAATGAAAGCAACTCAAAACCAAATTAGTATACTCATCAGAAAATAAGACTTACTAACTCTTTTTTTCATAACATTTACAATTTTCTAACATTTAATACTTTAAGAAAAATTAATAATCTTCGTCGCCTAACAGCTTTATGCGATTCAATTTTGAATGTTTCGTATGACTATAATTAATTTTGTTCTCTTTTTTTTCCAAAGATTTTATTACTTAAACCGTAGGCTGTTGTCTGATTAGCTGGACGACAAATGTTCTGTAAGGAACCTTAATAAAAAATGCGTCAATTAACGCACATTTTCCTACCGTTTTACAAAATTGTAGTTAAACCACGAATAACTGGCAAAGAATCATTTTTTTCGATGATTTTATTTTTTAGATACATTTTCATATAATTGAGTGAACATGACGAAAGTTGGATTAAAATTTGACGTAATTTTAATCCAATTTAATTGTTTAGTAATAATCCTGAATAAACAATTCAATTCTCTCAATGTCCATTATAATGGAGCATCGAACTTTCCCTAAAATCAACATCTGCAGCTCTCATTATTGACAAAAAAGTGAAACATGCAAGGTAGCTCTCCTTTTGAAACTCTTTGCATCATGCAAGAAAAAAGAAGCTGTAGCTTGAAAGCGCTAAGCGAAAGCTGCATCATCGGCATATAACGCTGATGAAATATGGCCTGGGGATAAAATATGTGCAATATCCATAACGGCCGTTGCCTCCTACCTTCAAACACGCCGGAAAACTCCAGAAATAACATCATCTCCTGTTTTTATAGGACGCAAAATTTCTACCGTCCACGTCAGGGAAAAACAAACTGCTTGCAGAGCAGCAAAAGACTCTGGAATATCCTCCATCCTTAGATGGCAAGGCTTGTCCACCTTTCAAAATGTCATAGCGAGTTTGTGGTTGCGTATAAAGTTTATTTACAGATTGTTTTTAAACTATTTGGTGTATTGTATTTCTTTGGAGTTTCATCATCATCAAGATTTAGAAAACTTCATCCTAAGAGTTTGGATTAATAGTTTTCATGCACATGTGCTTGAATCTTGGCGTTTCATCATGTGTTATATCTGTGGGATATTTCAAATTGTTAAAATGAAGTAGATAATTTGTTCTAGTTTGGTTTTGTTTGTTTTTAAACGAAAAAGGCCGCTTCCAAATGGTGCTGTGTACTATATATGTAAGAAATTCGTTCACAATGTTAAAATTCTGTGTACACAATCATGTCTCCTCAGTTGAAGAAAAATTTATATGTAGTGTATCAGAGACAATCATTCTTTCCGCTGAAGAATATTTACAAATAACATTGGTCAATGCCCCGATCTTGCCTCTCTCGCGAGTGCCAGACATGAATAGAACGTGTCTCGCACTGGCAAGAAAATATGGACAATTGTCGCCAAAGCGTTTGGTTTTCAATCATCGCATTAATTTGTCATTTCATGCAACATATTTTATGCTAATTTCCATTGTATAGAACATTTTTCGCCGAATAAATGAGACTAAGTACTCACATCAGAATATAACAGTTCTTTGGCCAGGGTATTATATTAAACAAGTGTTGCAAGCCAAGAAATTCCATGATTCTGTTTCAAAATCAGAGATCAGATTACTCATAGGGCTTTGCTTAAAATCATGCCACCAATGGGAACAAAATTAACGCCAAAATCATGGTGCTCCAAAGTTATGGCATCAATTCTGCTTGTGTTTACAATCAGATCTGAAACAGTGCTCGGCATCGAGTGTAATGACTGGGCATAATATCTTGCTGCATTTTACAGCACACAAGGTCAGATTTTTGCATGAACTGATATGGATCCTCATCAAATTTTAGCATTTAAAACTGTTTCTTTCGCTAGCAGAAACTAACATCAAGTGTCTTTACATTTATAATAAGAATTATGTCCCTTATGTGTGAAATGTATTGCCTCATCATAGTCATTGCCATGGATTTCATCACTATAACTACTTAAAGTATACATACATTCATTTGAAAAATTTTACACGAACCGAATTACCATTATAATAAAATATGCTGCTAATTGCAAAACGATTTTCGTTGTTCAGCAGGAATTGCAAACGTTTTAAAATATCGAAACAATGTTTATTTCGATTGCTGTTTGCAGAATATTGTGTAACCTATTGTAATGACGATTACTAAATGTGAGATTTTCTTACTTTGTCGCTCTGTCACAGAAATGATGTATTCACAAGGGTCCCGATAAAACCAAATGATTTTTAATTGACAAATTCATCATGTGAGGTGATTGAAATGCAATAAATTAGCATAAATTTCCGGCCAAAATGAAGACAAGCGCTTACAAAAACCTCCTCTTAGGTTAGTGGGAGATAAATCACCTCGACACTAACCAGTTCGTTTCTTTCTAGGAACCCAGTTTAACCTTGGCACCGTAGCACTAGGTAATCTGTCAGCCGTAGCACTAGGTAATGTGTCAGTCTATCTCCGTCAATTAATTTTGTACGTGTAAAGACTCCTAATTTTTTTTTTGTAAAGACTCCTGTAATCGTTTATAGTCGATTGCAATTTATGAATAATTTTTTAGTACAGATTCAAATGCACGTTACATTAGTTAGATGCTCTTAAACTGTCCCTCTGAAACAAGGAACCTGACTGTATCATCTATTTTATTTGTTTTCTTAAAATTTTTTCTTCTTGACAATACGAAACGCTTCTAATACGTTAAGTTATTCTTCAATTGAATAAATTAAAAATTTTAAGATACTGAACAGTTTCCCGATTAAAAGTTTTTAAACAGAACAGTTTAAAAAAAATCATTTTTAGCGCGTAAAAGAAACATACACCTTTATAAGCTTGTTCATAGAATTTAAATTGAATGAAAATAATTTAAAAGGCAACGAAATATAAGGTATATCATTCGTTCTCAGGATAAAGCTAAAATTAAAATGAAGTCACCTATTGGTTGAAATGATTCGCGGAAAATGTGTTATCGTCAGCGACTGCTACAGGATTCCATCGCAAAATTACGTCTCCCCAGGGCTTCCATGCAGCTGCTGATTTTACAGCCGCGAGAACGGCTATACTTTGCAGCGACGTCTGCTGGTAATCAACCTTCCACGCAAATGAAGTGAAAATAATATAGATTACGAGTTTATTTCAGTGAAAAAGTTTAATTAATGTTAATTAATGTTAATTAATGTTAATTGTTAATTGTTAATGCCTTTGGTAAAGTGCTTCTCGTATCTGCTGCAAACTTTATTATTAATGTTTGTTAGCACTAATTTGGATATCGGCGTTCTGAAAAATTTTCTTCATGATTTTTGTAACAACCACGGAAAATCGACCCTGAACATTTTTGGACATTAGGTCATTATGGAATTAACTGGTATAACTCTCGTTCAAATTTGCTTGTGTTGAGCTTTGTTAATTTCTCAAGAGAAAACTGAGGACCAAATTGAGTAAAAAAATATTAACTTCATAGTTGTTTGCTTTAAAATGGAGACAGTTCTTCATAGATTTTAATGACAGTAAATTGTCTAATCTCGGAATCCATATTCTTCACTGAACTATTCTTGAAACAGTCATGGTACCATTAAATAGCATAACCAATATCTCGCACCGAACTAAATAAACATATGACGTTCCATTGAAAATATCCAGCAGGTTTAACGATTAACGAAAGCTTATTCACTCAGCCAACTGTAAAAATTCGAGCAAGCATCGGTCCTGCGTCGGAAATCTTGCAGTGGATTCCTAAAGGAACGCATTCTACGACGCCTCATCATCATTAGGGGCCCGTAAATGCATATATGATCACCATAACATCATCACCCTCGAGTTTATCGACGAAGCAAGATTTAGCTACACAAAAATAAGGCCCGGAAGTCATTAACGACCGTGCGACATGGGAGAATAATGATCGCTGCTGAAAAATTTCCGCTCTCGAATTTAAATGGAAATGTTGCAAGTAAACACGTTACGCTCCAACAACGGAAGCCTATGCGATTGTGGAATTAAAGATTTTTCATATGAAAATATCTGGAAGATATTTATTATAAATAACAATTTAAGTTGTGTTATATATGAAAGGATTGGTTGGACTAACTTGGCTCAGGGAACTTACTTTAAAGCTTCGCGCAGAGTTTTAAGTCAACATATAGTATATTTACAGGTAATAATACCTATAAATTAATAATACCATATTAATATATTATTAAAATAATTATGGTATATTATTTATTATTACAACGATGTTAATAATACCATAGTAATGGGTACCTCTTATAATACCATAGTTATAGGTAAGAGTAAATATTCATATTTACAGGTAAGGATTTAATAGAGCAAAATTTGATCGATCACTTATACGACGGTCTATTTACAGCAGAAATTCAGCGGACCGAAATGAAAGGTTTATAAACCGGAGAAGGCAACGAAGGTCAATATAGTTTCACCGATATTGCTAGCGTTTTATTGAAGACTGGAATGCAGTAATTCAAATATTTTATATTATAAACGAAACATAGTATCAGTAGTGCGTATAATTTTCATAGTATGTATATAGTATAGTACAGGGTGAACCAGAATTAACTGACCCTTTTAATTTGTTAATAAATAAAAAACTAAGAACGTTATGACGTTGAAACTTGTTTTATTTACAAGAAGAATATTTTTATGGTAATATTGTATCCTAGTTTTTAGGATACAATAACTAACTAGGATGCAATATTACATACAATATTTTAACTAATATGTATTATTAATACATAATAAATATTTTAACAATAAGATATTTTAATAGGATACAATATTACCATAAAAATGTTCTTCTTTTAAATAAAACAAGTTTCAACTTCATAACGTTGTTAGTTTTTTATTTATTAACAAATTGATAGGGTCAGTTAATTCTGGTTCACCCTGTATAAGTATAACATAGTATAATTTTCTGGTCTATTTATATACCTATCATATAAGAAAAAGTCTTCCTACTTTGCCTTTTGATACGTAATTATTTTTTTCGTGCATATTTACATCTTTTTCTCACAACTTTGAAACTTTCCAATTAGCCGAATTTCTGTTTTTGTTATGTCATTTCGAAAAAAAAAAGCTTCCTGGGCTTCATTGGGAGCTACGAAGCTAAAAACGCTGCAGTCCAATATGGTTTGGCCCGAAAACATCCATCATACGGACACCGCAGCGCACCATCGAATTCCGATGCTTCATAACTCCAAACTTGACTACTCTTCACCTGTGCTCTGGAGCCGCGAGACGCATTGCTCGGTGTTGCAGATTAATTATTTTAATTACCTAACATGGGTTTACGAGATTTTACAAGGGTCTGACATCAATAGTTATTTCCCTTATAGGAAGAATATGTAATGGAAAATAAATTACTTTTATCGAGCAATGGATGAAACTATAACGTGTGATTTGCTATTCGATTTCACGTTATATTATAAATATATTCATATTTATGCATTTTGCTTTTTGATTTTCACGATGCAACATCTTTTTACTGAAAGAGAATTAAATTCAAAAACGAGCTAAAAAAATATCTGTAGCGCTAATTGCAAATGACTTCGTTATGGATCAGCAGACCTTGTCGTGTAGAAATACAAGTTGTTTCCTTTCGCGCAGACAAGAGTCAGGAAATGTGAAAATTTAAGTTAAAATATTTTTTCCTGATAAAAATTACACGCTCCATTATTATGCTTCTAGAAGTTACAGCCAATAATTAGACAACATATCACAAGTTCGATTTGATAATTCTGGAGTGATCTTGTCAGTAAACAAGCACTGTACATTGTTCTTTCATACTGCCTTCCCAGAGTCTCGTCTCGGCAAATTATCGTAAATTCATGTTTTCTAGAAAAATAATTTATTCAGGAATAAATCGCTGCAAGAAAATCAACTGCTTTGTTGGAAACTCTAAGAACAAGTTTCTGAGCATATAGGCTGTTAATTGCGCCCCTTATAGAGACGAACATCACTTCTTGCGAGCGCTCTTTCATGCACATGCTTCACTTGGTCCCACGCGACCGTTCACATTATATTTCACTATTCTATTACAATTCTTGCCAAATAAATAAAGAGTATTGAATAATAAATCACATTAATCAAAGTTAAAAATCTGACATATCACTACACATAAAAAATCCAAGCATTAAAATGAAACAAACCAGCGAATTCTCCATTTTTTTAAGCTCGACGATCTTTTTAATGTGCATTTTTTTCATATCTTTTAGGGCTTGTATACCGTATATTTACGCCATCGATTATCAAATGGTAGGTCCATAATATGGTTTATTCTTGGATGAAAGTAACTAAAATTGTATATTCACTTGCAGTCTCCGGAACGTCTGGCTGGTAATCCCTCTATTTGCTGTATTCTCGCCTTACTTAAAAAAATTGATCACTAATGTGAGTCGATTTGCACCGTAAAAATAAAGCGCTGTGGAACACGTAGACAATATGTCATTCATATCGAGACTTTTTACTTTCCAGGCATTCGATGACTAACTGTATCAAATATGAGGATTTTACGTCGCATCGAACGCCTTCATCAATAGATTTTAAATTTTAAAGTGACTGCTAACTGTAAGCCATGTTCAAATATTCATCTCTAAGTTCAAAGCATTCTATTTGATATCAAAATTACTCTCAAAATAACTTGTGCCGCTAGTTGCCATGACGACTCGAGTATTGCTGCTGCAGGAACATTCTGTGAGAGAAACGTCATATTTTAGGACTCGGAAATTAATTTAAGGTTGTAATGAAATGAACCGTATAAATGCTCACGGTAGTAATTAATTTGATTTTTCTTCCCCTCTGCTTTTTGCAGATTGTATTTGAAAGAGAGGTAATTTTGCAAGATCAAAGTTCTCATACACCGATTGGTTGTGAAATTTTAGCAATTTTTTCACTCCAATGTCGAAACGATGAAGTAGGGTTTGAGGCTACAGGCCATGGGCCTATTTCTTCAGTACCGACACTTCTATTCTATTCTATATATAATTGCTCTACGTCAAAGCTGAAAATATGATGTTGCATTTTGGAGACTAGAATCATTAGGAACGGCAATTTAACTGATTGCTGCTTGTTATGGATTTACTTTAATTGTCTCACATTGATCATGCAATTGGTTAAATGATTAAACACAAAAAATAATAGTGTTGCAATGTGTGTTTCATTAAGCGCGCATGTTTCGTATAAAATAATGTCCTGAGTTCCTCCAACTGTTTATTTATATTTTTTTCCTCTCCATGATGTACATGAATTAGACATGCGGTTCTATTCATCAACAGCAAAGAAATGTTCGCTTTGAGAGATGAAAATTAGGGTGGACGTATCCTTAGGTTGATTGTTACCTAACAATTAATTTAAATTAAAACAATGAATTAGTCGAGGTTTTCGCAAGTTTATGTTTATAAACGTTTTGCAGTTGATGTCTATAGCGGCTGTTCTGATCCAGAGAGTTAAAGCCTGACTACCCGATCTGATTCAAAATAACACAATGGTACTAAATTTTATAAGGCAAAACCCAGTCAAGTTGAATGAGTTGTCAACTGTTTCATTATACAGTTTAATAACTCGAACATTAGGAAAATAAATGACTTCAATAATAACTTGTAAAGATGCTTGCTGCGCCGATTTGCATTTAAATGAACAATTTTTGATTTGAGAAACTTTTGATAACTGAGACCTTCCACCTTTTTGGTGATGTTCATCTTGACTTTCGGTGCGAGATTGAGATTTCTTACCAATTTCTGAATTTTCATCAATTTCCCACGTTTAACAATTTTCGATACCTTTCTGATACAAAACACTACAACACGCTATGAATGAATAAACAAAAATCGCCTTTATAGTTAAAAAAATGTAGAAGCTTTATCAGGTTTTCAACTCCAAACATGAACGGGCGGTTTCTAGAAAAAATAACTTGCTTGAAATAATAATTGAATTGGCGGTTGCTAGAAATAAAAATTGAATCACTCCTTGCATGCTAGAGTTAGCCCGCATGTCCGACTAGTTAAAGCGTGAAAATCACAGGCGGAGATAGGTTTTTAAGATGAAAATTCCAACTTTTCAGAAGAGCCAAAAAACTGAAATTTGTGATCATTGATGGCGTAGGTTTTACATGCGCTTCTACGGCTGTCGTGAACGAACAGATGAACGCACAAACATAACTTTGGTCTTGAAATGCGCCGTATTTTGAACTTTAAATGATGAGCCAGAAACCAGGAAAAACAAAATTTTCAATTATTGACCGACACGCTCCCCTTGAACATTCATGCCCATGGTTGAATGGTTCATGCCAGTCTTATTAGCTCGTTCGTAAATTTCTCTTCAATGTAATTTGTATTTTCAGCTCTGGATTTTTTAATTGAACTTGTGATCTAAAAAAGCCTTAACTCCTTTACGTGGCTAGGATTGGTAGAAATGTAAAATTTTACATTTTTGGTTTACGTGGCAAATAATGTCGAATTTCATTTAATTGAGATTTTTTTATTTCGATGGCAGATTTTTGATCTCAGATGAGTGCAATATATCAGAGCAAAACAAAAGGGATATATTAAACGAACTTTTTTTGTAAAATGACTTTATTCTCAGCTCTATTCATAATGATTCCTTCAACATTATTGTATATCTCATTGAATGCTCAGAGAAAATTGGTCGTCATTTTCAGTCCTGCAGTGAAACCTGTTTATTTTATATAACCAGCATGTTTGTGATCATTGAATAGCATGCCTCAAATATATATGGATAGCACATTCGCCACAAATGCTATGTTTCTCATTTAATTAATGGGCCAAACTGACGATCAACTTTCTAAGAAAATGTTTCCTGGGACCAACCAGTATTTGTATAACCGTACGAAACCCGCTTCTTCAAAGGTTAGTTTTACACTAATACACCCGAAAATATAGGTATTTTTATGTATATCTATTTACATAGGACAGGAAACTAAATGACATTTAATGTTATCAATGAAGAGGATTGGACATGCGAGTAACAGAGCGATTTGCAAAAACTTAGTTATAATATAAAGCACAACAGAATTTCCCAAAAGGCATCACAGGCTTACAAATAATGCTCAGCTCCCAAAATTTTGATAGGAGTTACATTACATGGTGTAACCTTCCATGTAATCCTTATTTTAAAGGATTCATTTGCTCTCCTGATAATTTAAGAGTGCAACTAAAAGTAAAATTGAAGTATATTCGCATAGATCATGGAATTTCATTCAAAAATCAAGCACCATGGGAATAAAATTACGTTATTTTTTGACGGATCTAACCATGATGACACAAAAAAGTCCCTCCGCACTCTCAGGACATTTGTGATAACGCAAAGTACCAACGATCATTACTGATAGATGAGCTCATTTACAAAAATATTAGCGCTTAATTGCTTGAATAACCATCATGTAACCAGATTCAAAATTCTATATATTTTTTGAAGAATGTGTCAATACTGGGTTGGATGCAATTTCAATTTCAGATATACTGTAAAGTCATCCAAAATCAGAAGTTATTCAAGCACTGATTCGGAAAAGTTGGATTTCATGAAACCATGTTGTGTTTGGTAACGTTTGGGTGCAGCTTTGAAGCGATTCAACGAAACCTCATCACTAAATGAGATGTTAAAATGCTTAAAAACGCGTGTTGTTTGCAATTGAAAAAAACAAATAATTATTTTTCAACTTTGAATGAATCATGAAGGGTTAGCAAAATATATTTTTTAGATTAGAAAAAATAATACAAATTCATAACACCGAATTTTAATATTTCAAATTCTTAAAGTAAATTAAACTTAATAGGCTGACATTTTTTTACTTCGAATGAGACTTTGCCGAGGCTATGAGCTTTGACATAGGAAAATTACGCTCGCGTTTCAATGTACGATTACATTCGTATCAAACTTCTTTTCAACACTTGGTACTATATTTAAACACTCAACAATAAGAGGCGATAGATCATTAAATCTAACAATGATTCTAGTGTTTTTTCTGTCTACGAGATGTTTTGGAGCGCTTGAAAAGCGTTTTCTTAAAGATTATAGGTTATTAATTCTTTTCCAGATAATATGTCAGCACCACGTACTTTTTGTGACAATGGCAAAATTTAGACGCTTGTAATTAAATTCATCCGAATTTTTGGCTCATTTATCGGAGATGTGTGTTTTTTTGTGTGTATTTTCAAAGTCACAGAAATCGGCTAAATTTCCGACGTTTCGGGAGTTATGGGAGCACAATAATTTTAATTTTGGCCGTTTTAAGAAATTGTAATTGATGATCAATTCATTTTAGCCGGTCAATTTCAAATAGTAGGTAACAATTAGTTTATTAATAAGGAAATATATAACTTACGTTATTAGTGCGTTACGTTTCACCGGAAATATTCCAGGAACTGATCCAAAAATATTACTGTGCTCAAGTTTCAACACACAGTGGAAGTGAAGGAAGGGAATGATCGAGCTGTTATAACCATTCACGAGGCTACTTGAAACAACATTTTTCCATTCTGGACACATCAAGTAACATGCACAAGGAAGGTTACACTTTTCACATGAACATTTAATCTGCATGGCAGGAGCAACAAACCATGCGCAATAAGTATAAAACATTTCGATCACTTGTGAACCTCTTAATAAAGGGTTACCACAAAACCTGCATATGACCTTTTCTTGCTGACATGAGGTGTCACCATCGCAAAAGGAACAAATGCTTTCTGAAAGCGAAGTTTCCAATGAGACCACAAACCGTAATGGGCAGACAAACTTCCGATTTGACTGGCATAATCCGACAATGACAAAATGTACAAAAAACGAAAAGTCTTGATGCTTCTCAGGTTGTAGCCAATAAAAAAACTTGGCTCGCAAAAATGTGTAGACCTAATTTCAATCCACATAATTTGTGCATGATTACTCAACACGTGTTTCTTATTGATACCATTGTATTTTTCACGAATATCATTTTGCAGTACCTAGCCTTGTTGATTGCAGGTATGTTTGCCATTGATACCATAGCACAATAAAAATTGTGCATCAAATATGAGATTTATGAAGAAAAGCTCCCGTCAATAAATAATTATGTCTTCTGTGATAGTACATTCAACGAGGCAAATCGCACGTACACTTTACCTTTTTATCAGAGTAAGCCTAACCGAAAACATTACCTTTTGTCGTATAAGTTAATTACCGTTCATAAACACTGCCGTGAGACAAAAAAGACCTGTTCTCCGGGTTGAATTATCCCGATAAACTTTCGAGACAATTTGAATTTGGGCAAGTGAAGACTAAACTGAAAATATTCAGTTTAAGTTACCACTGATCAGACTCAAAATGATCTGCCGATCGGATGATGATGCAAATTCAGCCTTACGTAACGTGCTCTCGTAGGACCGCACAATTCATTTGTATAGTATGCACGCAGATGTTTTACGAATTTCTATTACCCATTTCGCTGATTAGAATGATTCATAAGTCTCAGGTGATACATTCAAGTAGAAAAACTACGAATACTGATGGAGCTACAAGTTTTAAAATTATTCTTCGTCTGATCAATGTTTTCTCATCAATAAGAATGTCTGCAACTGCATTAGGTGCCAACGAAACTTCGGTCGACCGAACTTAATTGCTGAAAAGATGCACAGTAATCGAAAAATATGTTTTGGTTGAAACTGATATCTACTTCCCTTCTCTACTTGGAATGAACCCTCAACAGCAGGTGAGCTAATTCTGGAAGGGTTATTATTTATTGGGAATTTCTAATTAGTATAACACCGTAAATTCAAGACTGTTACTACCAGTCGCTCTCGGATCAATTGATCAAAGCTGGTCACAAGACATTTGCCTACTAGCTAAAGAACGTAGTACATGACATATATCTAGTAATAAGTTTATATATATTTGTTTATAAGGAAAGAATATATATTTATATATTAAAGTTAATTATTCTAATGCACACAAATACCCGAGTTTGGTGCCCACAATGACTGTAATGGGCACTTTATACCTAAACAACGAGAAACTCCAACCTCGACCACCAAATGGAAACCATCTATGGTTCCAGTTAGAGCGAGAGATTTGCCTTCACGGCCTATTTACCATGGACATAAATGCTGCAAATACAAGCGGAGTTTAGACGAAATTGTTCTCGAGTTAATACAAGGCAATGCACTTCCTAAGGGACAAAATATTCCTGTCAAAGGAGAAAGTTTTCGATTCATTAAGGAATTTTACAGGAAAATGTTTGAGTTTCTAGAAAGTGATTATGAGCTTCCGATGTCTTTATGAAATCTAGGCTGATGACAATTAATGATCTATCTATGGTTTTACATACTTCAAATGACAAAACCTGCTCGAATCATAAACCAAGAAAATGTCACTGTTTATGAAAAAAAGATTAGACAGAAGTAATCGATTTAAAGTTACTAAATGGGCGAATAAACTAAATTAATCTATTTCTAACCTCAATATTTGTGTTATGAACGAAAAACTTGTTTCCTTGGAATCCAGTTAATTCTAATTTTTATCTTGTATCGAAAGCATTTCGATGATGGGCAATTTTTTCTAACAAGTATTATTCCGGTATCAGAATTATTTTGAATGGAGTAATTTAATTATATTCATTCAGTTCTAGGATAGTTAGTGGTCTGATAGAATAGCTGAGTAGGGATTACGTATCACTTTACGAGAATAAATATTTCTGTAGAAATTGATTCTCAAGAAAGTAATAAAAAACTTCTGTCGATTGTTAAAATTCGCAGAAAAAATCTCTGAAGTAGGGCATTTTTTTCGAATGTCCAGATAAGGCAAAGCCTGCAATACATTCCATATAATTGAGATTGTTACTTATTAGAACCAAGGCAGGTTCTCGTTAGCAATTTTAATTTATTTCACCGATTTAGGAAGCTTCGTCCAATTTCGTCTCAATTCAAGCAGAGGAAATATGTCGAAAAATTTGCTACTATTATGAGAGTTTGGATGAGTGGGGAAAAAAAATATGAATTGGAAATATCAAAATAGAGCACAGAAGCTACGAAACGAACAAAAATAAAGAGTCAGTTTTGTTGTTCTGTTTTTCTTTGTTATAATGTGTATACATTTGAGCGATTCTTGTTTGATTGCTGCATGAATATTGTAATTATTCCTTGCTGTTGTGTTACACGTTATTTCATTAAATGCATGATTTTTCACTCAATCTTGACGCACTATGAACGATGAGGCGTTCGAGACTATAAATTCTATCGAAATTTTGACTATTTTACCAAACATCTTAATACATACAATGGTAGCAATCAAAATTTGTACAGGCATTGGTTTGGTAAATCGAGAATGTTTTTTCCAACTAACTTAGCTCCAATTATTGTCTGATCGACAATTTTCTGCAACGTGTGGTCCTTGTTGAACTTCTTGAATTTGTCATTTTGCCACAATACAATTATCCACTAAATTTTTTCTCAAGATCCCTTAAAAATTCTTTAACAAATCCCAACATTTTGGAGGTAAAAAGCTTATGCGTTTTTTCAGCATTTCTGGGAAATTCTCGTTTTTTCAGCACTTCTGAGACGATTTGGTATTATAATTTTCATTAGTTGAAAATTCAGCAAAATTAAGCTTGGTAATATTGCAATCTGTTTAGAGACACTATGATTCAGTTAATAGTATAGCAACCAATATTTGCGAAAAAATCGTTGTACGCATCATTTCGAGAACAAATGAATCGGCATATGTTTTTTTTAAATCATCTCTTCTATTGCTGCAAATTTTTATTATGCTGTACTATGCTTCAGTAGATTGAATATTAGAAAACTCGTCGCAAATAAAACTCGAATGAATTTGGAATTGCTGCACAAGTGTTTTGCCCATCATTTAGATTTTATTCAACAGAAGATTAACCACACTTGAAACGCTCAAAATGTATTCAGGTAAAGGAACTTGGGGTGTTTTTAACCCATTAAAAAATTTTCGTTCTAAACTTACTTTATCGTTTCAACTTACCGAAAAAGTTATAGGGGATGAGATTTCTGAAAACCTAATATCAGAAAACCTAATCTAAGGTTGTCTGAGTAATGTAAATCTTGTGAAATTCATGTAAGGATAGGAATCGCTTGCGCTGTGTTGACATAACGACAAACTTACAGGCTTTTTGAATAATAATCGGTCAAATTAAATATTGTTTCACTAGCCAGATATCAGTTGAGCACTTTGCCAATATTATTGATGCAACAATTATCAAAGTTTCATATTCACAATAATCACTTTTGTTGAAAAAATCGCAAATGTGGACTGAGGAGAGTCGTTGGACAGAAAAAAAGATAAGCTGTGAGCTACATGTCTGACCTAATATACCAATTCATTGATACTGCAAGACTATGTTGTGTGAACAATCAAATAAGCTAGACCTTTCGTACAGCGTCAAAAAAAAAAAAAAAAAGATTTGCAAATCTGCTAACGTACCACTGAAAAACGGTGTCAATACACGATTTCCGAGCCGAATGTTCCTAATTACCAATTGGTAATTAGGAATTTAATCCTAATTACCAATTGCGATCAGCGAGGATTAAACTCCTGGGCCTGTACTTTCAAAAAAAGTTAAGAGATCGTAAGTTCATCAGCCAATCATTGACGGCCTTTCAAGCAAAAGCCACCAATCATAGACGAGAAAATAGAGCGTAAGTACTTACGTTCACTTAGCGAGTTTTGAAAGTATGGACCCTGATGTGTGTGACAATGTCAATGCAAGACTGAGCTCCATGAAGATTATTTGCAATTTCAACCGCTCGACGAGACCTAAAAGAAACGGTTATTCTATCAATGATAGGCATCAAGGCCAACAACCACGGATGGGATTGACTGAATTCGTCGATGGTAAAATATTTTCTTGGGGTGATAGGCCGATTTCAACCGCTCGAAGAGACCTAAAAGAAACGGTTATTTTATCAATGATAAGCATCAAGGCCAACAACTACAGATGGGATTGACTGAATTCGTCAATGGTAAAATATTTTCTTGGGGTGGTAGGCCGGCGCCTGATTTCAAATTCATTTCCTTTTGCTGCTATGAAGGTTACAAAAATTCAGGTATACTGAAATATCAATGGTCCAAAATATTGAATTATTTGATTTTATGTTCCTGATCCATGTGTGGACCTACCAATAATCATGGAGGTTACACAATAAAATGTGAAAACCAAAGATGAATTCAATGAAAAAGTTAATCAGAATTCAAAACCAAAACGATGAGTAAAACAAAAACTGAGCAAATTATTTTGAGGTATTTTCCAACTTAGAATTCTATTTAAACAAAAAATGGTGTGTAATACAAAAACATGAAGTCTTCCAACTTGTATTTGAATAAAATAAGCTATTACATGATTTAAATGAGGTGGCAGAGTTCAATGTAGTTTGCAATGATTGCGAAGGAGCATGAGCTGGTGGATGCTGAAGTCTACAAAAGTGGCTATATAACATTAACAATAACAGCATTATTTAACAACAACAATAATGGTCAATTATCAACTAATAATAACTGAGTATACATCACAATTATAAGCAGTCCGTGTCAGTTTTAATCAGTCCTTACAAAGACACTATCATCTATGGAAGGATTATGGACAATTAAGCAAAATATTGAACGAAAAGTCGAAATTCAAGTTTTGCCGTTCGGGTGCCGAGCATCGATACAGCACTCATTTGCTTACATAAATTCAATGGCTCTCTATGACGTGACAGAAGAGCGCAACACAAAAGTGAATAATAGTCCAGATAATAAACGGGAGAAAAAAATTTTAATGAC
Organism: Hyalella azteca; assembly: GCF_000764305.2. Lineage (NCBI taxonomy): Eukaryota > Metazoa > Arthropoda > Malacostraca > Amphipoda > Hyalellidae > Hyalella > Hyalella azteca. Next base: position 328,219 of record NW_025938270.1, on the reverse strand, counting down.
TCGTTTCAATTAACATCGCAATTAAATTGTTGAGAGGTACATAATAATATCATCTAGAAACTCGTATGAGCTCATATATGACAAGTTATATTTCAAAGTCAAATTTCGTGCGAACAAAGTTGATCTGTGCTGTGCTTTACAATGTCCAACAAGACCAAGTGAAGCTTTTTGACACTCGAGAAATAGAAAAACCTTAAACGGAAACTTGAAGCTTTGTATGATTTACGACTGCATATTTTAATTAAGACTTACGTAAATCCAATATAATATGCGAAATTAAATTCATCAGCTATTGTCTATTCATTACGTTGAAACAACATCAAAGATCATGACTGTCTAGATTTAGAAAATTCACATTGGAAGTGATAATAAACAGCCGATTACATAACAAAAAATTTTAATTCCTTCGAAAATAGGAGGAACATTACCAACTTCTCCGGAGACAGTTGTTGTCACGCCTAGCAATTGAATTTGCAACATCGAGAACACACGCTTTAAAAAATCGCGTAATGGTCAACTAGAGGCGCCAAAACATGGAACGCAAACAGGTAGGCACACTAAAAAAGTTGAAGCATGAGAGGCATGAAGACGATCAGGATCTAAAGCCTCGTTTGTACTTGAAAGGAGGGACGCCCCACTCCTCGACTATTAAATAAATGGAGCTCTCCAAAAGCCGAAATCATTCAGCGATTGAGTGCACAACCTGTCGCCACACACGGAAAAAAGTTAAACGACTTGAATGTTTACAAGCCAATTGACTTCTTCAGCTTAAGGGCGTCTCAATTGTTAGCACAAAAAGGCTTCAAATAAAGCAACGACAGCCAGCAATGATAATCCAATTAATTAATTTTCACGCATTTAAAAATATTTAGAATCACGTACCCGAATTTCGAGGCTACTGGTGGTAGCATGAAAGTGTAGTATATAAGGCTCCAATATTATTATTTCAGAAGTAGAAGTGTATCGGGCACGAAAATTTCGTCCAACGCGGCCTTCAATAGACGATCGGACGGGAGTTTGAATGACGGGCGTGAAGTGAGAACATTAAAACAAAATCAGAAATTTAACTGGCAAAAGTTGTGTTATTTGAAACCGCGAACTCCAGTACTATACTGACAGAAAACGACACTGGAGTGAGCAAATAAGTCTTTCATCATCAAAATATCGTTGAACTATACAGAAGGACCACGATTATCAGGCCTATAAAACTATATTTCACAGTTCTTTAGGTTTTGTGTGCCATTTTCAAAGCAATCGATTTTTTGGTCTGAATCATCTACGGATAATACGAAACAAATTAGTAAGCAAATGAAGTTCGGATTTTATGTGTAGAGCATGAATTTGTATTCAGATACGAGTATATACTCACCCGATTTCCTGTTCGTTTGACAGAATCGAACTGAACAATGAGAAGAAAAATTCAATTCATTTTATACTGAGGGACAGGAAACACAAACTGAGAACATTCGCTTTCCGTTGTATAATAGAAAAAATAAATCCTTATTCTTCGATCAGAAAGCCACAATTATATAACAGGGTTGGGAGGCAGACTAGTATTTGGGCTACTATTATTCTTGAACTACAAAAATGAATTTGAATGTTGCATTCGACTTTTCACCATTTTTCTATCAGACATTGACAGTCACAAATACAAATTGGAAAATCCTAAATGTATAGCACTTATTATTTAATAATACACTAATTATTTGATGTATATGAAAAAGAACAACAATGAAGTATGATGCACAGTTAATCTACTAACGCCATCTCTAATAATACAAAATTCATCTTTGACACCAAGGATGGAAAGTCGTTAGCGCTCGCCAGCTCAATATGCCAGGAACAATCTCCTCCATCCTTGGCGAATTACCTTCACTTATCGTTAAATCCTTTCCCCACAATCTCCAAACTCTTCTTATTTAAAAGAAACAAGCGTGCACAGTGCACTAATCATCCTCATTCAAAAGTAAATTGGAACAAATACTATAAAGAACACTGTGAAATCATAGTAAACGATGAGGAATTGAATTACCTAATTTATAATTTTAAGAGAAGAAAAATATAGCCAGCACTTCAAAGTTTCCGAAATGTTATTGAAAGTTCCGATAAAAATATATGCTAAACTGCGATGAACATTTAAGAAACGATAGGAAGAAACGGAAAATGCAACAGTCTGGTATATAATTGTAACATGCAAGCAACGATTGCAGATGCAACAGTAATCAAACGCCAAATTCCCTATTAATTATCCTCCATAACTGTACAATGTTGGAAGAATATCATCACTTCATATAAGTCACTTCATCAACATACTTTGACACCCGAATGCTCGCCGTTGAGTTAGAGATCATATAAGGAAAGATTGATGACAAAAATACGGCTGAATACCGCGGTAACACGTGACCAGCCAACATAACGTTGTCAAATCGTTAGAAGCCGTCGTGTGACACTTCTGTTCAGGATCCGACTGAGACTCCTTCGATTTTCAGACGCTTACGCCTGATTTCGCAATTGATAACAACGTCCAAACTAGCATTGAAACGATACGAGCGAGAAAAAAACTTTAAAATATTATTACACGGTCATATGTTCTGAAGTAACTATCTGTGACCACACCAGGATCTTTTTATTCAAGATCATATTCTCGATTTCGTCGTCTTTCACAGTTGGTCGTAGTTGCAAACTTCCACCGAAAAGGTAATAATACTATTAATTCCTTAAAGGATAACGTATTGAACAATGTACAGGAATCTAAAAGACAAAAAGTAAGAAGGTCTGATAGAATAAAGTCGTAAAATTGCCAATAACAAATCTATAGATGTGAGTGAAAACATCTTTGAATAACACAAAACGAGCAAAAGAATTTAGAGGCAGTTAATCGTGTCAACGAGATGGTGAACTAAAACAGCACTCAGTAAAACCGAGCACGATCACACTCTAAAAAATGCGAAGAACGAATTGGTTTGCAGTCGAGACGGATGGATGGCCTTTCTCGCATGCGTGTTCTGTAAATGCCCACCACTCCTGAATGAATAGCTTCTTCCACTGATGAACAAAAAATTTGCACTGTGCTACAATGAAGCCAAATGTTACTTAATTTCATGTACCCGTACTCTTCTATAAATGAAGAAAGCTCTGTTAACCAGACTAATCAGGGTAAAAAAAATAAAAGGCAGTGAAGAAGTGAGCTGTCATTTAAGTCCAGGGGCAAGTCATATTTCAATAAAATGAGCGAGTATCGAACTTCTGCTCATAGTTCCAGGCTCGAAAAGAACAGTAAAGATTATAACCTTGCAGAGCTTTTAGTTGGCAAACGCAGTAGACTCAAAGGTTAGACGAGAATAAAAGACTAGATCGAAAATTGACCTCTAATTCCATTAAAACAAAATTCGGTTACCCAGTAACATGAGATAAGATGGATGATTTAGTCACAAAAATAATCAGCCGATAATAATGGTGATTGAAAACTTAACGCACGAGAAATGAATTGGATTTGCGTCATTCTGTAAAGATAGCTAATTACTTATGATTAATAGTAAAATTAGTCCAATTTTTGTCCCAATGATGATTGTTCTATCCTTAATATGAGCCCAAACTGAATATGTTGGACTACGATGAATCGCACATATAACGTCGATTAAGTACATTAAACAGAATCATACAATCGTTGACTAAATTGAAGTGTTCGAAGACGTGATTTTACAAGTTAAGTCTTACATATTGAGATCTGCAGGCCAACATTCATTGCTAACTCCAATGTCGCTAAGCATATCAGACACATCAGAAAATTCAAAATGAGATCCAGAGGACGTTGAAACTGCATCGAAATCCAAGTCTGAGTTCAGTTCATCTACTTCTACCTTGAACTCGCCAGGCATTCGGAGGAGATCATCTATAGCGTCCATCCCAGAGATCGGCTCCTGTTTTATTTCGAGAGGTTCCAACTTGAAAGCTGGGCGTATGAGCGGATCTTCACGAACCGTCCTGCCAGGACTGGCAAGAAGAACGTCTCCTTTGCCGGAATCGCTGTCGTCCGCCGACCTCTCCAATTCTCTCGCGGATATGATGCTCGTGGTTATGTTTTCGCTCCTAATGGTTGTACCGGTTAGATTAGCCAAGCTTGTCAAATTGGTTAAGCTAGGAGGTAAAGAAGTAATTGCCTGCCGCACTCTGTCACCTCCAATGGTGTGAAAACTGTATAAAATAGGACTGTGCCTGCCGGAGTCGGGACTCAAGCTCCTAGGACTTGGACAACTACTTTCGCTGAAGGACACTGGAGAGGAAACTGACTTGGGCGACATTTGGTCATCATACAAAGAAGCACTTTCAGGTGAAGCAGGTATTTCTTGGGGAGTGGCGGGCACCTCGGATGGCGAAGTGCATTGGGTAACTGGAACGTATGTGTTTTGAGGAACGGTATTCTTGAATTTTCGATCTATTTTTAGTTTCAACTTCAGTCGATTATGGCTAACAGATGTGATGGTGTTATTGCAAAAAGCTCCCCGGGAAGGGTCCATGGAAAGTTTGAAACCTTTCAGAATTGCAGAAGATTTGTTAGTAGAGTTAGAATGATGAGCGTGTCTGTCTTTTGCTTTGCTCACACGACCTTTCTCGACGATTTTCAACGGCGCCATGCTACCGCAGTCATTGGCTTTCATGTTGTGCCCGCTACCAGATTTCGTTTTCTTACGTGGTCTGTACTTGTAATCTGGATATTCCTTCATGTGCAGCTGCCTTAACCTCTCTGCCTCCTGAATATAAGGCTGGCGTTGTTCTTCCGTGAGGAGCTTCCATCGCTTCCCAAGCTGCTTGGAAATTTCTGCGTTGTGAGTGTCGGGTGCAAACTTGACGATTTCTCTCCTCTCCATCTGCGACCAGACCATGAAGGCGTTCATGGGCCGCTTGATGTGGTTCGGGTTGTGCTTCTTTGTCTGAAAAAGAAGAAAATTAAAATATTAGTTGATAGATAATCTAATCTGAAAAAATGGAATTCATTGCCAACTTAATACTAAGTAACTTATTACTGCACAGAGATAATGTATAGAAATGGATAGATTATACAACCACAGCCCAATATTTTCGTCCGATCAGCTGAAGTAGAACAAGGTAACAAAACAAACTTAAAGGCGCAACCTTAGCAAGACTTCAACACCGTTCAAGTTAGAAGCTTCAAGAATTTGGAAGTCTCAGCCTCGAGGAAAACAAGAAGCTGAAAAAGTGAGCCAAGATTGGCATCCTCTTTCCAAGCTGTTTGAGGCCCAAAGTTCATCCATTGCCGTGTAAGCATCATTAAATCTCAGACAGATTCGCTTCTATCCACGGCGCGTACAGACGCCAAAAAAATCCACCCCTCTAGAGCTCAGTAGTGAGAAATGGGACTGATTTCTGAGTAGCGCGCTTTTTACAAAACGGATATTTTAAAGCAGATAATGTATGAGTAAACTGCATGACATATTAACATATTTAAGCTCGTAAATATAAGTACCTAATTATTATTATATGATTTTTAAATGCATAAGTGTTTTATTTTTGCATTTCTGCACTTTCTCTCCAATAACATCGTATGAGGTGTAAAATACTGCATTTTTCGCGGCATTTGCAGGCTTGGGGCGGCCTTGTCGGATTGCTCGTGCTCATGCGAGCCAGAAACAATTTATCAGGCGGAATTGGGAAAACTCGAGCGGGCGAAAAATACTCAGCTCTACCATCACTCCCAATTCCTTTTTACACCAAGAAAATTACTTATAAAAAGTACTAAATTGTATTTATTATTACTGTCACAAGATTAAATTCGTAAGATATAATGCTTTTCATCCAGAAATAATTTTCTTTTTGACATTATTTTCAAACATTTCCGAGGCTTGAAGATCATAAAATCAAATAAAATATATTCGTCTACACTTGGTATTATAATTCGTCCAAAAATTCGTTCTCAGTGAATACAATTAATTACCATCACGAACATAAAATGTGGTAATTTAAATAGGAGTTGTTTTATTTTTCTCCGCTAGCATCAGTAATATTTAAAAAAATGTGGTATTGATTGAAACTCACTTTGAAAAGGCAACACCATATAAATAATTCACTTAAGCTTAGAAAAAATTGTTTACAAAATCAAATCACTAGACTGAGGTTCGAATTAAGTTCAAATAGTAGTCTTCTTCCGCGCACAAGTGTCGGGAGCGCTAAAAAAAAACACAGGAGAAAAACAGAACACTGATGAAGAAGAGGCCCGCGTAGCTCTTGATGTCTTTTAAAGCAATCAGTCGTCTCAAGTCGCAGGCTTCGGTGACTTAGGTTGACATTTGTTGAACCAACAAAAGAAATAAAAAACAGTAATACTGAACCGCACACAATGAGGAGATGAATTAAGACGGTAGGTCACTCCGAGTTTGGCTGACCGGCCCTAAACATAGGAAATAAATCGCCTCTGAAAAGTTCTGTATCGAATGCAGCGGCGAGTGAGCGACTTATGGTCGTCAAGGTAACAGTGCTTCACTAATGCCTCCAATATATGATCACAGAGCGAGGCTTTTTCGCAAATAAACAAAAATTCAGGCAGCAGATAGAGCTTTTAACATTTTGGACTACAACAAGTTTAATTAACAGATGCACCTAGGAAAATATATCAGATGCATTGTTATTAGCTTAGCCCGTGGTAAATTAGCATGCATATATTTTTTAATTAAGAATTTACTCATTACAACTTTATAAAAAACAAAAAAATTAAATGCGACGAATAACGATGGGTTACAGAAAAAAAATAATAATCTCTGGGATCGGTCTGAAATACTTCAGAAAAATCAATATATTATTGTCCAATGTCGAATTATTTTCATGAATCAAGGTTGCACAAATTCTAAAATCTTCTTATCGAAAATTCTAGTCGGAGTACAGAAAATTATCAAACTTTTCGTATTGTGATGGATCAATAACCATGTAAAAGATCCGGCCATACAAGAGAGGGGCGCAAAGTAAGAAACGTGTGACAAATTACCGCGATCGCGGGAGTAACGAGATGGGTGGCGTTAGGATAGGATCGCGCGCACGTTAATAAGAGTTCTAAGAGTTCTTGTAATGGAGCTGCTGTGGCATCACCCAAATTACTAAGAGACGAAAAGAGCCGAGCACCAACTGGAGGGATTGCTGCAGGATTCATCTCTCATCTTTTGATCCGCTCAAAAACATCTCATGAATTATATGAAGGCGCCCCACGCAATCCCCTACAAAGAACCTGCCACCCGAGAAAATCTTCCCGCCGCAACGCACTAGATTCTCAACATAGAAAAAATTCTGAAAATAAGGCAGGCAAAGCGTGATGTCAGAGATAACAGCGTATGCAGTACGGTAACCAGAATTCATCGCATGGAATCAAGCCAAGTTAATCTGAATTATTCTATCAATACGAAAATAAATGAAAAGACGATCAGTTCTCATGCAACTCCTTGAGTCGGAAAATCCTACTAAGACAACCTAATTATTGCCTCTTTTTTTAGCGGTAGACATTACCCAAAGTTAGAAAACAGCAACTTAACCTTTAAATGATTACATCAGAGAAATAAAGCATGTTCATTCGGACGACATGAAGGATTTAGTCGGACATTGGTGTACAAGCCATCTCATTGTTATGTATCAGTATGAGGTCTGCCGCACTTCATTATAGCGTGTCACTGCCAAGCCTTTAGTTCAGTGAACGAGCAACATAGATAAGCAGAGTAAGAAAAAGAAATTACTAAAAGATATGCAACAACGGAGTCAGAAGTCGGAATAATTAGAAGTAGACTGGCGTAAGAAATTCAGTACAATAGAAGCAGGTGAAGTGTATTGCCTGAATTAAAAAAGCAGCAACAGAAAGCCGGCAGATCACTCCATAAATTTGATATTAGCAATGAATAGACGAATTAAAATTCATGAAAGTGAAGGACTGGATACAAAATTCGTGCAAAAAAAAACACAATTCACAACAAAAACGTTCAAATTCAGCGTCGCAGAAGCAAATATTTATCCGAGTAAAATTTAAAAGTTACAAAGCCTGCGGATATAAACGATAGCAATTCAAGCAGGAATTCTAGAATCAGAAAATTAATTTTTAAAGTAACTAAGTGTTTAATATTAATAAGTTATACATTACCTATTAACTGAATGTAACTGAAATCACTTCTTTATTCAGGAATTTGCAGTTTGTTAAACTAGCACAGATTTCCCGGAGAGGAAATTAAAAGCGGCAAAAAAAAACGCAGTGACTTCCAGCACAACAATTGATAGCAAAGCCGACGATGCAGGTAGGACATTAATTCCCGAATGGAGCCATAAAGCTCAATTTAAGCCATTAAACTACCCCCACCGAGCAAGTAACTCAACGTTAACTGTCCGAATATGTAATCCGCAGCGATAAACACACAATTTATAATAGAGGATTCAATCCTTAAGGATTACTGGGCGAAGAAATCATAATAAGAAATGCTCATTAAGTCGGAATTTCTACGAGAGGATTAAGGCAAAATGATGCACGTTGGCATTATTCGCATTTCTTGCACAAATGCAATAACCTTCTGCTTAATAAATTGATAAGGTGGAGCGGAACGCGAACATGTTGCGGAGTGAAAAACGAGCACAGAATAACTTTTTGTATTTCCTATCAAGATTAAAATAAATTACACAAATTTAAAAAAATATGATTGAAATTGAAAAGAAACTGAGAAAGAAATAACGCTAGATTATTCCGTGATGCATATTAAACATTAAAGTATTCAGCACTTAAATGAAACATTTCAGTAGCTAATTAAGATCCGGCTTGGATCAGGAGCCAAGCAAAAAATTCGGCTATGCTCGTGCTCATGAAATAATGCTTTAAATGATAGCGGCTTATAGAGGTACGAAGCATGTATGGTGTAAATATTATACCCCATTGCATATGTTCACTAAGACGGCTCATAACGCGCTGTTAGGGGCCATACTTTCAAAACTCGCTAAGTGAACGTAAGTACTTACGCTCTATTTTCTTGTCTATGATTGGTGGACTTGGCTTGAAAGACCGTCAATGATTGGCTGATGAACTTACGATCTCTTAACTTTTTTTGAAAGTATAGGCCCAGGCGTCCTGCGGCGGACAGGTGGATGCTTCAATCAGTTTTTATGCTCACGAAGCTCTAAGAAGCCCAGATCGATGCCGCACTCTACAATCCAAACAATATTGAACACATGTCAATAACGCGCTTTGGGAGATGACAGTGTAGATGTTTAATGTGGAACTACATTAGGAGCATGGCTTTCGAATAACAAGCACACGCCTTAATGGCGATAAATGAAGGCAAAATTTTTTGCTTTTGCCTTCATGTTTTTTGTATCAGCGACAAATCAATAAGCACACAATTAAATAGCAATAAATGAAGGCAAAAACTTTGACTTTTGCTGTATAAACGATTTTGCAGTGACACGTACTGTCTTTCTCGTTATCATGCATTAATTAAGCAGCAGTCAAAGTGAATCATGTGCAAGCCAATGACTCAAATTTTTAGTTTATTATAAATCTACGCAAATAATCATAATCTGTCCACGCTGAATCAAAATAACACATAATTCCGTTACCTTATAGACTAACGATGAATCATCGACTCATCACAACAGTGATGAGTCAATGCATATATAAACTATTATCTATGCAGGTTTGATTGAAGACCAGAGCGTACTTTTTATTAACAATTTTCTTAATAAAATTAGTTAATAAGTTAATAAAAAGTACGCTCTGGTCTTCAATCAAACCTGCATAAATGAAGAACTTCTGCCTACCTACACCAATATTCGCAAACTATTATCTATATATGTCAATGCAACTATTATTAAAATAATACAAAGCATATATAAATACACTGTCGCCGTGCACAATAACACTCAAAACTTGTCGCTATTCGCTTGCGTTTACCACAAGAAAGTTCAGGAACTACAGCGGGAGAAAACAACGGGTCAAATTGTGTAAACTTCACTGAACAAAAACTCGGGCGGAAGATAAGGTATAATAATCCACCATTAAAACTAAAGAATTAAATTATCCAATTAACCAATAGAAAACGATTAATTAGGATGGTTGGGAGGATGATAATTTCCTTAAGGAATTAATTATGTATCAAATCGCAGCAAAGCGAATAAATCCCGATTCTTGAAAGTATGACACCTTCATGGTCTCAAATGAAGCCAACATCGTAGCATCTAACCACAGAAACCGATTACTCAAGAGAGCCACCGGTCTCTAACCGCACAAATTTCCTGAAGAAGAAAAAGCAGAAGACTTGGTTTGCGCTATTCAGCTCGCCATGCAGCGAGGCATATCTCCCAAGGAATTCACTGAAGTCTCTCACCAAAGACACAGAGCAAAAAATCTAGATAAGAGTGCACTTCATGAGGGTTGCGTGTTATAGAAATGGAAATTGGGCTCTAGGGGGCCTTTGAAATTTATCGTAAACATCAGGAAGATGTACAAGGAAATGGAGGGTTGTATAGCAGAGCAGTTAACGTTGTTCTAGCAAAGCGTTCTTGTACTTTTTCACAGAAATGGATAGGAGTTTTGATCTCGGGAAAATTATAAGTTTGAAGGCGAACAATTTTATATAATTTGAAGAGGTTTCGTTGAAAAAGGATGTGCCGCCATTCGATAAAACAATCAAAGTCCTCTTAAAAATGAAACGGCAGTCCTACCATTTCAGTCCTAAAAATGCGAAATATAGTGGGAAACTGGGCAGATTCTTCAAATCACGTTCCCAAAAAGTGTTTAATAAGGGAATTATTGTAAAGAGACGAGAGAATCGTCCACTACTTATTTTTTATCTAAATTTCATGCCAGTGAAGTATATTGACACAGTTTCGGAGCACACGAGTACTATGCTTAAAAATTAAACATCTTTGTTAAAAAAATTACGCATTATTAATATAGAATAAATTTGCAAGAGAATAATATTAATGTGAATTGAAGACAAACTGATTCTGTAATCTCTGAGTACATGAAATACTTCGAAGTTCCTGAAGTTAATACATTAGGGAATGTAAGGATGACTGAATTAATTTCTCTGGCATAACTCGGCCTCAGAACAGAGATGTTTCAATGCAAATATAGCTAATTCACCAACCAAAAACAGCTACTGTGAGAAAGTTCCACGAAAGAGTCACACTCTAATTTTCTTGCGTCCTCAGCTCGTCCTAGTGACTGGAGCAGCCGCTGCTACCGCAATAAAATCGCGCTAAGCGACAGGGACTTGGTTGACAGAGATTTGGTTGACAGGGACTTGGTTGACAGAGATTTGGTTGACAGAGACTTGGTTGACAGGGACTTGGTTGACAGAGACTTGGTTGACAGAGACTTGGTTGGCAGAGACTTGGTTGACAGAGACTTGGTTGACAGAGATTTGGTCGACAGAGACTTGGTTGAAAGAGATTTGGTTGACAGAGACTTGGTTGACAGAGATTTGGTTGACAGAGACTTGGTTGATGGTTGACAGGGACTTGGTTGACAGAGACTTGGTTGACAGAGACTTGGCAATCGAGCTCAGTGCTCGGCAAGCAGAACGCACCTCAGGATCTACAATATTAGAGCTCTTATGCTGACCACTAACAGCCGCACTTCCTGTTTGTCACGTCCATAAAACGCAGTCGAGAAACAGGCCACGCATGCCCAAACTTTAACACACGAGGCAATTAAAGCATATCTGGGTAACGACATTAAAATGTTTTTGTACCCAAATAATTAAATTAGTCTGAAGTAAATTAACACAGAAAAAGTGAGTGAGAATCTAGGAAGCAAAGTACACTAACGTAACGAGCAGACAATTTAGTTAAAAAAAATAAACAGCATAGACTCGATAAGAAGGGTTGCCAAGGCGTTTAAAATATCTGAAGCTGAGATCGGCCAAGCAAGAGATACCATAATAGAAAGAGATCAATTAGCATGTGTTTAGAGTGGATGTATCTCGCATGAATTTGAAAGATTAATTTGAACGTAATTAAGATGAAGACACACAAGAAAAACAAATTCAGCGAGAAAAAAATGCATATCAGTTGCAGGCGCATGACGCATGTCAAAGACGAATAAAAACAGTCGCATGAAACTGTATGAAGCTAGGAACAAAGCTAATGGAGCTTCCCTAGGGTGAGAAGCTTCCCTCTGACCCATGGCAGCTATGCAGACAATACACCTAGGCATGTTTGCAGCAGAAATAAAAATGTTCAAAAGGGATAAACAGACCTGTAGACCTAAGCGTGTTAATGGCAGAAGAATAATACAATTTAGGCAGATATCAGAGAATTTGTTTAGAAGTAGCGCAGCTCGCGCGCATAAAACAGCGCATACGCGACGACACTTGACGCAGAGAGAGTGCAAATGACACCGCGTAACACGGAACTCGGAGCAATTCTTTTGATGGGAGGCAGTCAAGGATGTGGCTCCACGCAATGCTCAGCTGTCCCAACTCTCGTTCTGATGAAGTAAGCTTAACACTGAACAGCCCAAAGTAAAGGTACTAGCGAATTGTGACTAACCCTAGAGCAGGTGCGTAATAATTGACAACCAAGACTAAACATGGCAAAAGAAAACGTAGCAGTACAATTAAAAATGATGAATGGCATTCTACAGATGAATAGCATACTATATCATATAAATTACTGGTATCTACTCAAACTGTAAATTGAGGTCGGTAAATATCACTCACTCTGGTAAGTTATATTTATCAATGTTTGAAAAATATTTTTTCGATGACTATATTCCAAAATTGACAGCAGACCACGTTTCATTAAAATTCAAAGCTATATATGCTCAACGATACATGATTAAAAAAATTATTTAGAACTGTAAAACGAAAATGTAAATTCTACAAACTTTAATCATACATTTAAGTTAATTATGCAGCTGTGAGTCCTACTAATCAATAAATATATGTTCCAAGTCAGATTTCTTGCTTCTGATAACTTGTGACGTCGAACGTAGACAAAACATCATAGCTCGAGCGAACACTTCACAAGTCAAACAAGAGCTAATGTCGCTGGATTTCGCAGCAGCGAACTAAATAGCGTAAATTAAAAAAACACAAAGGCCAAAGACTAGCGCAGCGGAACAAATTCGGGGGACTGGGAAAAATTAGCACGAACACACAAAGTGCTGAGCGCAATTCAGTGAAAACGACCTTCTCACGCGGAAAGGAAAAACTTCAATATTTCGAGGCAGATTGCACAAGGTCGGTACCAAAAGGGATTCTCTGCTCAAATGACGGCGAGAGAGCCATGAAAATTTCGCGAAAATGAAGGTATTCAGATTGCAGAAAATTTTTTTGAAAATTTAACGCGCTTCCACTTGGTTGAAAGATGAAGGGAGTGCAAAGCCAAGTATACTGCATCTTGAGATGCTCTCATATTTGAGATTTTTGAACACTGTACTTTTTGCGAAACTGCTTGGCCACTAGAAGAATTCATGGACATTTTGAGCTGAAAAGTAAGCCACTGTTTAGCGTGAAAGTCTCGAAAAACTAGCATTGACGAAGAGTGACGAATTATCATAATAAACATTATTTTTACAGTGTAAGGTTGGAAATTAAATGTTATAGAGCAAAGACTAGAAACGCTCAACAAGAGAGATAGACCGTGACTTATACCAGTCGTTATTCCCCCTTAAGCAATACATTTCTAGGCATTGTTGACGATCGCCATTGCGCCTTCACCTACTAAGGTTTCGAGTCAACCTACCATGCCTTTATTGGTAAGAGATTCAATTCAATCATATTAAGTTATACAATGAAATCTGATATTAATTTTCCATATTCAGTGGCTATTAAGTAATCATCTTGTAATTAAATTATTTATGTGCTTAAATAATTAGTCTCAGTCAGTAGTAGTATCATTTCCAAGTGTGAGAGAAAGAAGATTTCCAAGGTCTCGAGAGTGGGCTGGACTCAGGTCTTTGGAGGCTCAAGATATGTGCCGCTAACTGTTACTTGCCAATAAACGAACAGATCGTTCGAATGAGACCGTTAGATTAGGCTTTTCATATGCCAAGTGGAGGCACATATATTTTTCCTTATAAATATTATTTTGTCACTTATTCTGGTTTAAATAAATTATTGCTATTCTGGTCAGAGTTTTTAAATGAAGTACCTCACACTAGTAAAAAGAACATAGGAAGCCCCAGCTGTATTACATACAGCACCAACGAACAAAGAATTAGTGAGGTTATTTATAACCTAAAAACTAATTTTATCAAATAAATTTATTACGAACGATTCACAATTATGTACTATAAGTTTAGCGTGCCTGAAAATTTTTTAACAAATGAATAGTCGTGGTTAAAAAGAAAAACTGGCGTATTAGTTCGATGAGAAAAGTGACAGTCTGAAGCTCTTGCGACAGGCTGCCTTGGCAGCATGTCAAGCTCCCCACGTTATTCATAAAAACTTTGCGATTCTCAATGAAAAAGCTCGCACTCCCAGCATCTGGCAGAAAGGTAACCAGGTAAACCTTTAGTACTCTTATGAATTGACATAACGCACGACTATATTACGCAAGAATCTACGCTTCACACACAGTTCAACACGACTGATGGTACAGAAACTCTCAATTTACTGTAAAATGCACGTTTATGCGCTCCTTTTAAAAAAAAATATGGTCCGCCTTAGGGAAAGTTCAATTCTTCAATCTATATTCAAATGACAAGCTTCTGAAAAATAATATTCTATGTTTCTAATGCCAATTATGCTAAAGCGATTTTTCATTTTATTAAATTACTTAAAAGCCAAACAAAACATCTTTTAAAAGTCCCGCTCAAGCGATAATATCTCCAAAAGAGGCTTACCCGCTCTACTTTGAAGAGGGTCTCTAACAGGAGCCTTCTTCAAATTGAAGTTGGAGGGGCCATATATTAAAGAGTCTCCGCTTATCTCATGCAGCTAATTTAGGAAGATTAGGCTCACGATTAGTGTTAGTGAAACGTGAACTCCTGCTGAAATAGCGATACTTCCTAAGTCTAACAGGCTCTAGGATGTCACATAAAGTGGACTAGCGCAACCGTGGCGTAGCTGATGCTGCTCCAGAGCTACAGAAATGGTGGCGGCACGTTTTGTATTTCCTTTGCAAAAGAAATGCAGCACAACGACTACGGGACTTACACTCCCCATTCCCTGATGCCGATAAAGGCGGGCCCAACGCATGGATGTGGCTCGGGAAATTAGGAAACTTTTCTTTCCCAATTTCGAAGAAGGAACACAAAAATCGGGATAATTACAGCCAGAATTATCAAGTTTCGTCGGTTAATGGGCATGGGAGTTTCCAGCATTACTCTTTTCGTCAACTTTTCGCAATAAATTCTTTTGATATCATCAATCAATGCGTAGATTAAAAAATTATTTTGAGCGCGAAATAATTATTCAATTTAGTCTCGTTGAAGAAGAAACTATACAGTATTTTACGCATCGTTGCACGGTTCGTTCACAGCGGAGATACAATTATTCAGCTTTACGTAATTGGGCAATATTTGTCCAATTAGCGAGGAGGAGAGCAAGGCTTCAGCAGCCCTAATTAATATGGATCATCGTAACGCTCCCCTCAAAGATTCTATCAGTTTGACGGGGCATGAAAAAAACGACCAGTGAGAGGGGAACCGTCATATAAAGCAGCAATTTAAAATCAACACCATATACCCTATGGTTTATTTATAAGCAAACTTTTTTGTCGCGGAAAAGAATTTTAAAAAGGGATCAACGGGTGTACAAGCATCACGAATGCCGATGCGACGCATATATCGAAAAATTTCTGCTGAAAGAAAAAGTTTATATGTCAGGGAAAAGTTGACCGGTAACAGCTTTCAGGAAAAAACACAGTGATGCTGACAAGTCGATTTTTTCCAGAGGCACGTGATTAGCTCACATGCTAATTGGGTTAGATTGAAGTCCTACATATTAAAATCAGAGAAGCGCTGTATTATACAGTATTAGTTTAAATGAGAAACTAAATAGTTTATAATTTAATATAGTTAATAGTATACGCAAGTCGAACCTGACTTGCGTATACTATTACGTTATTTCAACTTTGCGATTGCATCTCAACTTTGTCGTGTTCATGAATAATTCGACTGAGGAAGGTTACAACACACTGTACTAAATAAACTAATGTCTAAACAGTATAGCAGCAAATTAATACGAAAAGTCTGCTACAAATTAAGTAGAAAATAAGTAGAACTTAACCATTGATCAGGAATAAAATACATATAGAGTCCTTTAAAAACTGAAATCACGTTCGCTCCTCAAATATTCGCGTGAATTTGATTTGTTAATCATTACATTCGAGTCGATGTTCAGAGACTGCAACTGGCGCTATTGGTTCATATCAGAACTCTTCCAAACCGAAATTTATATAGAAGAAAATCTAAGTTTAAACGATACTATATGCTTCAAGCTCCAGAATTAAATATTTAGTTCAAGACTCGTTTGTGTGTGCCGTGAATGTTACTCACACCAAGCAGGGAAAGATAAAACACGAAATGCCATGCAGCTGGTAATGCCACAATTAACTGATAAAAAGCATGATGCATTACACTTGTGACACAACTAACGAGTACATTTCTCACTTGCACACACACAGACGCTGATGCTATCGCTCCTGTCCTTGTACGTACTAACTCGTGCACTTCGTTTTAGAAACCACTACATATTCAGCATTTTCTCCTGCACCTGCGATAATTCATTTCAAATTTACCGACAACACGAATAGTTTATGATAAGAGAATAAGTGAGTCACAGTAAACGATCAACAAACTCAAATTTCCAGAAAATCGTAGTGACAAGTTTTAAAAAATAAATTCAAACTTACCTTCAGTAGGTATATACAGTTTCACCGTATATTGAAAAATCTTTTACTGCTTTTAAAAGACACTTTTATGTCGAACCTTTTACCTGGCGCGGATGACCTAAATAATCAAAATGACTTCATATTATCAAAACATGTAATAACTGTTATGTACATTGTTTGCACCAGGATAGAGCATCGTTGAATACCATATAAATGCTAGGGAGCTGAGACTGAAAAAGTGGTTCACCTCAACAGTCAACAGACATTACGAGTGAATTTAACGACGAGCGGAGACGCGCGACGGCAATATTCTTTTTTTCGATAAGGCAAATGAATGTAAAAAATAATATGATAATAACATACGGCTAATATATTTTCCAAAAAAATAATTATTAATCATATTTTGTTGCATTGAACCTATCGTGTAAAATGAACAAACATTTTTCCGGATGATCGATAATGCGGCTCCTAAATTCAAATTGCTAATAAATAATACATCGATACATTTTTATTTGCAATTTAAAAAAGATAAAATATCGGCTAAAAATGTATTAGTTTGCTAAGACTTTTCAGACACTTTCAATTTGAAGCTTATCCATCACACGAAAAATAATTGATCATTCTATTGATCTAGTTGATAATTCTATTATCGAGCTGATCATTTGAATCATCGTCGGTAAAATATTGAACAACTGAAGCTGATTACCAAAGCCACAGCGCTCAGTTAACACGAAGACATACATGCACGCAAGCGACGTACACGAACAGCCACTAAAATAGCGTCACGCATACGAATTAAGATCGTGACTGCGTGAAGCTGCGTGGCGGCGGTGTAACGCGTCACGCACTGACATTTCAAATCCATAAGAATATGGCGAGCTCTGTGGCGACAATTGAATTACAAAGCTCCGTGGCGACAATTGAATTACAAAGCTCCGTGGCGACAATTGAATTACAAAGAACGAGCACCAGCAAAGCCTGAACTGTGACAGCGACCGCACACGCAATGCCAGACAGTGAATGGTGAACGAATAATTGCGTTGATAATAATTTGCTATGGCGTCTAATGCAGATAATGTTTGTAGGTAAATAAAAGACGAATATACATTTTACCGCATGAAACATCACAACCTAAAAAATTGCCAATTATAATAGTACAAACTCAGCAAGTGAGAAGTTTCGCTGCAATTGCATTAGTTAGACAAGATTTAGTTAGACAATTGTTAGACAATTGCAATAGTTAGAGACAAGATTTAGACGGTAAAGGCAAAGCGGTACGGAAGGAGACCAGAGGAAGCAGTTGAGCAAGAGTCGGAGCGCAATCAATCTTGCTGTCATCGTCCATCACACACAGCAAACCAGCACGGCTTGATACTGCAATAAAAGACAATTTTTACAGCGAATACGCGCGCTATCTGAGAGCCATAACGCTGTTCTTGAACTCGCGTGGAAATCCAATGCAGCGAGTCAAACTAAGTAAAATTCTCGGCGAGAGCTCGAGGGTGAAGCTAATTGCGAAGCAGTGCATTATTGTAAAATCAATAATGCGATTAATGTCTATCACACCTTCAGTCTGCAACTTGAAGCCATCAATGTCTCGTACGTTGCAAGCTCTTTTTATGCGCAAGAACAGCATGGCTGTTCAAAAGCTTTAGATAATAATGAATTCAAGGTTTTACATAGAACAGTGTTACTGCCTAAAATAGTTCTATTATGAATACCAAAGGCACACAAATCCGCAAACTTTTTGACACTGATCTACACCTGGCAAGGCTGCATGAAAATTTTCCTGAAGACGGTCCAAAATACTAGAGTGAAATTTAATAAAAGTACAGCAGGGAACAACGTGCGAAATACATATGGCATTTCGTATTCACATGTTTCTTTGCTACTCGTAAAGTTTTAATACACAACAAAACGACGCGTATCTATTGTGGACAAAATATCAAGCCTGCAGGGCCATACTTTCAAAACTCGCTAAGTGAACGTAAGTACTTACGCTCTATTTTCTTGTCTATGATTGGTGGATTTTGCTTGAAAGCCCGTCAATGATTGGCGGATGAACTTACGATCTCTTAACTTTTTTTTAAAGTATGGGCCCAGAGGAACACAACGTGTTTCAATTGAACGAACTAGCGCGGCTCCTCCAGCGCTATTATATAAGAGTTGCACAAAAACGTCTCAAGGCTACGCAGTACTAGCGCTCTGCCATTAACGATGGTTGCTACTTGTAGCCATGGTAAGCAATGCACTGCACTGACGCACATACAACTATACAAATCTGGGCCCTTGGTATGTTACAACAACTATACCGAACTAAAGATGATAAAATTAGACGTCTGGGCCCTTGGTGTGTAGGTATACGGAACTAAAGATGATAATAATAAAATTAGACACCAAATTTGCTGATACCATAAGCTATGTTGACGATTGAAACCAAAAGCCAAAGAAATGGCGAGATCACACAGATCGCTTCTTAGTAACAAGTTAAATAAGCCAGCTGTACTTGTAAAACGCCAAGCTCGTCGTGGATTCATATACAATCATAAATCTTCAAACGATGAATAATTAAGATTTAAGAGTAGGAATTAATTTATTGGTTTTAGTTCAAAGAACTTATTTCGCAGAAACCTGTATGATATTTGGGACGAGCTCAACTGTGCACAAGGTCATAGAGGTGATTCGGTCACACCCAAAGCGCCCAGCACTGATTTAATGAATTATCCTTCCTAGTCAGTAACTGCAAAACAGCATCGATAATTCCCGTTGTGATCAAAACGAACGGAACAAGAAACAACGCGTCTTGAAAACTTATCAAATACTTTGCTATTTTTTCCACTCAAATAGAATTTCAGTGAGCATACATGCTTTGTATTAGGAACAAAATTAACTTAATCAATATCAAGATGAAGTTAGGTTCAAATTGGCACAAATTTTCGCAGGAAGTGATCGACGCCTTTGAGTGCGAAGATCAGAAGCGGATTGACCCCAGTCTGGCATTTTACGCGGCCTCAAGGCTTTAAAGCAGACAAGATCAAATTCGACGACATCGGCAGCATTTTCCTAGAGATTCTTTCAATCGAAGTCCGCCAATTTAATTAGAACAAGTTCCAGCTGCGCAGAACAAATGTCATGGGAAATCGAATTAATGTGATCTGTGTGAGACTGTGAACTCTAGTATCTAGTAAATAGTGTTGTAACTCCAGTATCTAGTAAATACTGTTGTTATTGTCTCATAATTGAAAAGGACCTAATTTTTATACTTTAAATAGGCAGTAGGCCAGTAGCACAATGACAGCATGAATAGATGTTTTAAGGAACCTTATTTGCGGACATCAAGTTGGAGCCTAAATTTGCCAATGAAAAAATGTTTACTCCACGCACTTTTATTTCTTCGCCGAATAACTTGACATGTCTTGAACCGCAGCCTTGAGCAATTAAAAAAAACGTTTCGGTTTTATAGGGCTAATAATTATTCATGTTAGATGAATATTTTAAAATGAATGCACAACTTAATGATTGATTATTCATGTAAATTGAGAATCCGTTCGTAACATTCTTTTAACTGTGGATGGCGAAACATTTCAATCGTATTCCAAACTCTAGTGTAACAGCGGTTTTTATTCTGGACATTCATATTCATAATATTCCTAATATTGATCTTATAACTAAATTCGATTACACTACCTAATGTCTGCATTGAAAATTCATTCGTGCAGCATCACAAAAACCTGCTATATTTTCATAATGATATCTTTACTACCAGTACAAGTATTACAAGTTATTGATTAGCCTCACGGTGGCCACTGTTGTTGTCCTATTTTGGACGAGTGCGCGCTTAAATCGTGATTGGGTAGCGCGTTATCGCGGACTAATGGCGACCGTTAATGCGATCAGCTTGCAAGGGATGATTTACCGCCAACTCATGGCGCGAGCGTGCGGTGGCCAGCGCCTGGCTGGCGGCTGCGCCGCAACACCTAAAGCTGAGACGGGCTTGGTAACTAGCGAGCTGCGGGGCACTAGTTACTACCAGCTAGTGGCAGGCAGGGAGTGGCAGGAAGGAAGTGGCGACCAGCTAGTGGCAGGCAGGGAGTGGCGACCAGCTAGTGGCAGGCAGGAAGTGGCGACCATCTGATGGTGACCAGCAATATATACGTATGATAACAAGCTGATGGATATATACTAAGGATACTAAGGATGGTGACATTATTATGACGATGCCCGGTAGGTGGCAGCTGGGAGCGAAACTACCGTCGTACCAGTGAGCTATTTGATAGTGACAAACATTACCTTGAGAATTTATCTTGTTGAAAAATTAGCCTGACGACTTTAGCCCTAGACGACTTTATAATTTGCAGTCGATGAAATATTATATATTTTTTATAAATATAATATATAAATATAAATAATATATAATATATAAATATTATATATTATAATTATAGCTTGCATTTCTGGAAAATGTAGTCAAGCGACTAACTTGATTAGTAATGAGCGCGAGGGACGTGGCTAGTGAACTGCGTACATGAGATTAGAGACATTTAATTACTGAGGAAAAAGTGTTACTCACAAATTCGAATGAGAGTTGAGCCAAACATAAGTACGTTCATTTGAAAGCGCACGGCGATCATGTCATAAAAGTCACATAAATTATATTATTCAGTTTAGTCGAAGCACAATAGAATTTTATCGATAACAAATCCTTTTAGTACTGATGCTAGAAATAATTGTGAGAAATTTGAATACATTACACAAGCATAACATATCAAGTCAAGACTGCATGAGACAACATCAGTTCTTATTTAATCAAGAATGAAAATGAAGGCAATTTACCAGCATGCGTGAGAGACTCACTAGGAAGATAAAGGACCAACTAAGCATAGGTTGATTTATCGGCAATTTACTTCAAATTGCGATAAACTGTAACCCGAACCAAGGCCATCAAGACAATCAAACATCAATTGCACCGCAGCAACGACACCAAACAGGAAACTGCGGAGCGATCGTGGCGGTCACATAAATGTTTAAACGCAGCTATTATTTTAATGTTAACTTTAATATAAAGATAAGTGAAAAGCGTAATTGACTTATCTAATAGATATAAACGAACACAAAGTGTGAGTAATGGTTTTTAATGCCGGGAAATCGTTTTGGACGCGATTACATCTTAAAATGACAACCATCTTATAAAAAATAACTAATGTAACTAATAACTAATGTTCTAGAGCAAAGTACACGAGGATTACGATGTGTAGATTCAAAATTGAGCAAATTATAATTTAAAATTTTTTGTTAATTAGACGCAGAAATAATTTTTCTTTATATTTAATTGTGTAAATGGTCCACGCATGTTTGGTTTATTGATTTTACTCAAGTTTTTGAGACCAAACAAAGGTGAGCCAAAGAGAATGCAGTTGAGGAAAGACATTAAATAATATATTCTTCAGATATGCTGCTACCATGCACGCAGAGGTCAGGTTGAAATAGCTGCATGTAGTCGAACGGTCAATTTGGTGCAATGGCGGTGCTAATAACATACAAGATGCAAACTTCCAATGGACAGCAAGACAAAAGCGCTCCACAATTACCCAGTATATAGATTCTATACATGGTTGAGACTATACGGTGTCAATCGTTCGATAATCCGACTGAGAACATTTCAGTCAAAGGATACCATGTAATTTACTAAAAAACGTATGTTTATCGCAGCAACTTTTCGTACTCGAGTCTAGCATAATCGCGAGCATTGTTTTGCCGACTTACAGTTAACTTTATGTTTTATTCTACAAACTTCTAATGGAAATATCTTCGTACTAAAACAATTAAAGTATTCATAATTAAAAGCATGCCATTGAATTCATCGCTATTTTTACAAAAATAAAGCAAATGATTAATAAATTTAACTAAAAAATCTAAAATTTCAGCTCGAAAAGACAGACCAATGTCAAATGCATGTCACAGAGCAATCATGCACACCCAGCTTTTATGCACTACGAATAATCAGGAGGATCACCGACTGTGGAAGCACGATGAAAATAAAAAGATAAGACACATTTGTGAGAAGGAAGCTTATTGTTCTCGCCAGAAACAGCGCACTCCAAGTCATTTGCATGTTCATCCACGTGCGTATGGAAACAGTCAAACACTAAAAAATTAACTTAAGTGATGCACATTAAAAGAACAATTATTCGTTAACGTTCAATTCTTGCTCTGCTAAATTTATACGAAGAATATAAATTGGACGAGCAAAGTTAGCAGGGCTGTAAAATTTTTCTTCTTGAAGGGCTTTGAATAATAAATGTTCAGTCAGAATGTGACTGTCTGGAAAAGACAACACTTCTATGCGTATTCAATAGAATACTAGCCAAAGAATAAACCATGACCATGAAGAGCTTGCACCACACGCCAATAAATAGCACACGTTCACTGCAATAAAGTATAAATGCAATAAATATAATTGCCTCGGCGACCTCGACCACGACACCACTTTTTATTTAAGCTAATCTTAATGGGATTTTCTTCACTATTAGGTAATTGTACTTGACATACATAAAGCCTCATACGCTAATAATTTACTCAGTTGGAAAGTTAATAGAGTGACCAATATAAAAAATATGTGAATTACAATTTTTTTCTAAGCTTTAACGAAAAAATCCATAAGCCGCAAACGCACCTTATCGAGGAATCAGCTTTATTGACTTCGTTTTTTAGGTAGATTGTAAAACATGCAAGTGAAACTTCCTTCTAATTAGAACAAAAATGGCTCAAACTAAAACAAGTTAGTTCAAAGATACTGAAGAACGAGCTCGAGTAGTGCCTGCAATGCTGGCATTAATATACATTGAAGTCCAAACTCAATGACTCGTAAACTG
Source organism: Hyalella azteca (assembly GCF_000764305.2). NCBI lineage: Eukaryota > Metazoa > Arthropoda > Malacostraca > Amphipoda > Hyalellidae > Hyalella > Hyalella azteca. The sequence continues at coordinate 304,532 of NW_025938270.1, read as the reverse complement.
ACAAATTGAGCAATAAATCAGGCAAACATCGTCAAAACAATCAAGCGATATAAAGAAGGATGGAACAAGGTCTCTAGCGCGACGTCTGTAGAGCGATCGACTGCTTGGAAGAGCAAACAAGATCAAGTCGCTATATGATTATTCCGAGCAGCCGTGAGCGAGGCATAAAATATGATCCCGAACCCTATCAGAAGAATGAATTTACAATTCAGGGTTACTACCCTAAATCTGCACTGACTTTTCTGATATACGAAACTCGCAGTGCAAGAAAACGTACAGAAATTCTGAAGCTCGACCAAAATTAACTCGTTTCTCCACGCCAAGCGCACACAGTGTGAATTATGGTTGATAAAATAAAGGGGTTGGCGTGAGTTAGCGGATCGACGGTGGGGTGGCATCGACATGAAACAACAATCAAGCTGCCGCCGCCTACTTCATTTTGCACAAGCACTCGCTCGTCCGTCGAACAATCATACGGAACACAAGACTGACATGCATATGGTCTGCTGTGGCTACCGCAGTTAACACGGCACATACAAGTCCGCCACACGCGAGCCTGTGAGCTGGCTGGTAACGTATCGTTATAAGGGCGGCACGAAACCGCAAGCCAAGAGCGTTATGTTCCGGCTTGATCAGGTTTAGAGACGAACGCGATTTATGAACCGTGCACCTAGTCATGGGTACCTTAAGATTTGTCTGAAGTATGAATCAAGATAACTCGTGGAGAAGCAAGTGGTTCATGATTTACTTCACAACCATGCAAGACTCGTTGGATGAATATTTAATGCGACAGTAATAATTTTTCTCAAAGATAAGTAGCATGAATTTGATGGCAGAAGTGAACGCATTAGTTACGTTACATTTATTTTCCTAACAATGGATCGTGAGATCAATCTAACGGAAACAACTCCATTTGATCAACAACTTCGAACAAGTCCGTTAAAATAAGATATCAGACGGTATAGCGCAGTGGTTGTTGCAACCAGAGGTACACATACTGATAGTGATACGCAAATACCTTCATTGTATAGTATGCGGGCACTTTCACGGACAGGAACAGGGTTGGTTAGTATATTTTTACTTCACGAAAATGTTGAGTGTCTAACCTTAAATAAACATTACAATTACGTAATGAACATTAATTAGTGTTGCATCTGATTTTAACTTCAACTAATACAACACAGAAGCGGCTTTTAAGGGGTATTGGTTGGTACATACTGGCTGTTTGAAATTATTACTCAAGGTTGCGATTTTCTTATAAAAGTTTAATAAAGGTTGTGGGAACCATAGGTATAAACCATTTTTCTACGTTTTTGCGTTACTATGGATTTGGCAGATGAGCCGTGTCAATTTATCGACAAGACGAATTTAGTTGACCATACTTCTGTACCCGGACTCCAGTATTTTGGGGAATTGAAAAGTTCCCCAAGATTATGCGGCGATAGATCATAACACACATAAAGGATTGTCACCAAACCGCCAAGAGAAATAATATTCATTGGTGAGATTATTTGGTCTGGAAACTTATCATGTTAATCATAAGTATTTTCGAGGCAAGAATAAGGAAAAAAGAGCTGAAGATCTGACGGTTAAAAGAGCGGAATACGTCCTTTCCACCCGGACCGAGCACACGAAATTTTCGGTCGACTCTGCTTCCTTTCGAGTTTACGAACGAAGAAAGTGTTTAATGATTTTTCAGTCTTGTAATCAAATTATTTGCAAAGGGCATTAACAGTTTTTCACTATTGAAGTGGAAACTAGACACGAATCTTCAAAACTGGAAGTAAATATTTTTTTGTATAAATCAAAACACAAAACTACAATCAATTCTGATTTAAGGAGTTTGGTACCGTCTGGTATTTTCAGTTTCATTTCATCGATCCAGTTGCGACAGAATAAACTTTAAAAACTTCAGTTTCATCAACATCTATACAAAATTACTTCAGATAGTACAAACCACAACTACTAACTATAACGTATGTGTATAATAAACCAAATTTACCAGTGACAACTAATCGTGAACAAAAACATCTTTCTGATAAATCCTGTGACTGGCATTAAAAGGAAGCCACATAAATGATTGGGCGCGTAGTTACATCGATTACGATTCATAAAAAGTGAAACGCCATCGTAACGGCTCGGTGAACGGAGGATTACGATCGACGCGTCTATATCGGAGGGCAAAAACGACCAAGTGATCTATACTTTCAAAAAAAAGTTATGAGATCGTAAGTTCATCAACCAATCATTGACGGCCTTTCAAGCAAAATCCACCAATCATAGACAAGAAAATAGAGCGTAAGTACTTACGTTCACTTAGCGAGTTTTGAAAGTATGGCCCCAAGTGATCTATCTGACTTAATCCATATAATCGACAAGTCTTCAGTATACGCATTCTTTATAAGAGGCGGCATAATATGTGACGATGCACAGGTCTTGCTGCATAAAAAAATTGATAATATTTAGTTGCGATGGGAGAGTAAATTTATATGACATGCAAAAATTGAAAGAAAATCAGCCGAGGCGCCAAAATCTGAGAGAAGAAAGGAGTATTGGTCACTGCAAATTAGTTTTTTTATTATGTTGCCGACGAAAAAAATGTATTTGGTGCTAACAGAAAGTTTATATGGCGTCTTCTGAAGTTTGTTAAGTAATTATAAAAACTTCTTAATAAGTTAACAAATTTTTCACTGAACTTTTAAATAAAAATCAATAAAATAAGATAAAATACTTTTTATTCATTACTCGAATTTCACAACAGTTGCTATGCATCGGATTAGAAAGTAATGCACCCAACATCATGAATGATGCGATGAGAAATAGCATATATGTGACCTTAATTCTTGGCTTGTTGATATCCGCTATAACTTGATCGGCTTGGATAATTAGTTGTGCAATAACAAACCATATACAACTAATAACAAATAATATCGTAGACTGAGAAGAAAGAGCGTTTCAAGGAAGTGCTTGCAGAAAGTTTGACCTCGCAAGTCTAACAGTTATTATTAATATTAATAACAGTTGTTATTATCAGCAGGTTAAGCGTGGGAAGAAGTCATTGGAGTGATGGCAAGCGAGCTAGATTATCGCGAAGCAATTTGCGCTTTACAGATTTAAATAGTACGAGGTATCAAGTGCAGGTTGATAAGGGAAAGCTCTAGCGACCGCGAGAGCCAGCTTAATTAAATAAACGGATTGTAATTAAGCGTCTAGAAGATAACGAATGTCGTAGCGTTGACACAAGACAGACCCGAACATGGCCTTATACATTGGATCATAAAGCACGTATAAATATGGAGTACGTAGAAGCAGGAAATAGAGATCTTTACTCAAAGAAATGCATGGGAATATTGTAAGCATGGCGTGTGATTTTAATGGCATAGATGACAGTGATAATTATTTCATTTTATGCTTCCGTAATTAGTTATAAAATACTTGGGATAAAATAACTTTGAAAATCCAGAATAAAAACAGACAGACAGTCATAAAGCCGAGCTCGTGACATATTATTGACTGCGTTTTTTAGGTAAATTGTAGGACATGTTAACGCAATGTCAACTCGAAATAAATACGATAAGGACTACTGTCTCTAACAGGCTTCACACGATAATCATATCTATGGTGTCTACAAAATATTCTGTAATATATCGATAGAATAGTTTCCGATCGGTAATGGGCACTTGTTTGCTTTTCTGACTTTATATCAAGATTGATTTCAATCTGATGCTAATTATTAAATTCTATTCTTTTCAACGAAAACAAATAAAAACGAAGAACATGTCACTGGTCCTGAAGATGTTTTTTCATCGTTCCTGCAGGGTACAATATAATGAAAACTTGTTACGTTTCTTTTTCCCACAAAAAAAAACATTTAAAACCTGTTTTTACCATACGTAATTTGAATTACCATTATATATTTCACCATCATTTATGAAGTTTTCTTTTCATGTTATTGCTAATAACAAACGCAACCGTTTTCCAGTGTAACAATTCCGTTCAGTGAATTAGCAGCGCGCCTTTAATAAATGAACAATGGATTCCAGAACGGATTAAAGGGCAGCCGTTCGTAAATAATAGCGAAATGCTGAACGAGAACGATCTCAGAAAGGCCGGACATTTATTGAGGCTCTTGACACCGGTGGCTGGACATGCGAATACGTTCTAATGGGAGCGAGTGGAGTGACTGGCGCATTAGCATGTAGTCAGTGACTAGCGCATTAGCATGTAGTCAGTGACTGACGCATTAGCATGTAGTCAGTGACTGACGCATTAGCATGTAGTCAGTGACTGACGCATTAGCATGTAGTCAGTGACTGACGCATTAGCATGTAGTCAGTGACTGACGCATTAGCATGTAGTCAGTGACTAGCGCATTAGCATGTAGTCAGTGACTGGCGTTCCCGCGTCGTGACTGATGATAGGTAAAGGGAGGCAACGAAGCATGGAGAGTGTGAGAGAGCTGCACCATATCATTCTAGTGACAACCTTCACCATAATCTGCTGAGTCACTCCCAACGCTGCCGCTACATTACTTCAACTGAAGGCTACAAATTGCTTCGCTGATTTTAAAATTGTCCTCTCGAGAAAAATGATCGCGAGAAAAAAAAATTCAGCGATGAGCCGGTATTAGTTCCTACGCACGCAGCGAAATCGAGGCAGCAAAAAGAAATTATGATAATACAGCTTTATTCATCAGTGATCCACACATAGACAAATTAATGATCGATTTAATTAGAAGTAAAATGAACAATAACTACGATCATTTTATTTTTTAGTAAACTACATATAAACTACAGAAAAAAAGTTATTGAACGCAATTACATACAGAGAGCCATCCACGACTCAATTATTTACTAGCTTGAAAATTCTTGATAATAAAAAATTTCGTTCGCTGTCGAGCATCATAAATTTTGGTCTGCTTTTCAAGCATGAAACGTTAATGAAAATTTATTGAGCAGAGAAGGCTGTTTGACCAATGAATTACAAGTTGAAATGTGTGGTGGCACTGATCTTTATTGCCAGTCACGAGCCAAGAACCACAAAAAAATCCCCATTCAATGATCTATAACTATAAATGGGGTAATATTTGATCACGGAAGGTAATTTCGCCGGGTTTGTAATAACAAAAAACAAAGATTATTTAAATGATTTTTATCATGAGAAAGATTTGTTTCGCCCTTTTGAATTGAAAATGCCGAGAAGCAACATGCGTACGGAGTGTCAATGCTGTAGTTATACAGCGTATATTTCACGTTCAAAACTTTCTATTGTGCGACGCCACAGTAAAGATTCTGCTGCTACATGATTATGTGGAGGGGAGTTGAAATGGACATTTTTAAACCAATAGAAGCAATATGTTTATTACACAAGAAAATGACTTATTTTATTAATGTTAGGCTATGATATAAGTAACAACACTGAAAATTATGTCGAAGAAACCATTCAACCCAAAGTCATGTTGTCAGAGCAAAAGGTTATATCGAAGCAACCATTCTATTCAGAGTCTGATACTGAAGTTGGAAAACATTTATCCATGGCTAGGATCCTGAAATGTCAAGAGTTGAGGCTGGCAAACAGGTTGTGATGCATACGAAATCCTCCGGCAGTCAATCTTCATCATTTAGAAGCTTGACAGTAACACCATGGATAGGTTCAGAAATTCAGTTAGAAATCTGCATCCAAGATGAAAGTATAGGGCGTTGGCGAGTAGCATTTTGCGCTTCTTTGTCACTGGATGGAGTTACAGCTTGGATCCACCCACTCATTAACCTTCACATTTTAGCCTCGAAACAAGCTATTTTTGCCAAAGCCCCAGAGAAACTTTGTATGTTTGTCGCCGTCTGGATACGGTACCTCTAGGGGATGACTTACGCCGAGCAATTTATGAAATGCTCAGCAGCAGAATAAATTAGTGGGTTTAATTACAGGTTTCCGGGTGACGCCGCACGCTCGACTCCCCACAACTCCTCTTAATCTTGAGTGTTAAGGGAAGTGTGAATAAAGAGGAAGCCATGCTGAACATTTAATTCATTTCTTAAAGACTGAACGTTGAGAAGCCTCCTCCCTGTAGGCTCAGCCTCCAGTTAATTTATTACGAGGGTGCCAACGGTTCACGCTCAGCCAAAGCTGATAAGATCGCACATTGCAAGCTAACTTGCTTTCAAGCAAGACAATGTTCTAAAACATCACTTCAATAAGTATGCCTAAATAACTTGTTTCTTTAACATGGCTGGAAAGCGAATGTTGGGGTTTATCTTAACTTAATGCCTATAGAAGCAAGTATTCTAATATATTAAAATCTTGTATATGAAATAGGCCAAGCAGAGTCAAATTTTAACTTGAATTCATTATGAGAGTCAGATATTCAATCTAAGGAACAAACAAAGGCTTGCAAATGAAGGAGATCGATGCAAGTGCTTACACCCATGCTCGGCCATAACAAGTTTCCTTTGTAACAAATTCTCACAAGCCGTTGCATCCTCCACTAGGCATTCCCACTGCTATATGGCCTTCGTTGTTGGCACGCAGACGCCCATTCGAAAGCATTACACTCGTTAGACACTCATTTATCTCCATCCTAGGGCCCATTGTTCCTTACCTAGAGTCGACCGTTCTTATGACATCCTTGCAACGTCCAACGCCCCTTTCGTTGCGTTAAAAATTTTCATACCAACATCAGGGAAATTGATGTCGACACGATCTATAGTACGTACAGGGTTTGGGAGCTTTACAGAATATAGCAGAGCTCTGCAACCAACTATTCCGACGTAAGGAACGAACGTAAGCATCCTAACTAGCAAATGGTTCTAAATTTAAACGAAGATAATCGACAAAAGTTTTACGGGAATATCAGTATAACTTATTTGTCATCAATTAGACTTATTTTAGAATACAATTACAAATAGTTTATATAAAAAGCCCCAACAGAAATATAATTGAGAAACTAAAGTAAGATTAAACTGAAACATACAACTTCTAGATATTTTCTATTAATAAAAATCCCCAAAACTGAGCCCAACTTCAACGGTGGCATCCTACTGGACATGAGTAAAAATTACCCATAATTAAAATCGCATGGTCAAGCAAAATCTTCGAGTAAATTCATCGGAATCAATAATAACAATTAAGGAGCGTTGACCACGGCAAGCTACTGATCAATTTTTGAAGCTAAATCAAAGTCTATATAGTAACATTCCGTCGTGTTCAATGTTTACAACGCCTACGGCTGAGGCAAAAATGTATTTTTTGCGAAAGAGATGTCCTCAAAAGTAGACATTACACTACGGTTGAGGCTAAAATGTAATTTTTGCGAAATAGATGTCCTCAGAAATAGACATTACACTACGGTTGAGGCAATAATGTATTTTTGCGAAAGAGATGTCCTCAAAAATAGACATTACACTGATGCCTCCACGATGGTTCGCCGACGCTGTGGCTATCCGCCCTGCATTTATTGTCTTTAAATCGCCGGTGCGGCGGCCTGGATTTTGAACTGGGAAGTCACGATCAGAGTGACGTCAGTAAATGAGGGTAATTAAGGTAGTCCCGATGTTATCAGCCAGAGACTTCCGTTAACCGCGAAGGAGAAACTTTTATTCTTCAGGCCACTGAGAAGAGATACCGGAGGTGGGCTCACTCAAAGACTTTAGTTCGGGAGATAGACGTATAAATTGTTAAGAAAATGAAGACGACAAGGGAAAGGATGTAACTTTTATGCTAGCAAATGAAATACATATATTGTCATGAGTGAGATTGAAAGTGATATATAAGTAGGTAAATAACTTAGGACGGTATTCGTACAAAAAACAAAAAAATGTGTATTAATTGACAACTATTCTAACAAAATTAAATTAAATTTTCTCATCTGAAAACAAATGGACGAATGTAAAAACAATTTAAAATGGATGGCAGAACTTAACCACAATATTTGGGCGCAAAATCCAGCAAGTGCTTCTACAAGGACAGAAACATTGCGATTTAATGCAATGAAGTCGATAAAAGTGTTCAAGTATAATGAAAAACATCTATAACTAACGTGGGAGAAAGTTAAGAAGCAAATTAATTCACCATGAGAATTTCTAAATCCACAATAAACCTTTAGCATAAAAACAAGCAAGGCAAGTCAGTCGAAACAATTCCTACATGAATGTAATAGTCCTCGTCAAAGGCACACTTCCCCCAGACGTATCAAGTCTCAGTCTGCCATATAACCTTGTTCACGCCACCACAATGCTAATAGGTAACTGCAGGTTGGACGTTTTAGAACACCCACAAGACCATTCGAGTTCCGTTAATGGCTTGAAGAAAACCGCGAAGCACCGGCTCTGGTTAGCATTAACATACTCCTATCAGCAATGAAGACGCAACAAAATAAAATGTCAACCATTGAGGCCTCGAAACCAAACGATATCTTTAGTAATCTGTGTCAGAACGACTTCATTTTGATACTTTTTATTACAACACTTCTCTTTAACTTCACTTCTTGTTTGTCTGTCTGTCTGTCTGTCTGTCTGCTACAAATCTTGTAATCGAAATTTAACAAACTTCTACTTATCCTATCGATCTGAAATTTTGCATACTTGTTTAAAGTTGGAGACAATGCATGAATCAAATGTCAAAATAAATGATTTTATAAATTAAAAAAAATTTTTTTTAGTATTAAAAAAATTGAGAAAATTTATTTTCTCAGCTACAAATCTTATAACTGATATTTGACACACTTTTACCTCTCTAATTGATCTGAAATTTTGCACACTTGTTTGAAGTCATAGGCAATGCATGAATCAATTAATAGAATAAATAATTTTGGAAAAAAAATTTATATATTAAAAAAAATTTATATAGATATTAAAAAAATTGAAAAATTAATTTTTTTAATATTCGAAAATTAAATGAGAAATTCATGGTACATCTTTAAGATTGGAGACACTGGATTTTTTGGAAGTGTTGTCTTTAAAAAGAAATTTTTAAACGTATATTTTTTATTATCATTATAATGAGATACTTGAACATAGTCGGAATATTTTTTATGAACTTTATTAATAATAGAGAGAGTTTAGACTCTTAATCTCATCCTCATTTATTATTTATAAGGTAACATTATTGTTACCAATAAAAATGAAGTCGGGAAAAAATTATGCAAAATACAACTTGAGAAATTTAGTCCAAAAACAGGTCAGTCATTTCGAGAGTCACGGACGACCAAGATATTTTAGAATAAACGGCAGGAAATTGAATTATAAAAAAACATCAAAACAAAATTCATTCCCAGGAGACGTGAACGAATCAGAGCTAACACAGCCGATTCCCAATTAATCCGCTTAGTTTGATCAGCTGAAAAACACTTCATTTTTTTAGATCGGACATAAACAACAACACGAGACAGGCAATATAAATAATTCTGGAGTCCCAGGCAAGCAGAAGTCGACGATGTTGAAGCTCATCGATCAGCACCAAAAAGACCAACAGAAACAAACAAGCAGAATTCGAACTCTCAGCACGCGAACGCTCGTGAAAAATTGACCAATCTTGAGAGAGAGATTTTTCTCGCAGGATCCGAGAGAGAAATATCAAGAGCAGAGAGCGAAAACACAAGCATTATTTTCAGCTCCCTCACAATGAACAATTAATTGACAGTCGGGAAAAATCTTCAAGGTTCCAAGGAATGGCAAGGTTGCAGTTCCGTGTGTAGATTTTTCTCGGGAGTCGCTGAAAAGAAGTCAGTTCTGAGTCTGCAGCTACCGGCACTCCTTGACTTAAGTTGACCTTTAGAATTAAAGGAAAACCTTCCACAGACCGGACCAAAACGTGCAATTGCCACGCTCATTGAGAAAATCTTAACACGAAAACAAATGTGCTCACCTTTACTCAAACAAGGAAGAAATAACCCAAACATGTAAATAGGGACATAAATATTAATAAGATTATTGTTTTCTTTTCACCATTTATACTTGACTTAACCCGTACAATTACAACAAATAGGGTACGCATGAATTCGTGCACGAACATTTGAAAGGGATATCGAACGTTGAAATATTCACAGAGCACTTCATCAAAGAAAGAAGAACTGAACTACAAAATATTTAACAGCTACCAAACTTCATGCTGGCCCTGCATGCAAGTAATCGACCTTTACAGAACTACTTATAATCAATGTGAGTATAATTAATGCAATTAATTACATTAATTAATGTAATTAATGTAAATTATAATTAATGTAAGTATTCGACCTTTAAAGAACTACTTATAATTAATGTGATGTATCTCACGCCATTTCGAGGGTGCAATGTCAGCTCACCTGCAAATAAAAAAAAATTGAATTAGTTTCACCGTAGCCAGGCAAAATATATTTGGTTCCATAGTTAACGTCAATTTGTTTATAATGAAAATGTTAGAATGCTCGATCAGGAATATAAAACCTTGAAACTCTCTTCTAAATGCCAATCAATCAAGTGAAATTCTACTCTCGTTAAGTTTTGAAATGCAAATGTGCGACTTTAATTTGAATTAAAAATAACTTCCAAACTACAAAAGGCAATGCTAACATTTGCAAATGAATATAGGAACTTATTATAATATATATATCCAGTTAGGTATGCAAGATGCATACATTTCTTCTCAACGAGTCTCACCACTTTAATGGCTTTGAAGCAACCAACGAAGTCGAAACCAAGTTGTTATTGCTTGAGATACTGAGAATCTTAACTCAATAGTTATGTTCAATAGTTCTTCAATATGTTATGTTTCTCTTATGAGTCATTTATTGTCATATTTAAAGTATAATTTTTACACCGGTTTTAAGAATTATATAATATTCTGCAAACCCGTATTAGATGAATAAAATAGGAGACTAATTGAAGAGCCTACAAAATTAAGAGTTGTTATAAGATATCGCTGTTCGGTAGCAATTAAACAGGAATTATAAACCAAAGTAGCGGAAGGTTCAAGGAAGAGATTTGATAAGTTGTACGTGGCTTAGGAAAAGAAAGCGCGCCAGCGAATCCAGGCCTGCGATAAGCGGCTTTTGCGAGGCAAGCAGGAGTTTAGGGGAGAAGCTGTGGTGGCTGGGGGCGAGGCGCCCACAATCTCGGTGCTAATGACTATTCCATCAGAGACTCGCCAAGAAATCACCATTTTATTATGCATAGATTATGAGAGAGCTCATACGGCGCTCAGAGGCAGGCAATGACAGCGTCGTAAATGAAGGCATACAACGCGCATAGCCTGCGACCAGATTGTTTTCATCCTTAAATTCATCATTCAACCAACATCAATTTGCCAGGGTAGCGGATTTCAATGCTGAACGGAGATAGGTGGTACATTGCGGTGTTATTAGTACTCATATTTCAGTGAAAGTAGTGAAAGAGCCTTTAATCCAACAGAATTTCAAGTTTTGCTTTGAAAGTTGGGTTTTTTAATTACAGAAATTTCGATAGAAGTCGTGAAAACATCAAATGACAATTTGGCCAAGAAAACAAAAATTCATCATCTCTCTAGTCCCTTCCAAGAGGAAATTCTCATATCCCACCAAGAGCTGATCCAAAATTCGCTTTCGAGCCATCAAGCAGCGTTCTCGCCGGGATTTATTCTCGATTGCTCACAGGGAGCGGAAGACAGGAAGTGAGAAAGACTGACATCGCCTCCTTTCCGTGTTATTGCCGGCGGAGGAACGTCGCGCGCGGCATCTGACATTGTAGGAGAGAATTTCGCGACCAGGGCCTATACTTTCAAAAAAAAAGCTAAGAGATCGTAAGTTCATCAGCCAATCATTGACGGCCTTTCAAGCAAAATCCACCAATCATAGACAAGAAAATAGAGCGTAAGTACTTACGTTCACTTAACGAGTTTTGAAAGTATGGCCCCAAGGCAGTAGAAGAGCATAGCGCTCAACTGATGGATATGTAGGACCTAAGAGCACAACTGATGGATATGTAGGAGCTATGAGCACAACTGATGGACACGTAGGACCTATGAGCACAACTGATGGATATGTATAGGACCTATGAGCACAACTAACGGATATGTATAGGACCTATGAGCACAACTGATGGATATGTAGGAGCTAAGAGCACAACTGATGGATATGTAGGACCTAAGAGCTCAACTGATGGATATGTAGGAGCTAAGAGCACAACTGATGGATATGTAGGAGCTAAGAGCACAACTGATGGATATGTAGGAGCTAAGAGCACAACTGATGGACACGTAGGCCCTACGTGCACAATGATAGACACAGAACACCTTGCCCAAAATTCATGGCGCTGTACGATAATAGCGCGTTTTTAATGTCTATGAAGGAGCATGACGTACGAGTGAAGACAATGTAGTAGTCTCGCCCACCACACTGGTCAATGAAGGAAAATCACGTAAAACGATGACAGTGAATGAGCATCCCACACGGCAATATAAGCAAAAATCTAGGGTCGCGATCATTGAAATGGTAGCAAATGGGCATTGTAAGAGCATCGCACATAACAATGGCAATATAGGGGACTCGAGCTCTAATTATGGCTAAGTTGAGCATCGCATACGAGCACTGCAAGTAAATATCATATACGAGCCGTGGCACTAAATAGGAAACGAACATCACCCTTGTTAGCAGAGGATCATCATATGTGATTACTGCCAGCAGATCGAGAAGTAAGGAGCACGAGCACTGCCAGCAGAGGAGAAACACACACGAGCACTGCCAGCAGAGGAGCAACACACACGAACACTACCAGCAGAAGAGCAACACAAACGAGCACTGCCAGCAGAGCAGCAACACACACGAGCACTGCCAGCAGAGGAGCAACACATACGAGCACTGCCAGCAGAGCAGCAACACACACGAGCACTGCCAGCAGAGGAGCAACACATACGAACACTGCCAGCAATGGAGCAGCAACACATACGAGCACTGCCAGCAGAGGAGCAACACACACGGCCTCTGTCAACTCAGGCCATCACGCACTGCCATTAATTGTGAGAGGAGCCAACAAATCGCTGGTGCAAGGGAGAATGAGTAAGTGCGCCCAGATGCGCGACGTTATGAGCAGCATGCGTTTGTCGTTATGTAGTCGAAATTACGTTACTTCTGCGTTGATGATAAGCGACTTTTCTTGTGATGTTCGGATGCCACAAAAAATATTGTTATCATCAGAAAAGACATCTAAGATTTTCGTGCGCGTTAGTCAAATGAGAAAATGGAGAATTTTATGATCGTTGACAAATGAAATGAAGAAATGTTTGGTAAAAAGAACGTGTGCAAAATAATACATAATCTTCCACAATTCAGCACAAGTATTAGCGACTTAAATACTTCGCGCGACATCCGAATTGTCGGTAGACTCAGCTTGAAGAAAATAAAAATTTCCACCATAAATAAAAAAACAGTGTTCCATACAGAAAAGAATATAAAAAAAATGTCACGTATATGAAAAAAAACTGTCCAAAAACCACCAATTATAAAAAAAGAATGATAAAAACAAGACGAAACACGGAAAACAATATGGAAGAAGGGGAAGAGCAGAGAAGGACATAAAGGTTAAATATGCGGCGTTTCCAATTGCGTCTGGTTTATCGTGTCTGGCTTCCAATATTGCGAGCCCTAATGCGCGCGACTCGAACACCCCTAGAAGTTGAGGCCACACTTCGGCACTACTCGTCCAATATTTATGAGGCCATCTCTTCCATATACCGCAAGTTTGCGCCCCCGCTTCTTGCCGACCTCTTCCCTCTTCTACGCGACAGAACACGAGTAAAGACTGATTTAACATAGAGCGCAGAGTCCTTACATTTATGCGGACAATAAAATGTTTGGATAACAAATATCAGTAGATTCCAGAACGCACACCCTAAAGATAAGTGTACAAGTTTGCGTCCCCGCTTCTTGCCGACCTCTTCCCTCTTCTACGCGACAGAACACGAGTAGAGACTGATTTAACGTAGAGCACAGAGTCCTTACATTTATACGGGCAATAAAATGTTTGGATAACAAATATCAGTAGATTTCAGAACGCACACCCTAGAAGCTAAGTGTAACAGAACAAAAAATCATAGATAGAAGTTTTCGAAATTTTGCCAATAGCATAGCGATTAAGAGGATACAAGGATTATTTCTCGCAAATCAAGAACGGATAAGCAGTAATGACTAAAAGTTGCAATATTCATCAAAGAAAACGAGCGCACGCTTTCACCACCAACAGAAGTCCGGCAAGTTGTCAGGAGAAACACTTTCCTCCGTGGCCCTAACTTTCAGTCAACAAAAAGCTGTTCATACTTGAAAAGGAATTTCCAGAAGCCCGTTATTTTTTTATAACCTCAAGATAATTGAATGACGGAAATATGCAACGAGATTTCAGGAAGTACCATAAAGTTGGTCGTAACTTCGTCAAACAATATAACAATGGAATGGCATAACAAACAGAAGCAACAATGTTCAAGTGACTTTTCTTTGTAAGAATTAATCAATTAATCACGTTTGCAACTCAAAAGATCTTTCATTCGAAAGCATAAGGAGGAGTTGGAATAATTACGAATCTAGTTATTTTTGGGAGGTCATTTTTGTTCATTGGTCTTAAATATACATTAACATCTCCAAAGAACAAAGTGGATCTTGAGAATTAGTTCTGTACTAATGATACGAATTGTTCGCACGAATAAATGAATTTGCGGCGAAAAATAACAATGCTCTTCTATGGGTATGAATTTCGAATGACAATGCGGTTGGCCAACTTAATAAGTCAATAAAAAATACAAATTCCTCACAAAATCATAGAAATTATGTTATTTTTTTCTCTTCGAGTCAAAAAAATATATATTCCCTCGACAAAAAATATATATAAGTAAAATTGCCGAAAATTTACAGAAAAAGCCAACATAAAAAATTAATGCGATCATAGTTTTGCGCGAGGTGAAGTGAGATCGGAGTACGGCGACATCTTCACAACAAGGGTACTGTATATATCCTCTCGGACCAGTCACTGATGACAGCAACCGCTGACGTAAATTTAATTGGCCGGTCACGCATCAATTCAAAGTGGCTTGGATTGATTGACAGAAACCTCATCAGAATTTAATTTTTTATTACAACACGGCAAACTAGTGAAACTTTATTTCCCAAGTGAAATTAAGAGAAAATCTCAAAATAAATAGAACATACACGCAAGAACAATCCTCAACAACAACGATCAAATTAACGTTCAAATGCTCTTCATGGCCAATAGGGAGCACGAGTCCCCAAGGGGACGAACGAGGCAAGTGAAACGAATTTGCATCCGTTTGTCTCCGAACTGATGCCGTGAATTCTAATTAAAAAGGGATACGATCGATCGGTCACACCAGCAATGACGAATAGTCCATTAGGAAGGGAATTGCGAGCAGGGTTCGATAGACTCGTTGAAATAACCAAATGGGTCTCTGCACCCCGAGGGACAAGCGCATTTGGAAATATTTAAAGGTTTGTCAAAGGCTAATGAATAAACACCACTATAGACCACCGACAGCCCAACTAGAATTAACGTTTGAGCACTGAAAGGACAATCAATGCAAGATCGCTCATGAATACTTGGTAGTGCATTGCAAAGCAATCGCGGCGTTCATGCCGCAAAGTACTTTCGATTTCCCGTCAAAGGTCGCGTGATGAGAATCTTCGGTTATAGCTTTGTTATTAGTCAACTCATTTCTTGTGCAGTGTTGAACTGTCATACAGAAGAGTCATGCAGTCGTGAAGTTCATGTAAATACTAAAGAGATATATTCTTTCTTTCGAATTAAATTATGATTCGAAGATAAATCACAACAACATCAGCAAGTTGCAAAGGTCGCACTTGCAATAATTTCCGGTAGAGTAATACCGGTAAACACCGAAGTCAAACTAGTTCAAAATATAGAGATCTGTACATATTTTTAGAGCATTTTAATATTTTCCTAGTCACTAAACCAAAGAGCTCATGCAATTACTCAGTTACGGACAAACGCAAATGTAAACAAAAATTTTTCGGACACTTCACAAGAACAGCCCAGCGGAACCAAAGATAAGCTCACCAGCGAGCTTGAAATTTCATCCCAGTGTATTTCCACACAGAATCTAATGAAAACCGACGTAGTTCAGTGTCAACACGAGTACTTAAACAGAGAACATTAACGGCATATTTTTTAGCAACACCGCCGCTCGAAATAAAGCTTAGGTATTTCGAAGTTGCAGGCAAATAATACGAGCAGTGAAAAAAACAGCACGATGGCACCAGTTTCTATGTATCACAAAAAAGTCCTCTCAGTGGACAGACTCGACATAGAATTGAACCTAATTTACTTGAGACCGGCACCTGTAACACGATAATTGTTGTTCTATTCCCCGCTTGCTTGAAACACAACTGAATCAAACCAAGTTTTATCACGATGAAACAAAAGCAAGTAATCATAAAATTAACCTCGACCTTCGATCCAGGTAAATTGGACTTGTTCCCTTGGTGTCTTTAGAGCCTCTTGATGCAGACGCTGGCCGAGGGAGGTGCCACTGCAGGCAGGGCCTTGCAACAATCACAGAGTCTTCATCATTTGCATAGTCACTCATGCATACTGATGGAGAATCTCCTTCTCACAGACACGTCCAGAAGTGTTTCGCCAACTGCTATAAATCTTGCTTCATTTCTTCAGATTCGTTTTTAACGTTAGGCATCAGATGGTTTAGGGGTGTTTTTGACGGTCGAAAAACAAGAGGAAAGTGCAGGATATTTTCGAGTTGTTTGCCGTGAGGTCGATAAAAATTTATATTATAATTAGTATACAAATTATATTATTCTAAGTACAGATAATACCTATAGATTTCAGGCAATAAGCGAATAATGGCAGTTAATCAATAAATTCACCTGAGAAGGGCAGTTACAAGCAACGACAACTCGACATAAACTTAAGATGAAACCGACAGAAAGGTATCCAAAAAATTTAAAGTGTCTAATTAATCTAATCGGGAACGAGACAAGGGACCCTGAGACGATAATAAAAGAACTGGGAAATAGGAGATCATATACCCGAGTAGTCTAAGACCCAACGCGGGCGCATTGAATTTGGGGCCACGAGAATTGGCCTTGGGAGAGAGAGAGGTCCCTTGAGAAAACTCGACCCCAATAAAGAAAAAGAATTGCCTCACGCCGCCACTAGCCAGGTTTTCAGCGTTTTTTTCCAGCAGTAAATTGGAATTTTTCTTGATGGAAACTAGATTGTGGTTTATGTGCGGAATAGTTTTTGGTTAGCACGAAGAGGTCGGAAACAATTGCATCTCCTGTCGTCCTCAGTGGAAAAGCGATAAAAATGTACAAAAAACGCTTTGTCCAATTTACTTAAGGTCGAGTGACAGAAAGGCATTACCGTGCAGAAATTAGACGCCTCCGCTGATTTCCATAAAATTTAACTTTAATATGAATGAAAGAGAGCACAGAATTTGAATTTCCCAGATATTTTATTTGATAAAATAAAGTCATAAATAATCCCTTGACATTCCTTATCATACTAAGTAATTAACGATAAAAAAAATTAGCATTCAAGGTTAAATGCAATATAATAACTACGCAGATAACCATTATACGCGACAAGTGCGCCGAGCATTGTGCGTTTTTAGACTTCATTTCGTATCAAGTAGAAACGCTTTCATTGGCGAAGAACCAATAAATCAAAATGATAAAAATAATAATCCTCTTAATACTCACTGTACAGCACGTCATCCAAATCAATGGTAATTACTGAAAAAATTAATGATGCAAATTATTATAAAAAAATTTTATATAGTTTTTTCCAACAAGTTTTACTAAATTTAAGGTTAACCTTGATTCAGGCACAACATTTATTGTGAGAGATATTCATATCGCTAGAAGTTATTTTGTTGAACTCGAATCCTGAAAATGATACAATATTCATGGCCAAAGTTTTTTCTTCGTCATGACGCGCTTCACAATAAGCGAGGCGTTACAACTATTTACCTATTCAGGAGTCTATTCCCAGAGCTTCAAAAACAAGCACTTCGCAACATTAACCTTGAATGGGGATTTCAGTGCGTAGTTTTTAAACAATGTTCTTTAGAAACGAAAAGATGCATTAAGAGTGAGGCTTGGTAAAGAGGAAGCGAGCGTTGCAAGCTCCCTTGTTTGACTTAGACGGGCTTTCAGCACCGTTATAATTCACGATTAGGCCAGTTTAAGTAGCCATAAAATAGGCACTTTGAAGCCGCACTTACGAGGCACTCCAGTAAAAGACCTCAATGATTAAATCAACCAAGAAATCACCATCACAATCTTTACGCATCGTTTTTTTTTTGTCGCAGAACGCAAATAACATTCTACCTATTTAATACTTAGTTTGATAGTTTAGTTTAGTTCACCTCAATAATGTAAAATCTACAATAAATCTGTAGTTGATTCGGTAAACCTTATCCCAGTAATTATCTTATCCCAGGAATAAAACCTGTATTCTTTAAGCCTAGGAATATATGAGAGATAAGTATACAACCAATGGTACGTAGATTTAAAACCAAAAACTGCAAAATGAAAAAATTGAATATAAATGATTTTTAGGGCTCATCATAAATAACCAAGGAATTTTATCGATCGCTCCATGATGGAATCATGTTGTACAGAAAATGATTGCAATTTTGTAGTAAATAATCTTTTCCTAACTCGTCGTTTGATATAAAAGAGAAAGATCAAGAAAAATTTATTCCTCCAGGAATTAAATCGGAGTATTTCATCCTTTAGGCAACAAGCCCGGCTCGATCCCAGCCATTTTTCCTAGGACTTTATACGCCCTCGAAGACAATAACTCAAGCACCCAAGAAAATTAATGAACACTCCGTTGACATTTACAGTTCATTTGCTGATTATTCGGCACCCTCGGCCGATTCTCGGGCAACATTAACGCCACCAGAGATACGACCAGACTCGGCTTCCAAACTGCAACTTTGCTGAGACTTGGAGCACTTAAATGTTTCGGAGTCAGCTTTAGGTCTGGCAATGCTATCTTGACGCATCCAGTTATTGCAGGGCAGGGAAACAAGATTACGCGGATAATGGGAGCTGGCCAACTTCAGAGTTTTAATGAAACTTGAACTTCTCGACTCGATGGATACAAATTCTATTTCCACAGAGCTCTACGGAAAGTTTGATAAGAAGAACCACTAATGCAACATCTAATTCAGAAATAAGATTTCCAGGAAAGAATAGTGGCAGACAAAGCGAGGAGTAAATTGAATGTGGCCTATGAAAACCGTGGATTTTATTTTCATTCACATGCTTTCCTCTATAATGCACATCAAGAACTTTGTTTTGACGATCGGATGAATAAAATTGAGAAGATATTAACGCATCTACTACTTGAAATCACCTTTAATCTAAGAAAAAGTTGACTTGATGACTTGAAATACAACGAAAATATACATTTCATAAGCCATGCGAAGTTCTCGCGGTACGGGAGCAAGTACCATAAAATCAGGCCGTCTGATGCGATAAAATTGCCCGAGTTTTTCACTCTTCGCAGCGACTGTGCATCATGCTGACAGTTGCACGATCGATCGAGCATGATTTGTGACACTTCAACTCCTGAGTGACGAGTGTGTAAACTTGGGGGTCGATCCACACAAGTTAAGATGTATAAAGCCCGGATAAATGTAATACAAGGTACTCAATAATATTAGAAGCGTAACTCGATCATCGAACGTGACATTAGAAGGTACCTTGTGCATTCCGGTACTTGTTCAGGACGCCATGAGAATGAGTCAACATAGCATGTCACATTAAAATGAACAGCGTAATTCCACGTAGGAGCTCAAGATTACCTAGTAAATAAGTACGTCCGCCCCGTGCTATTTATTTGGACGACAATTGCAACAGGGAGCCGTATTTCCGGCAAAAGAAAATCAGTTTCGGCAACGAAGTTGCGACGCAGAACTGCGCAACTACTCACGTATTCGTCTTTGGGTATTTGCGTAGCGAGGGGAGGTCCCTTCGTGCGCTAGCACGGTAAAAATTTCATTTCAACAAGGTTCTAAATTTTTTGGTTCGGTACAGCCAATTTCTACATGAACACAATGAAACACAACATGAATCGAATCTAAATACCACCATAACTTAACCAATGATATGCGTTGGAGGTTAGACGAAGAAATATTAAAAGAGTTCCGACAAATATTCTTTTGAATCGGTCGCTATATCAAGACCCCCAAACCACAATATCGCCCAGAAATATATTCGTACTCTGCCACTGCACTGATTATTATGGCAGGATTTCTATCGTCGTATATGAAGGGTTGGTGGCGCTGGCGGGTGTCGCCGACGGAATATTCGATTTTCAAACAAAAGTTATGGCCAAGTCAGTGTTGCGCTATTCATTTTCAAACGAATTTTATGACCAGGTCAGTTTTAAACATTCATTTCAATCAAAGACTGCTTGACGTTTATAGCCCGAGGCCGCCATCAATGAGAGGCTCCAAGGATTTTGTTATATAGGTGAGATTGGAGCATATCTGGAGTATTTCATGTACAGGGCGAGAAAGGGGAGTCGGGCAGTGAATCGGGTGCATAGAATCAGAAGCAACATCTTTTCTTAAAAAGACAGGAAACAAAATATTTGTCCAGCAATGTCAGGTTCAAGACCTATAAATTGAGCACAATTGTCAACCAAACGTAACTAAAAAAAGTTAAAAAGACTCTAAATATCATAGAGGCATTCAACAAAAAAAAAACAAAATTTTCGACTAGTGCAACAGTAAAAGAAAGTTTATAACAATTTAATTTCCAGTCAGGTCTAACACTGGGCCAGTTAACCAAATGAAGATTTTAACTTTCATACGCACACCTTAGCCTTTTGCTGCAACTCTCGCAGCTATTCGAGGCACACTTCGAGCTCTTGGCATTATTCAATCGGGCAGGATTTTAAGCTGATCCCTTGTAACAACAGGCAACGTTGTTCCAGACGGGATCTGGCAACGCTCGCCGTGAACTACTAAACAGCGAGTGCAAGAAAGCTCTTAGTAAAGCGCGGACGATGAATAAATCACACAAATAAAACCACGACATTGCACTGACTTCTGTAATGAGGAATAGAAACAAAAATGAAATCAAAGAGATCGGAAAAGGCAGTTATAAAAGAATTTATTATCGTAGTGCAACGTGTACATGAAAAAATAGATCAATTAATGATGTGCCAGTGAAACCTGAAACGACCAACAGGGATAAAACCCCAGCATTAAACGATTACTGCATAGAAAAGTTATTCAATTCACTAAGGATCCTTGGCAAAGTGACCCCCATAAATTAATTTCTTATTTAACAGCATTGCTAGGTTTTCGGGTTATCATTACTTGGACAAGGGCCCTGTAGAGGAGACTCTAGAATTCAAAGCTGCAATAATCAAGAAAAAATATAACTCAGTACTCACTGCAGTGAGTGACAGAGAGCGCATTTTCTCGTCGACGAAAACTTGAGGTCACGGACGGACGGACGGACAGACAGACAGACGGACATGGCGAGCACAATAGTGCATTTTTTCCATAAATGAGAAAATGCGCTAAAAAGAGTATAAAGAAGCCCGATTTACGACTATTGATACACACGAATAAATGGTCATTAAAACGCATTAGGATGAGGACTAAATGCATAACATTGCTCGGCCATATTTTGGAAACGAGTGTCGTTCGCATTTCTAAGTATCGCTTACGAAGAAAAATGAATAAGACGCTGAATGCCATCAGGCCTCATCCATATTTGTGAATATCACGTCTTTAGAGATCAAGCGAAAACGAATATCAGTTTGATAATAAAAAGCGAGAAAATAACGAGACATAAAATAAGAAAGCAATCCACGTGGTCGATTAGAGACCACTAAGAGCTCTTTTTTTTTTTTTTTTTTTTTTTTTACTCTTTTTTTTTTTTCTGCTAGCATTAGAGATTGTGACATGAGATCCTTTTATAAAGGCGGGACTGCAGATCTTCCCATATAATGACCCTCAATAATGACCATCCCCATCAAATATATATGGCCAGCAACCCACCCGGCGTGCAAAATTCGGAGACTCGTGAACACAAAATTTAAGTGGACTTTAATGATTCCCATGAGATTGGTTGCAGGAATAATGATTTACTTCCCAACTACTGTGCTATTTTGTGCAAAATTCACGATTTCCGTCACAATCGTCCATAGCGAATCGGGTGATTCTAGACACGCGATTCAACAAATTAAATGAGATTAGAAACTTGGATGCAGAAAAAATACGGTAGAATTTTTTCGTGTAATAGAAGTTTCGACTTTGAAACTGGGAAGGAAACTTGTTATGCAACGAAAATTCGGTTAAACAGTTTCGTGTGATGAAAGGCAAGAGAAATTTGTAAATTAATGGAGTAACCAAACCTAATAATCTGGCGAGGAACACTCATTAGACGATAAAGTTTCAAGAGAACCACTCAAGCTTCGTCTGGCGCTGTAGGACGAGTAGAAAATGTAGACGAGGTGAATCACCTCGAGACACTCATTAACGAATGAGTGCTGAAGTGCCTTGTCTCCAGGTTGAGAAGGTAGATCAAGGTAGACCGTATAGGTACGGTAGATCAAGACGATTACGCAGGAGCAACACGCACGGTCAGTAGAATATATACAAATGCAAGCTTAATTAACGAATCATAATTTAAGGTGGTATTTTACAACTACACTGCATTCTAGACGTACAATATAAGGAACAAAAAGTTAATTTTACTAAGACTTGATAAAAGCAATCAAGAAAAATAATTTAAAAATAGAGGATATCCGAGACGATGTATCATAAAATGAGTAAAGGACACAAGTTGTAGATAAATTGAGAAAATGTGGCTATAAAAGAGGCTGAGTGAGTAGAGTAGATATAAGTAAACAGAGACAAGTCAATCTTGCAAAAGAGCGAGTAGACATTCGCTATCAGGAGAGTGGAGCAGTAGCAGTCTAGCGTCTCTCAAGCGTAGAAAAGGCCTCAACTGCCATCCATAATGAAGTGATTAGATTGTATGAGTAGCCAATAGGAACACATAGGTGTGGACAATTTTTCAAAGTTTTGTATGTAAATGTTACATATGAATCAATTTTATACATTCTCGTTACAATGTTTTTGTCAGGCGACAAATAACAAATATATTAAGAGTGTCATGTAACAATGTGGGCAAAACTGGTGAGTGGCGAGCCTTTCGCTGCATGCCAGCACGATGGCGTAGAAAAAAATCATTACTCGGTCAAATTAATAATAATTATAACAGAGGAAAGATTATACGAATCACAAACCAGCTTTAAAATTGAGGCAGAATCTCGACCATAAGTTACTGATTGCATTCACTCATCGAAACAGCTACTTGTATGACGATTGAACACGTTTCTTCTTATCTCGATGAGAAATTTAGCCTGAAAAAATAATTCGATTTATAAAATACAATTTCTATGTTTATCTGTTCTTATTTTTGTCTCTAGATACAGTCAATTGGAAACTAAAATTATTCGCATACAAAAGTGTTTCATAAGGACTTTCTAAACGTTGTTAGCATTCAATAAAGAAGTTTTTATTAAATGCTGAGCAACAAATCCCGAGCACAGATTCTTGTTAATTACTGTGGAAAAAAATCCGTGTTTAATTAGTCACGTGGATACTATATGAGTGTGTACTCCACATAAATAATGAATTGAGCTGTTATCTTAAATGACAACAATTTCTATCAACAGAGCATGGGCGTATGTTATATTTAAACTTGAAAAAATGACAAAATCTAGAGAATAGTTCATTAACTATGTTAATCCCATTCATAGGCATCCACTCGCAATGAGGTCTCTATGCCATTAATAAATAATCAGGCAACTGTCATCAATCAGACGAGATTTTATCGGAATGATGAGTCTGAAAAAATCTCGGAAATGGCATGCAATTGAGATCATCACTTACGACATATGCTGTGGGCAAGTAGGCTGAGGTAGATACTTTGACGATACTTCAGGTAACGGTGAGGCCGTAATTCACTTGCATTTACGAGCTCACGTCACATTCTCAGTGAAATAACCTTCAGAAGGATTTACAAGCGCATAAACGAAGGAATAAACCCCAAGTTTTGTTGGGTTAAGCGAAGAAGGCGTCATGCAAAGTTGCTTTTAGCTGCCTTCCGAGAGAGACCGTCGCTAAGCTTTAAAAAATTTCCTCTTCTACTACTCGGTTTCATTTTTTTCTTTGTAAGGTAATTTCTGAAATTTAAGACGCAGTAAATGTTTTCTTGTTTAAAGCGTGCGAATCACGCGCAGATACTAAAACATCGAGTTAAGATACCTGCATGCAAATCTCTGCAAAGGAAATCCAGCAATAGAAGTTACATTTTGTCCAATAAACTGTAAGTTTATAGGTACGTTCTTGCTCCAAAATACTGTCTGCCTCACTTGAGCCTCTCAGTTAGGAAGGGCAATTTTGCAAAGCAATCAGAATTACCGTTAGCTGGAAAGTAAGAGGAACTCCTTCGATGTCTTCCACTCAAAACTTAGACAAGTCATGTACGTCAAAACGCACCGCGAAGCCGCGTGCTGGGAAGAGATTTCAAGTTTCCAAAAAAGAGCGCGGTGGACAGTAAGTGGAAAATTGGTGTAACGAGAGCGCTCTAATGAGCAGAAAATTGCAGCTCGGAACAGCAGGAGCAAAAGCAGCAGCCCCTGCAGAGGATGGATCAGTGATCTGCAAAAGTGTACCACGAAAAACTTTCCAGGGAGGTGATGGCTCAGAGCGAGCAAGGAGATACAAAAAGCTGGCAACAAATGAGCAAACAAATAGGACTCAACTAAAGACGAAACAGTGAGCTATTTCTGAAATAAGAACGGACTTGACGAGCGAAAAATAGCTTCAGTGTTGGGTGGCTTTCTCTGTATTTCCCCCAGAGATTTGGTCCAAAAAAAAAACGGAGGAGACTGTCAACTATGAATTTACGGCTGCGTCGGCCACCCTACGCCTGTAAAGCCACTCGAACAGCACGAATATTTTTTCCACGCACTCGAATGTCACAGATTATAACGCGATCTTCATTGTGAATTTGCTGAAAAATTTAGATAACTATCTTACCTTAGTCTATAAGAGCTAGCACGGAAAACCCGAACTGATGTTTTCACATCGTGTAGTTCAGAGCCAATGTTACTACGTCTTTAAACCTTCGCTACAGGGCAGGGTAGTGAACGAGCACGAATATGGAACAAAATATACTTAAAATCTCTCTTACGATGTTTGGTATCACCACAAAAGTTGCCCACTATACATAAAAAGTATCAAGATCAGTTCGAGAACCGTGCTGCAATACAGTTTACCACACCAATATCAAATATCCTTTGAAGTGTAATGAACCAACGACGAAGGAATGCGAATCCTCCCTAAACAGTTGATGTAGTCTTCAAGCTCACAAATGACCAGAATGGGCCCTAAAACACGAGGTTTTATAGGTTGAGAAACCAGAGAAGAAGTCCTTAAAATGTAAACTGGGCTGAAGAGAGCCGTTGCCCTTTCAAACGCAGACCAAGCTCTCGAGTTCAGTGTCGAGTTTGAAAGCGAGCCTAGCAAGACTTGACCGACACTTGCAAAACTTTCAGGGTTGTTGTTGTTGCTGATGCGGCACCTCAAATTCTTTGATCCGGGATAAATTTGACGATTCTTCTCCAAGTTGCTCTGTAAATGCATTCAAGTGGAAATAAGGAAGCGGGTTTACTACATTGATGTGTACAAAGTTCTAAACGAATAATGTTCGCTCACAATTAACAGAACTACCATTTACTCCTTCCACCATACCATGTACCGGTTATCTTTGGAGACATCTTCAATATTAGGTTAGTTGATTTATAAACAACAATAATCTGCTCTAGGTCTTAATAGAATTTGACAAATTTAATTACTTAAATTCAGTCATAAATGTCAAGCTGTGATTCAACGTCCTTTCGGTCCAGTAACTCGACAATGATTAATCTATGCAGAAATGTGACACATTCATGATTTATGCAATATGAATAATACTGAAATATCACTAGAAAAATGAGGAATTTCTGTGTTTTGTGGTGAAATATAAATGTACCAAACGAAATCATTTTGCGCATTTCAATGACCTTTCACCTTTTCAGTAAGCAGCAGAAACTATTTGTAACCGGAATAACCCCAAAATACTGTTATTGAACTTCAAATCAAATTACAGTACAGTCTTTAACCCAGGTTTCTAATTTGCCCATATGATATAGTTTGGTAACTATTAAACTTTCAATTGAACATCAAATTCACTGCAATTCGCGTAATAGAATGCTTCAATTTGCGATACCTTACGGGGCTATGGAGGGCTAAATCAAGAACCGTGCGTCGCATCGAGACGCAGAGAACCAGCCTTCTTCTGTGCGCCAAACAAACATGGGAAATACTCCAATATTAGCCAAGCCTCACATATTGACGAGCTATGAACGCTGCCATCTAGTTCGTGACATGAATTTTTTCGTAGCAGTTGGCCAGTAATTTACTTTCATCTTAATGATGCAGAGCTTGCCCTTTTGACAGCTCATCGTCACCTCACTCCACTGACAGAATCGTCAATAAACAAAATTGCTGAGCACTCGAAGGGAACTTGTGCGATGGAGAGACTGATGGTGACAGCTGTCGTCTCTCTAACGGTTCGCATACCAAAAATACCCACGGGCGTGAAGGGTGAAATTTGTTCCCGGTTATCGTGCTCATTTCGTGCAATAAAAACAGTTTTTTTTTTAGATGAAGTGATTGAGATAAACAGTGATAAAGGAATTTAATGAATATTACAAATTGGGAAACATGTTTTTATTTTATTTAAGGAGATGCATAAACTCGTCTTTGAAATTCATGCTTCTAAGCAATAGTAAAGATATTTTAAAGAAATTTTGCGACTAAACATTGAAAAAATATGTCTTGATGCCAACTAATGAATAAAATTCAACCTATTAAAGCTACAGTACTTTTGTTCTAACAAAAAGTAAACACTTCAATGTCTGTTCGTCTAATCATTAAATCAAGTAAAAATTCAAGAGTTAATAATTGATACACGATCTGCAACCAAAAAAAAATGTCTTAATGCCAGCTTATGAATAAAATCCAACGTATCAAAGCTACAGTAATTTTGTTCTAACCAAAAGTAAACACTTCAATGTATGTTCGTCTAATCATTAAATCAAGTAAAAATGCAAGAGTCAATAATTGATACACTAATGCAACCGAACGAAAGCTGGCATATCTCAAAGGAAAGTCAGTATAAAGTGAGTAGCAGCAACATCGGTTGATACACGAACTGCAACCGAACGAAAGCTGGCATTTCTCAAAGGAAAGTCAGTATAAAGTGAGTAGCAGCAACATCGGTTGATACACGAACTGCAACCGAACGAAAGCTGGCATATCTCAAAGGAAAGTCAGTATAAAGTGAGTAGCAGCAACATCGGTTGATACACGAACTGCAACCGAACGAAAGCTGGCATATCTCAAAGGAAAGTCGGTATAAAGTGAGTAGCAGCAACATAGGTTGATACACGAACTGCAACCGAACGAAAGCTGGCATTTCTCAAAGGAAAGTCAGTTTAAAGTGAGTAGCAGCAACATAGGTTGATACACGAACTGCAACCGAACGAAAGCTGGCATTTCTCAAAGGAAAGTCAGTATAAAGTGAGTAGCAGCAACATCGGTCGACGGGCGGGTCGGTCGTAGAGCATGGGCGAAAAGCAGCCGTCGTTCTCAGGCAAGAAGAGTAAACAGTGAAGGAGAAGGTGGGAGGTGAGCGCAGGCATTAGCCAGAGTGTGCCAAGTGATGGCCGGCCGAGGCAACTCTAGCTCGGCAAACTCGCGTAAAACATCCATAAATATCTGCATAAAATGATCATAAAATTTAAACATAAATTAAATTGGATACTTGGTATCAATAAAAATTAATTTTGAAAACAGATCTCGCCTTTTGCAAAGAAGATGAATGGGACACACGGGCCTGGGCTGTGAAAATAAGCACCGGTTTCTTTTAGGATCCAAGCTTGTCCGATGAGCGTCTTTTTTTTAACAGGGGAGTCGTGTTTACGCGATAACTTATCGAAGGAAATATAATGTACTTTTTGCTGTGAATGAAATAATAATCTTATAAGAATAAGTAAAATCGACGGTGATATGAAAAAGTAGTAAGAGATCACACTATAAAATGAACTACATGAGTAATGAACAAACCGAGCTGAAAAGTATAACTACAACAAATTCACATGAAAAATACATAAAACTCGTAACAAGATGAAAAAATTGGAACTAAAATTGCAATAGGAGCTCAATGATGTTTTTCTATCATAAACTTATTACCTAAAAACTGCGGTTATGATAAAAACATGATTTTAAAGTAAATTAATTATCACGAACTGCTACTTGAGAGTAGCATTTGCTCGCGTTGAAATATCATAAATTTGTGCACGTGACTTAAGTAAAATCGCATTACACTTTTTAGTTTTTCAAAGAAAACTATAATATCCCCACAAAAAATTTGAAATTAAACATGAAGGCTACGCTGTCAACTCAATATGCAGTGCATGCATTAGCACGAAATTAGACCACTTGTTTTGTCGGAGCTCGGTTGTATTTCTCACGGAAGCATTTGCATACAAAACGTGGAGCCAAGCCACGCGTAGACAGCAACGACACAGGAGTTACCGCAAATGAAACCGAGCTTCTATATCAGTCCTTATGAATTTCAAACTAGATAACAGCTACACCAAGCGCATGAAACAAGTTTTAATTCACACACGTATTATATACGACGCAAAAGTATTTCATTGAAACCCTTTCTCGGAACGAGCTGGTCGATTTTTCCGAAATTTCTCTGAATGAAAGCTTTGCTTGCTGTGAATCATGTTGATCTAATAAAGATGCGAAATACGATCATATTGCTTTTCACACTGGCTGTAATGCAACTTTTATTCAAATATCATCCAAAAAAGTATGAAAAATTCGGAAATTCCTTCGAAAATCTAGTCGTACTGAATAAATAATATAACCAAAACGATTTCTTAGCCTCAGCGTTCGACGTCGCATGCTCTGCATTCACAATGACATAAATAATCCAGTAGCACGTCGCGCGTAAGTAGTACAAAGTGGTAAAAAAAAAACATCGTTTCCGCTCATTGTGATAGACTGTAGAAGGTCCAAAGTTAAACGTTGCAAGCGCGCGAAGGTATGCAAGGAGGAAAAAGATATGCACAACTCTAGTAGACTGAACGACGAAGCTCAAAAAGAATACGTGTTTCTCCCCATTCTTGTCGCTAAATCAATTAAAGAATACAAGCAAGGCAATTGTCCAACTGTAAACGAATGAATTCCAGCACCATCCAACGTCAGAGATCAGGCTTCTAGTGCATCCACGGCGCGAGGGAACTGAAACTTTACCACCCAGGAACTCCAGCAACGAACTGAAACTGAATTACCCCTTTTCGATGAATTCAAGTAGTCGAAGACATCCCTGTTGTGCATGAGCACCATCCTGGATCTGCCTGTGAACAAAACTGGAAGCCCAGCTAATAGAACCTTCAAGAATCATTGACACTTAACGCTGAAACTTTCTGCTGAGTCCAGGTGTAACGAGTGGTCATCTTCCGGCCACTTCTTCACCTTCAAGCCGGCTACAACAACATAGCCGAAGACACAGTAGAAATTGTCTGTATGACTAACATCAAGCGATACGGTGTAAAAACTGGTGATGCAAGGAAACGCAATGGTAAAGAGGTTAATTTTTTGTCATGACATTCAAAACAGTTAGCGAATAAATATTTTTACAACGCTATACGTACTGTACATATTACATACGCCTGACTTGAAGCTATCGAGGATGCGCGTACTCAAATTCAAACTTGTATCATAAATGTAACGCTAAGATTTGAAGCTGGCGAAGTGGTCGTGAGAAAAAACTATCTGCTTACTACCTTGTTTATGGGGAGGTAAAAAGTTGAGTACCTCCAAGATAGCGTGAAAAATTAGACCGAAATGATCTCATAACGAACAGATGAATGTCATTGCTGCCAAGCTTATAAGGCAAAACACACTCGATGACATTGTAAAATAAATGTAGACTTTGCAGTAAATTCAATTGTCTTGTTCCTGGTTTTGTACGTAGTTAATCGAGAGTTTGCGCATAGAACAACACGATGGAGCGAAGTATTTCACTGTGTGCGAATTTCATCGAATGCCGTATAATGTTTAAGCACAAGAGGCGCGTCGTAAAACAGATGTATTCAATGAACACAGCTAGTAACATAATCAAGCTTAAGCAAATAGAGCGCAACTGTGCTAAGTCTAGCCTAGATCTAATCAAGCATACAACCGTACGCTCGTATTACTAATAGACGCCAAGTGGTTAACTCTGAGCAATGAAACTTTCTTGCAATAAAGTTCTAACCACTGAACCTGGCTGCATGAATCAACAACGCATTCGAAGAAAATTGTTACAGAAAAAGTCAAATTTAAATTATATTCATTTCCTAAGACGTTTTTCTCTGCCATCTTCGGAATTAAATGCCTATAAAAATTAAATTTCACATTGATAATACTTGAATCGAGAGGGAATGGGCGAATAAAACACAAAAATTTGCATTAAATTTGGTTACGTAGTTACGTTTAGTGCTCTCGGCATGAGAGAATATGGGTGGAATGCACATTCGCATGTTACACGAAATACAGCTTGGCCAGAGTACAGAGTCGCGAAAAGGCAATAAAGAATCATGAAAGGTAGCACTAAAGTTGTACACACTATCAACAGGGATTCTGGCATGTCAACACAAGCACTTACTGTCAACCGAGACTGTCTACACCCAACGTAAGTTCATCTTTGCAGCGAGTAGAGCAAACAAACATGTAGTGCAAACAAGAACTTGGCTTAAGAGTGAAAAAACAACGAGAAATAGTAACTTAAACAAAGAGTCCCAGCGTCCACGAATGAAAAAGAAGAACAATTAGTTTGATTTGAATTTAAATAAAATTCAGTCGCTTCTAAAAATTGGGTTCAATTATTTATCATATCGAATGCCCGTTTCAAAGAGTGTAAACCGCAGTGATTTGATGATTGCAGTGACCAAATTGAACGTTCACTTATCAAGTTTTAACATTTCAAGAAATCTATCAGCAAATTTATTTCGCTACTTAGTGTTTGCGACGTACATGCCCTGACATACTTCATGTTCCATCATCGGAGGAAATAAATATCAGCAAACATTTAAATAAAAATTCAAGCAATACACACATATGCTGTTTGGCTGAAAAATTCATGTACAAGCCCATGTATGGCTGCAGCGTTCCCAAGGCGAGGTTTTGGAATATCTTAGGCAGACTTTGCAGGTCGCAATTTTAGAATAGGAGGAACGTGCATCCAGTGTGAATTGAGAATTGTTGTCAAATCAGAGAAAGCGTAAAATTTTTACGACAAGAAGAGAATCGCGGCTTCCCTGGGCGCAACACGTTATATTGAAATTTGCTTTTGCTTCGTCGTTCTTTGAGCGTCATTTTTTCCGAGCCGAAGTAAATGGATTGAAGTTGAGGGAAGAGCGCTCGTTTTTGCAGGCCTGGTGATCGGTGAGAGAATGTCAGTAGCATGAAGGCTCTGCGCCAGAAGCGCAGCTCTCTCGCAAAAATTGGCCCTAGGAAATTCGGGCTGCCGAGAAAGGGTTTTCCGGTAGGGCGGCCAGGCTTCAGGAAAGTTCAAGGGGAAAAATAGAATTGCAACCGGGGAAAAACTTCGCACCTGGCCCGAATAAAACGCAATGTAAGCTATAAGATATTAACAGTTTAAAATGTCCTGCATCTGCTTATAGGTCATCATACACCGTTCAAGGATTCATGATAGGGTAAGTCTGATTTGCATAGCATGACAACTTCATAGGAAACTCGAAGTTCTTCGCTCTAAAAAAGCGCTGACAACGAAAAATTGCTACGCTCTTCATAAAACATGGTGCGATCGTACTGTATGACTTTCAAGTACTTTCATGCTTAAGGAGAATTAATAGATTGCCACGTAGAACAAAGGAGGGCCTGTTCATTCTTGATCGTATTGTTCATTTTTTTTAAGTTTCAGTAGAATCTTTTCATTAAATTGAATCACTCGCAATTTACGAAGCTAGTTCGTCAAGAATCAATACATGGAAAATATGTAAAAAAAAAGAAAGCATTCTCCAGGTGATTTGAGGCAAATAGCTTCAGCTGGAACTATGGAATTATAGATGATTAAAGCGAGATTTTAATGCACACTCATGATAAGAGCTATGCTGATCCAAGGCGTCCTTCAGTAAGCAGGTTCATACAAAGCTCTCGCTTGCACATAATCAAGATATTTCAGGCGCTCAGAAGCCTTATTCGGGCACCACTGAAGGACAAAGGATTAAATGCTCGCGCCGAGCAGAGGGGAAAAGTTTCGGATCAACAGCCCTAAAACTTTACAAAGACGCACCAAAATAAATAGGAAAAAACTAGTCTTTGGACTGCGAACGTTCGAAAAGTTGTTCGAACTGAGAAAACAAGTAGTTCGAATTTCACTCGCGCCGTCCCTTTCTTCGGCAAGCGCTATACATTAGGCTCGGAATTAAAGACCATCTTTCACTGGGCGTTGGGAAACAGCAACAACACGCCTAGGTACTTTTTAAATTAAACACTAATGGAACCGTAATTAAAAATAGGAAACGAACAGATGGAGGCATGATTCTGGAAAATACGGGTTTTTGTTTACATATAACGGTGGCCATAAGATACTGTTTGGAAATAATGAATGCTGCGATACAATATATGAAAAAGACATTTGATCACTTCGGGATAGATTGATGCATGGAACAAAATAAATAAATAATTATTATTATTATTTGTCATAAATTAGCATGCTTCATCAACGATGCTATTCATTCTTTTCACATATTTCACTGGGATAAAATGAAGTAGATTTCCTACAAATTTCAAGGTTTATTATTGAAGGTATTAGACATTATTCTGAAAACATGTCTATATATTTCTTGCAAAAAAAATCAGAAGCTCACAGATCTGGAGCTATAAACCGCCTTAAATTATTTTTTAGGACAGGCTATTTCCAGGAATTCTCATCTGTAAAGATTTTTGTACCGTGTTAATCGATGAACAGGTATAAGATATATCAGAGATATATCTTATATGATATATATCTTATATATCAGATATATCTTAGATATCAGAGATATGGTCAAATATTACCGCTTCATTAGCCACGTTCAGAGCGTCGATGTACTCCCAGTTCAATTGCACATTTTTTAAGCCAGTAATAAAAAATTTCCGCCATTAATGTTTTATTGAGGCGCCAGTCCGAATCATTGGCTATCAATTTTCTTACAAAGTATAAATTTTTCCATACTTATTATTTACTTATTAATTTAGTCATTTATTTAATAGTTTAGCACGTTCTCTCCAAATGACTGCTGAAGACCATTAAAGTTGTTAAGCAGAAAAAAAAATTAACAGATATTTGCACTGAGCACAAATAGTATATATTTAGAGCAGAAGATATTAGGAAGATACGAGACAGGGATTTGAACAATCATATGGGTGCAGAGAGGACGGTTGAAGAAAAAAAAGTTGAGGACGGTTGAAGATAGAGAAAAACATAGGAGAACAATATGGAAAATGGACGACAGAGGCAAGAAGATATTGTTTACTAAGAATTGCAGAGATAAAAAAAATAAAACTCAGTACTCACTGCAGAGAGTGACAGAGAGCGCATTTTCTCGTCGACGAAAACATGGAGTCGCGGACGGACAGACAGAAGGACAGTCGGACGGACATGGCGAGCACAATAGTGAATTTTTTTCATAAATGAGGAAATGCGTTGAGGGGAGAAGCAGCAAGGCATGAGAACCACAGACGGCAGAGCAGGCCAGGCAGGCAAGGGCTTTACCTAAATTCTCACCATAAATAACGCTCTACGGGCACTTAAATACCGGCACTTAAAGAGGCTCCAAGCAGAGACCGAACTGCCAGGTTCCCTCACATACACGCCAACCCTCCCGTATTCTTATACTCACCTATGCTCAAAAAAATTACAACAAATTCTGAGGACCACAAAAGAGTTAAATGAAGAAATAAAGATCGAGTTCACATTCGATATGATTACGCCGGTTCCGTAATTACTGCATTTCATATAATTCAACGATAACATACTACTAATTACTGGAACATTGTAGTCTCACAAATTTGAATGTAATTGAGGCAACCAGAAAACAGAATTTGTGATGGCAAGAACACAATGACATAAAAGTATTCATTGTCTGCAATATACAAACAAAATTGAAGCTCTCAAAAACAATGCAACATTCCATTGCCAAAAGCCGGACCGACTGTCCTAAATTCCGAGCAGGCATGCCGGTTAGGCCGAGATCATAGGAGGAATTTTAGAGCGCACCATCTCGCCAACACTAAATAATTCAAGCTGGCCGGATTAAAAGGGAACAATTGTTGCCTTCGAATATTGGATTGTGTGAGCGCGCGTTCGTCGCCCAGACAAATGGCATAGGGTTACAGGCAAAGCAATTTGTTAAACTGTCCGACACGGCGGCCAGTCCTACAGAGCGGCACCAACCTGCGAGTCTGGCGCTGCTGCTCTTATGCTTGTGCATGACCATAAAAGCAAGCATGCCGTCTCGACTGGAGCAGCTAGCGCCCGCATCTCATTTCCATACGGTCAAAGCGAACAATGTATTTGGGCAAACCAAAGGAATTTCTTTTTGGACGACTAATGGTAGAGACCATTACAGGATTTCCAGTAAATTGTAGAGAGGCAGCGGTTTCTGGTTGCCTCGACACTTCGTTAGAAGGCAATAAACAGGCGGCCTCCTGAGCCGCCTAAGGCTAAGCTGTTGCTACGAAGGCCGCTTTTGCCCAAAATATCATTACAACAAATCCCATACACGAGCAATTTATTCTAACAATGAACAAAGGTATCCGATTACGTTGCCCATAGAAAATGTAAGAAACGGATTCTCATTTCTAGCGCTTTTTTCTTTGTAGCGCCAGGTCAAATCTCGTTGATAGTTATTATCAAAATGTCGTATAGACAGAATTTGATTTTTTTCATTTCAACATTCACTCCCTAGGATAATCATAATAATGTAAAATAAAAAAAATGTACACTAGAATTTGATGACCATAATTGTAAGCCTTCTGTGTGGGCCAACCAAAATATATATTGAGATAATTTAAAGGGAATAATTAGAAGCTAGATAAAAGCGTAGTCCGTCACTCGAGCATCGAGACTAAGATCATGCCCTAGACTAGAGCCTATAGACAGTAGCAGTCACCGAAGCTGCATAAATAAATAATTAACATTTATAAATAATTAACATTTTGACGAGTAAGGAATTTACTCGTCAAATAATCCCATCTAACGTCCTGGCCGCTAAGTGACGATTAAGCTACCTATCCTTAGACCACATCAGCGTCACGCACAAATGCAAACCTGAGCAACGAATAATCGTAAGGCAACGAAAACTCTAACAAAGCACGATTGTTTATTGCATCATGCGAGCGGGGTTAAGATACATGCTCATGAGTTAGTCTCATTCGATCAGTTATAGCTACACATTTAGAAAAAACGATGTTGTGTTTTGGTTCAACGAAGACAGGAATGGAGCGCCATCAAGTCAGGTGGCATCTAGGCCGGGAACAATGATCACTACATCATCGAAACTTCGCATTGCACTAGAAGGCTGATGGCAGAACCACTAGCTGGAATAATACCTGCTAGGTGAAGGCTGAAGCACCGCAGGAATAATTATACCTGCTAGGTGAGACTGGATCGCTACCAACAGCACATTCAAAAACTTTTCCGGGAATGCGGCTGCATGTAATTTGTGAGGCCTAAACATGCAGGTAAGGGCAAAATTCATAATACTATGTTATTCTCGTATTATTCTTCGTTCTTGCTAACTCGCTTGACATTTCAAGGTTCATGAAGGTGAAAGATATTAGGGTCAATACCAGCGCATACTTTGGTCGGAATGTGGCATGTTCTGAAACTAACGATCTATCATCCATTCAATGGCTGACCTTACATTGGGATAGGCAATGCAAACTTTTCTTCAGTCGATAGCATGAAAGCTACTCAAACTTTCGTGTGATAAAAAAGCAGACGAGAGAGGCACAAAAAGTAGTTCAATTTTTAATGCATTCTAACAACTGGTAAGACCGCAACTGTTTTTCTTTTCTTCCCTAGTTGGCGTTAAATTGAACTGTCTAGCGAATCAACACCGAGGGCCACAATAAATAAAAGTAAAGATAACCTTAATTACATAAATAGAATTTCTTCAAAATAAAACTGTAATTAGCACGGAGCACAAGTTAGCGGTGCAGCTCGTTAGATTTGTTGGCCGAGCTTTGCATTGCTAGAAAGTTAGTAACGAAGAACTACCAAGCCCCACGAAGGACAAAAATTGAACCGAAATGCCGGACTCGTGATGGTCCCTTGCAGATAACATGGACTCAGTGAGCATAAATCTTCTTCGGATAAGTTGTTCACACTTAAATTATTATTTTCTTAAGTTGTCTAAAGGATGATCATTAGCGAGGACGAAACAAACAGAACAGAATGATATATTTAGACAATAATATCCACTCCTTAAAAGCATCACACGGTCAAAAATATGAATTTCTCACCATTCAACAAGATGCTGTTAACTGATGACTCATAAAATATTCACTGAAACTAAACGGAATTGTTAGCTCACACTTTTGTCGAGCCGTTCCGGTGCCTCATGTTTAGTAACACAACGTACCTGTAAAGAAAATAGAGTCGAATTACATACATTACTTACAAGTAATGGTGATGAAATTATCACTATAAAGAGTTCATATAGAAGAATTAATAACATTAAATACTAGGAACTAGGAGTGCGTAATACAGTAAAAATAATTCGGTAAGTACTAATTAGAATTATCCATCAACAGGAAGAGTTCCATAATGAAGAAGTTGGGCACCAAAGTCATTTTCTAATAAGAAGTGGGAGAGTGAAAGTGTGAAAATTTCTATTGGGCCAGCAAATATGCAAATAACAACAGATGGATTGAAATGCAAATTTAGTACAGCACTTGAATTAACAACACAAGCACATCGTCATCGCTTGCAAGAAGGACTCATAAATTCTTCGAACAAACAAGCAAAGGAAATATTATCTTAGACGAAGAGATCCTAAAACTTCTCGTCAAACAACAAACACTCGAGAAGCCAATAAGCAAATACAGTCCTCAAGTTTGAGGTTAGGTCGTCGCAACATTCGAGTGACAAGAGCCATAAAATTTTATAGTCGTCTCGAATATAACTTAGAGACACAAAGTCAACCAGCGAGAAATCTGCGCTGCAAATATCAATTGAAATGCGTCTAGTGCTGCTCGCAGCTCGACGAACGAACCAGGATCGTTGGAATTCCATAGGAAAATGAATTCTCTTCAGGGTGTTGTAGGATATTGAGGGCTTCAAGTTACTCATTCATGAAGAAGGAATGGTTCGCAATAAATTCTGAAAGGGACACGCGTCCGATTTTATGGCATGGCAATGAAAAGTCGTCTGCAAGTGAAAACTTCTTGCGGAGTATATAAAAAATATCACGTTGCATACTCCTCCAGCAGCTTTTTGTTTATTATAAAAGCAAATTGAGTCTGACGAGCATTGGACTTCAGCATAACGTGAAATTTTATGGATCTGGATTACAAAAAACGTGACAAATGACTGTTCTTGAGTTAAACGAATACAAATTATTGGAAGATTTTGAGAAAAAGGTAATCCTACTTGTTTCTCAATAACACAAACAGTGCCGTGGTTAGTCGAGTAATTGTTTCTTATTGCGAATAGGCACTAAAAAAACAAATATGAAATTTCGTTATAACTTTGTTCGTGAGAGCGCAAGCAAGCAGCGTAAATTGGGCTGCGTAATCTTTCAGACAATATCCAAAGAAGACGACCTCGTAATCCCGAGGGATGTCGTAGAGGCTCCACCAATTACAAGCCTCTGCAAATGGGGATCTGCGAATAGCGAGTTAGCCGCAGCAATAATGCCATCCAGCCTGGCTCTTGTTTGACTTTACTTCCACAAAAATGATGGAAATCCAGTCACGCTGCCTCGTGCAATTACGATGTGGCCTAGCGACAGGGCCTCCTGAGAGATGGGCTTCGACGGAGAAAATCTTCGATATGATCAAAAATGAGGTTGTCAGTCATGTTGAATTTTGAAAAATTAACTATGAGATGAAAAAATATAACTCAGTACTCACTGCAGTGAGTGACAGAGAACGCATTTTCTCGTCGACGAAAACATGAAGGCACGGAAGGGCAGACGGACATGGCGAGCACAATAGTGCATTTATTTCATAAATGAGAAAATGCGCTAAAAAGAAGACTAGTCTAACAGACTGGGGGTTAGAAAATTTTTCAAGTTTGGCTTTTAGACTTAAGCTTTCAAGAAGCCTGTACCCTCACGGAGTGTAGTAAATAAAATACTATTAACTTTAATTCAACATTTTAGAAGAAAATTTTAAATCAATAGAAATATGGTATCGGGTATAATTCAAAGATAACAGCTTGGAACCAATCTCGAAGTGAAACCCCGTAGAAACATTAGCTAACATAATCAACTGGCATCCAGTAAAGCCGAAATCCCCCTAGCAGTGTCAGCAAGCTCGGTGAAATATAGACATCCTCGCACCCACCTACTTGACTATTCGCGTTGCAAAGGGCAACTGCCAGGGCTGGGCACAGTTCGAAAGGACACACCGGCATATATGCCCCCACAGACCATGAGCTGTGTTCGACGAGTGCCAACAGGGAAAGGTTAACTGGCGAACCAAATGAAAATGGAGAAGCAGCAAAGTTAGAAGCTAATTCCGTGCAGAACATTACTTTATTTTCCTGGAAAGTGGAATTCACGAGGAAGCGAATTCCGGAATATTCAGGTACAGTTTAGATATAATATTCGGGAAGTGGAATAGCTGAATGAGAACTCGCAATGAAACAAAAACTTAACACCGAAAACAACGAACATCATGAATATCGGACAAGACTGACCAGTTAAGACGTTTCAATTAAATCGCTCTTCAAACGCACATGGACAAAAAATTATAATGTGCGTATTATTATTAATTAATTATTATTTTTTAATAATTATGTATAGGTACATAATAATTAAATAATTATTATGTACTATGTAAAAATTATTATTTTTTAACATGAAAAATTATCTTGAAAAATTATTTCGTTACTATGCATAACAAAAAGAAATTGCAACACAAAATACATGGGAAGGTAGTTGAAATTAACGTTATAACACGCAAAAATATTACATTATTCATTGAACAACGAAGCGAAAGTCACATGCATTGATTAAAAAAGCAATCATGGCTGGAGAGGTAAGACGCAGCACTCAAAGAAGTCAAGAGTACAGCAATTGAGCCGCGAAGCAGATAAAGCCTTCGAGCAGCCATTACCATAACGGTGACAATAAAGGCATTAGGACGATACTGGCAGTAGCAGAAGCAATACTGGCAGCCGGTGCTCTGCAGTGCTGCGATGCGCGAGCAAATCAAATGCAAATCAAGGCAACCGTTATAAAAAAACGGGAAAAAGCATATCAAATTAAATTTGAGTTGTTTGCCTTGTATCACTGTAGAAGAGGATTTAAATATTTATTAGTTTGGAAACAAGGACCATATGTCGCAGGATTCCCGCTTATATACTAAAGGTAATGATGAATCAATGTTAGGTGAAAAACAAGATTAAAAGAAATTAATGAAATTATGTATAAAGATTCATATTGCGAAGTAGGGGGCGAATAAAGTTCTTTGGCTATGTTCGTTTAAAAACATTAGAAAGTAGGAACTCGAACGAATTTGCCGGTGAATTCAAGCTGAACATAAATCTACAAGTCTTAAAATATAGAAAATGACACGTGGATACTGAGAAAAACTGACGCTGGACATAATCGCTCAAAGGAGACGATATCGACCAGTCTATGTGTTTAATGACGGCGTCCGACAAGAGAACAAGTTGACAGTCGGGTCGTATATCGGGCTATGTCCACAAGCGAACAATGCCGGCAACAAATCTTGCAGCGGCGCAACAACAAAAGTAGGCTCCAAGATTCACCGCAATGAATGTCCCATAGTTCAATAAACGTCTTGTTGCAAAGGTCTCGGCTAGGGAACTTCCAGTCATATTGGAATATTTAAAGAGCAAATTTGCATTGTGATCGGGATTTGTGCGGAGCTTCACTGGAGAAAGAGATCGTTTGTGGGGAAGATGGTAAACCCATAACGCCTGATTGGGAACAATTGGAGCGTCTGTTGGATGTTTGCTCAGTCCAAAAGATTGCTCCGAGGATAAGCGAAAAATATGAGAGTCCGTAACGCTGGCCTGGTCCTTTTCCGGCTCTTCATTCTCTTCGGAATATGACGGACACGATATTGCAAGGAGATCCGCATTTTATTTGATCACAGAGATTTGACGATTTCACCGTTTGATCAGATGAAATTGGGTCTCATATGGAAGAGTGTCCTCTGCCTTCTAGCCAAACACAAAGAAGTTCGACGAGAAACAATAGAGCAACTTTATTGGCTCCGTTCAAATGAAACGAAGCGAGTCGAAAATTCCTCAGACCAAAACAAAAAGATGAACTTCTTATTGAATCTAGAGAAGAAAACAAATTCAAAACACAATTGAGGCACTACAAAAACCTCTTGAGATGGTGATTTAAGGTTTTCCTGTCCCTCACCAAACAAAATAAAATTTGTCAGATAAATCAAGAGACAGAAAATACATAAATAATAATCAACGTTTTAACAGAGCGCAGCTTTTGGCTAGTAGGAGAACCGAAATAACATTTCGCGTCCAGTTGACTGGACAGATTATTAATGTTATTCTAAATAACCAACAAAATATATTCCCTCATTGCATCCAAAATGCAGGCTCCAGCAGTGGGAACACAAGTTCATGAATATGGAAGAAGTGAAATTTTCGAAGAACAAGCATGCAGCAGGGAAGGGGGCGCAATATCAGAGCTACACGGGGTGCCTGGCGCCCACTGAAAACCCAGCATTGGCGCATAAATCAATCCTCTCAGTCCACTGAGCCCAGAAACTGCAAAAAGTTGCGAGCATGGAACAAAGATATTTCCAAAAGATATTCCAAGTCCATGCAGGACGCGAGCTTAGGGAAAAAACTGAGACTGCAGAGAAAGATGAACGACTCGGACGTCTCTTTAGTTGGTTTTCGATGGCAGTGACCGATGCAGCGAGGAGCATCAATGTGGCCAGTAGGCCGATGCAAATGATGCATGCAAGGCTCGGAAATACAACACAAGCCTTCATGTCAACTTGGACAAAACGCAGCAATAAAATACGTGTACTTAACATGAATGAGGTCATTCGAGAAGGAGAGGAGGACTGGTTAAATGCTCAATATGTATACAAAGCACGCTGCAAATAGAGCTGGTTACGTGCTCAGAATGACAGGAAACTCGGCCTGGCAAGTGAATCATCTTTCATTGGGACTTTGAATGGCCTTCTTTTGTTTCACGCTCGTCCATTATTTCCAGACGTCAAAATCCAATTCTTAGCTTACCTTTGAAACCAATAACATGAATTTCAGCGATTACAAAGTGTGCTCAAAAAAACGAATGCAGAAAATTGCGAATGCAAATTCCCCGGAAAATATTCCCCGTGTTCAATTAAAAAATCCTTGACATCATCTGTCATCTGAACCTAGAGTATAAATGGTCTATTTCATGGTGAAATGCGTCTCGCAGCTTGACTAAGGTTATGCTACAATGTTTTCGTGGAATCGCAATTTACGTATTATGATGAAGTAATGCGGAATCAGAAGAACTAAAAGGAAAATTTGCATGTAGCCGTTTTAACACTTCCTGAGAATCTGATCACGGCAACGCCATTAAATAAAGATACGGTGGAAGCCAGTTCTGCCAGTGGCAGCATCGAGTATGAACGTCAGCATGTCTGACATGAATAATATCATTAGACGAAAATCGTGGAGTTCATTTCTACCGAGTGTTATAACTGTGCATTTCCGCAGTCAAACACACAGCAGCATCTATAATTTATTCCGGTCTACTTGTTAGATATTCCTATGGGATATGGCAACACGAAAAGAATCCGACCGAGGTCCAAATTTGGGCAACTTCAATCTACAGGAAACTCGTGATCGGAAGACCGAGCCTCGGGTTGACAGTGCAACAAAGATGTTCCCTCGAGTTTCCCTAGGGACCGGCAGCGTGGAGCGAGGGCAGGCAAGGTCGCTGAGACGGTAACCGATAAGACGAAGCGATCCCTTAAATTGCCGAGCCTTCAAACTCATGAGCGCCGAGATAAGATGAAACGCGCTAACATGCGGCGCTTTGGCCCGGCCGCCTTGCTGTATTGACCGTCCGCGTTCGATGTCACGCAGGGTGATTTCGTTGCAAGTCGCTCTTCTTGGGAACAAATACCCTGCTTTTACTCAAAACAATCGAATGCGAGATCAACCTTTCCTAAATTATTCTGAATTTGATGAAAAAACTTTTTGTTGCTCAAAAGCAAATTTGAAAAATTAAAAAAAAAATCGTTTAGTTGCAATCAGACCTAAGAATCCTCTATCACAGCAGCACAGAAGAGTTTAAATAAGAGACGGGTTTCCCGTGAAATTACAGATTATATAAGTTGGGTTCGAAAGTCGAAACCAAATAGAATAACTTGATTTCAGCAGCAGGTGCCGCGAGTCTTTCCTCAACAGCTACAGTCATGAATTGTAAGGCCAGACCGGAGGAGATTGTGGCCACAACTTCGAGCTGGGACTTATTGAAGGTGCTCGTATCGTTTAAGGAGTTATAGAGGACGCATGCGTTGCCACACATATAAGGTCTTATTGACAGTGCTCGTTAGATTTCAGCGCATAAAGACATCAGGCAGTTGGTGCCAACCTTACGCTCGTAAAATTGAGACT
Source organism: Hyalella azteca (assembly GCF_000764305.2). NCBI lineage: Eukaryota > Metazoa > Arthropoda > Malacostraca > Amphipoda > Hyalellidae > Hyalella > Hyalella azteca. Next base: position 261,538 of record NW_025938270.1, on the reverse strand, counting down.
GTAAGTCGGCGGCGCCTCGGTGCGCGTATACCTTCCCTTCCGTGCTCGGGAGACAACAATCTACCCAAGAATAAAATGAAAAACAAAACCGGAATAAACAGGGAACAAACACGATAATAATACACACATACATGAGGAAAGTCAGAAGTCACCGATGGCAGCTTCCTTCATTCTAGTATTCATCTTTTTCTGTTAAAGATAACTAAACAGCATTAAAAAATTAGCAAAAATGTCAATGAAAGCTATGAAGGACACAACTATGGGCTCTTCGTTCATAAAATGTAGTTAATAATGGTCAGTAACTACATACGAGACCGAATACAATTTCTCTTATTTATGAGAGGAAAATTAAATTATTTGAGTAGCCTCCTTATCAAATTTATTAGGGCACTTACAATCAATTATAAAGAAAAATATAACTCAGTACTCACTGCAGTGAGTGTTAGAGAGCGCATTTTCTCGTCGACGAAAACGTGAAGTCACAGACGGACGGACATGGCGAGCACAATAGTGCATTTTTCCATAAATGAGAAAATGCGCTAAAAAGAGTACTCATAACTATGAGAAATTTTATCAACTTTTTAGAAGACGCAGCCATTGTAATTGCTGCCTCTCCGCTGGCTTCCTAGCAAAGCGAACCCACTTGCAAACGTTCTCTACCAGCAAATCCTTCTAACGAATGATTCACGCAGTCAAAGATCATGTCGGATATGACAAGTAGCGTTCAATTACAGGAGGGCTGTGTGTTACAATAGCAGATTTTGTCAAGTTCAATTCAAGTAAGCAGCCATGCACAAATACTGCATAGGCAGACAGTAACTTACACTGCATGTATTTGGCCAATGAAAAATTACACACAAGCTAATCATGCGGTAGGCTACCAGTTGAGTAGGACAAACAGTTCACTTCAAGGGAGGTGTATATGCTCTACATAAGATGCACTCGTCGGAATGTTTCGTCTAGCTCTAGCAGGAATGGTATTCTAGGCGGCTGGTAATGAGCGGCAAGATGATTTGCCTGGCGAACGAATCATTCGATTTTGGAAAGCCACGAATAAACGATCACCTTTGCAGTCGTATGAGGAAGATATTTGTAAAGCAAACATTGCAGGAGACTCATAAAGCATGTCGACCATGCAGACTCTCCGCTGGCTTCCTAGCAAAGCGAACCCACTTTCAAACAGCGCCATGCGTCGGCAACATTTGAAGCTTAACCGTTCACCGTTTAAACAAACACATATGACTTTATAAAATGATATTTAAAACTGAATTGATAAATAATTTAGTCAGTTAGGAGATAAACAGAAGGCCCATTGCATGGAAGACTCTTTCTGCAGTCTCAATGGACGCAACATTGAGCAATCACTTTGCAATTCAATTAACCGGAGATGACTTCCCGTTTTTAATGAGTAGCTTCTCAATCAGTTTTATTCATAGAAAATACTTATTAACAAGTGAGAAGCCATAGAATATTTGGAGGCAAATAATAATGTGAATACATGACTTGTATCAGTAACATGATTACAATATGCACCAGCATAATCGACAAAAACAACTAAACCTTCACGCAAATAAGTTCGGCCAACTTGGGATCAAATCAAAGCATATCCCAACATCGAAGTGCGTATGGCACACTTCAACAATATACTTTAATAGAATTGAGACATTGAGTACAAACGATACATACTTAAAAGCTGTATAGAGTTGTCTTAGAGAAATAAATAAGAACTGCGTCACTGGGATCTTGCCATTAGAAGGTCGCATCATATGTCATCGTCTACAAAGCTCGCTCTTCACAAGGCTGGGTCGCACAAGCCACCGTCTTCTGTAGCAGCGTTATTTATGTTCTTCGCTAACACTAAATTACCGGAGATGGAGTTAATTTTTCATAACATTACGACACGTAGAAGCCAACAATTCAGCTGGGCGCATTAAACAAGTTTCATTTTCATTCATGTCATCAAGTTTCATGACAAGCCCTATGTTGAGCGAAAAAATTTTTCCTTGTTTATTAACGTTCTTTACCAGCAAATCATTCTAATGCATGTTTCATGCAGTCAGAGACCATGTCGGAAACGACAAGTAGCGTTCAATTACAGGAGGGCTGTGTGATCTCGAAGGAAAGTCAACAATATTAAAAGTCAAATATATTAATTGAAATATTGTCAAAAAGTTTTGAATTCGAATATCAAGGAAAATTTATAGCACAGTGAAAACTAAGAAAAGTTTCAAGAAATGCGTGAAACAAACAGATAGCGTCTTCATGTTATATTCATTACACACGGCACGTATAAATGGGATCGCGTGATGCAAATTACTCGCTACGTACATACAGGCCCGTATTTCCTCTACTAGATTCATTAGAAACGTGCTCAACATTAATAGCGTAACTTCGGACCACAGAATGGGATAAGATCAAATCGGTGAAGTCGCGTGATCTACCAACGGAAATTCTCACAATCAACTGTGATAACTCACACCGCCAGCGACCGTGCAACTCAATGCTTCTACAGTTGGACGTCAAGCTCAGAGTACAAACAGATTAAACATTGATTGAATTAAAGTTAAACGTTTGAAAGAAGATTTTGAAATAAATATGCTTATATATAAAGGACCATTGCCGATCCAAAAAACATGCACTCGAAACTGCAAAAATTATGAGTAACAAGAAACGTTTAATGTAAAACGAAGACATGCACTTTAAATTATCTACAAACTTGCCTCCTTATCATAGATTTCCAAGGCCATGCATGATGGTGATAATCATCATCAACTCCACAATCGAAGCACAGCGTCGATCACTGTATGATCATCAGCCTGTGTGTGCATGCTTGCTTGAGCAATAATTATCATGCAGGAGCATCGAGGACGTGTGACCAGTAGAGCACAACTCGAGCAACCCTATTTATATTCTATACATAAAGCTCCGGAACTATGCGTAAAGCTGAGAGCTTAGACAATTCCCTGAATGAAGGAAGCAATTTGAAACCTGATAAAAAAATTATTTCATGCTTGTAGCATGAAATACATACATACAATGATACATACATACAAACATACATACATACAATACATACAATACATATTTCATGCTTGTAGCATGAAATACCGTAAGAATACCGTGAACATGCAACCCAAGCAAACTCCTATCAGGGTTTTATTATTTGGCAGAATTTGGAGGAATTTTCTGATAGATACGATGAGGTTTAAATAAAAGCAGACGGATCTAAGCTATGATTTCGGCAGCGTGTAGCAGGTAGTAATGACCGAACACATCCATCAGGAACTGATTCAAAATAATAGCTCCTTATAATGTGGTTCAGGTACGCCAATCGAGACGAGAGAAACCGTGAACTCAGACTTGATATATAAGTGCACACTGAAATTGCGGTTGCCATTACATTTTGTCTCAAACCAGCGACTCGATTTTCACCCATTTCCTAGTGGCACTTTTATTTGGTGTGGTTTCCCTTCAGTGAAAAATAACATGCTAACTATGTATCAAAACAAAGTTATCACAATGATGTCAGTTAAAAAAATAATAAGGCAAACGGACACACGATTCATCACAGTTAAAAGGTCTATGCACGGTTGGAGAGGCAGCATTAACAGACAACCAAGGCCTCCAGACAGAAAATTAGTTCATGCTTCGGAAAGCCCATTGCTCAGCCACCTAAATCAGCTCCAAGAAAGGAAGAACCACGACACTTGTCGAGGCCATCACACTTACTACAACAGGAAGACCTACTCCCAAATGTGTCGGTGTAATTACGACTAAAGTTCATCGTTATCAGCTTCATCATCGTTAATCAGCTTCATCATATCAGCTTCATCATCGAGTTCATAATGAGCCGTCACGGATCACACGATCCTCATCCTCAACGGCAAGCTTTAAATTGTTATAAATCTACACGATATATAACATTTGTTAACGTTATACTACAATTCCATAAGTCACGGTACACGATTCATTTTTATCTAAAGAAAAAATTTTAATAATAGCTGCTTAATCAAGGCATGATATTCTGGCTATCGTTTATTGAATAGCCCACGGGTCACAGAGGACAAGGATTGACTTTAAAACTAAAACTCTGTTTTGCTCGACGAATGATAAAAAATAACAAACATTTTGGAAGGAAACCCTCAGGTTTGAAAACGGCAGAGATAAACATTTCCTGAGTCACTTTGCACGAAAGAAGCACAGAGTCACAACCCACCATACGACTGAGTGACCCATAACCAGGCGTACGCACAGTGGTCTCAGTTGACCAAATTAAAAGGCAGTGTATCAAGCTAATGAAGATGCTAATGGTAGATCGTGACGCACAGCAACAGAAGCACAAACAAGGTTCCTTTTCATGGCAAACTTGCGAAGCTCAGCGGGAAAGCCTTACAATGACTAAGCATTAGTCTTACACGCGGCTCTCGGCCAGCGTGATGAGCCGAAACAGAAGCACAAACAGCGTCGCTTTTCATAGTAAATCTCTATCGAAAAGTCGCTGAAAGACAACCTTTGAAGAAAGCGGTGGAGAGCGAGAGCGAAAAGGCATTCGACACCGACACCATACATTAGGAATATGTTAGCGACGTATCAAGCTTTCATGACGAATGCTTCGGATCAGTTAGTCAGTGACATGCTCATTAGTCATATGTGAGAGCACTGAATGCTGAGCTCACACAGGACGCTCTAGACTAGTTAACTCGTTGCATAAGGGGACCACGATTAGAAAAAAAGTTAAATTTCGTCAGTCGAAGAACTCGCCTCATTAGCTTGACACATAACGATAAATTTTTTACGTTTTAGCCTGTTGTCAAGCAGAATAAAAACTGACCCTATCAAATAACTGACATAAAATTATGAAGACAAACAATTAGTCTTATCCACCCGAAAGAACAAAAAAACATCATATTGTTCTTTAAAACAAACTAAACATTTTTGGTGCAAAAAAATGAAGATAAGACGTTCCCTTGTCAACAGGAAAAAAATTAACTCAACAAAATACAAAAATAAACAAAACGATTCTCAACGTTCAACATCAAAGCAAGTCGCAGAATATCTTCGTCGGCAGAGCACATGCATTTTTTAACGCAAAAAATTTGGCCAAGGGATGGCTATTAGATCCAGGAAGGGAAGGGACTATAGTAACAGCACAACGGTAAAGCGAATTCAACACACACAGGCATGGCTTTCGTACGTCCAGCGCATGAGGGGAGCAAGGCTTGGCCTTGAGAGGGTTCAGATAAGCTGGACCATGTTAGGTTGAGCTCGCAGTCGAATCGTAAAACGCAGATAAAAATAAGTGTCGGTGGGAAAAAAACATGGGAAGCGCTTTAATGCTACTGAAGAATTGTACTGTTCAAGAAACAAAAAATTGAAGAATTCAAGGTTTTAATAATAAATTGATTGAATAACATCATTGACGGAACTATATTAATCAATCCTATTCCGGTTTCTGACATAAGATACCGTGTAACACACATTATGGAAGTAAAAGAATGAGACACGATGTAGCACGTAACACTCAGGCAGATCTGGCCGTTGCAAAATAGGAAGTGTTCGCTAAGCGCATTTACGTAACGAGAAACTTTCTGAAAGAAAACTTTTAGGGGCGCGAATGGTTGCACCGAACACGCATCCCAGCAGAACGAACGATTCTCTGGAGCAGCATACCGGACAAACGGCCACTACGATTTATTATTCCATGGACGACGCAAGCCAAGGAAGTTCGCATGAGGTTGTAGAGAGCTCGAGGGGAAAATTCGGTGTGTTCACAGGTGGTGCTCCCTAAATAGGGTGAAGTGGGAGAAGTCAGCTCAAAATGCTACCAAGACAAACTCTCGGAAATTTATTACTGTGAGCCGCGTTGTGGAAATAGAAGTTTCACATAGTACTAAATTACACAAAAAATAAAGATTACAATTCCATAGCATTGAGCGCGACGGAATAATACTCCCACATCAATGTTTAGCTTGTATAGTTTGTCTAAAACAAGTGAAACACTAAAAAAACACACGTATGAAATGGCCTTCATTCAGTAAAAAACTCCATAATGGTGAGAGAAGAGGTTATTTTTGAAATCATGATTACTATCTGAATAGATAAAAAAATATAACTCAGTACTCACTGCAGTGAGTGACAGACAGCGCATTTTCTCGTCGACGGAAACGTGAAGTTACGGACGGACAGACGGACGGACAGACGGAAGGACAGACGGACGGACAGACAGACGGACATGGCGAGCACAATAGTGCATTTTTTCATAAATGAGAAAATGCGCTAAAAAGTGAATCGATCGAAACTAAGCCTCGGAAACAATTTATGCTCTTCAGTAATCAATCTCATCATAATCGTTGGCTTGGTGAAAGTTCTCTAATTATTTTATGAAACATATAAAATTGTCTTTCCAAGATCCGTCATCGCTGATAATGAAGCAGAAATAAAGGACATTTTTGCTGTTTAAGCCATGCTAGTTTCCAACTAATGATCATCTATACTCACAATATATGTTTCCAATTATTAATCCAGGTAGAAATCATTATACGGAGATCCTTGAGCTCGGCACGCCAAGGTCACTACAATCCCTAGGAGGTTTGTTCAAACAAGCGCACGAATCCCAAAGTGGCGTAGAATAGACGCTGGCATGACTCAGCACTACGGCCCAGGCATACCTCGACGTCGGTCAATCACGTGACGGAAAAAAATGTTCGCTTATGCATGGCCAGGATGACTGTCTAATGATTTTAATTGGATATGATTCTGAAATCATTGCTAAGAGTTCGCTTAGCTTTGTAGAAATGTGCCTCATAATTGCAGACAACATCTAAAACTTTTAAATATAAATCGAACAGCTACTATTAAAAATTTTAAACTGAAAAGAAAGGTTGTTTGCTATATTCAATTAAGACCTAACATATATGAACATTCGAATTCTTTGCAATAGAATAAAATCACTATAGAAAATATTACAACTCCTTCGGCCGTCAGAATTTCGGATAATATGTTTTAGAAACTGATCTCAAGTACAGTTCGTGTGATTGAGTTCAGAAAAAAAAATAAAAAAAAAATCCAGTCTTCGCCATTACATTAAATTAAATAAGACCTTAAATAATTGTCAGAATGCAAGAGAACGACCACCATCATTTCATAGTGACACTGGGAGTCACAGTGACAGCCCTGCAATGCGCATTGTGACGAGTACGTACGTAGACCCGAGTCACAGTAACAGCCCTGCAATGAGAATTGTGACAAGTACGTAGACCGAGTCACAGTGACAGCCCTGCAATGCGAATTGTGACAAGTACGTAGACCGAGTCACAGTAACAGCCCGGCAATGAGAATTGTGACAAGTGCGTAGACCGAGTCACAGTGACAGCCCGGCAATGAGGATTGTGACGAGTACGTACGTAGACCGAGTCACAGTGGCAGCCCGGCAATGAGAATTGTGACGAGTGCGTAGACCGAGTCACAGTGACAGCCCGGCAATGCGAATTGTGACAAGTGCGTAAACCGAGTCACAGTGACAGCCCTGCAATGAGGATTGTGACGAGTACGTACGTAGACCGAGTCACAGTGACAGGCCTGCAATGAGAATTGTGACGAGTACGTAGACCGAGTCACAGTGACAGGCCTGCAATGCGAATTGTGACAAGTACGTAGACAGAGTCACAGTGACAGCCCGGCAATGCGAATTGTGACAAGTGCGTAGACCGAGTGAGGCGAGTGCAAGATAATTCGCGAGCGACGAGGCTGACTTCAAAACACGAATAGAATGTGCAAAAATCGACGCATTTCCGTGATCCCCGTTCACTATTACCTATCAACTAAGTCCTGAGATCTTGAGCAGATCGAATTTTTCAATCAGTTTTACTTGATAACGTAGTAAATATTAACCGTTAGCTGAAAGACATGTCACGATTATTACAACTACCGGCTAAATAAAGGTTAAAATTTTCAATCTAAGTTACTGAGAGTATGCGGTCAACAAATTTCAATCACAGTAACTTTAAAATAAAATTTGGGAGTGGTGATAACGACGGCACGATGAAGATGAAAAGATAACGGGAACTAAAGTCAAGGTTTTATTGCCTAAGGTATTCGTTTATAACAAACACCATATTTTTATGCGCATCTGTCAAGTACATAAAAGATATTTTCAAGGAAAATAATGCCATCACGACAGATATACGTACAACTAAAATTTTGTGTAGGTATTCAAATTAAAATTAGTAGGAAATTGATAGTATAGAAAGATTGAACTTACCACTGAGGGATAACTACGACCTTTCCGCGGTAAAACAGTTTAACAACAATGAACTGAATTAAATATTCATACAATGTTACTGACTGTAATGGTAGAAACCATATTCAGAAGGTGAATTTCTGTTAACACAGTCGACGCTCATGTACTAGTCTCGCAATAAATGATATTTCCTAAACACGTTTAAATTTATCGGGCGGAACAAAGACAAATTCATACATGGCCCCCCTGCGCTGTCTCGAATAGGAAATTGCATGGAAGGGAGCGCGTCGGTCCTGACGAGAGCATCGGCAGTCGATGCAGTCATCGGACCCGAAATCCGGCAGGAAACGAAGAATTTCGCGCTAAATCACGCCATTTAAGCAGCAAAGCCAGGAATCACGGACAAATGGCATTAAGTAGCGTATCATTCCGGTGCCATAATACAGTGAAATGCGAGCAAGGGCCGAATGAGGTCATGTCTAAGGAGAGAAAATGTAAATGGCTGTCTGGAATAAAGTTTACAATAGGGTGACGGTATTTAATTTCACTTTGTTTCGACAAACTGGATGGACTTGAAATTTTACATGAACGGATACAAATATTCAGAGGAGATTTTAATTCCAAAACTTCTTTCCAAAAACTTTACAACTGAGAAGACGACGAAGTGACTTCAACTTGTTGTTTACTAACTCAAATACCAATATTAATAGCATCTAAAGCACTGGAAACGAGTACTTTCAGCAAGGGAAGAGCTAATTAAATGCTAGAATGTTTTCAGTAACCTAGAACATAGCATTTCTAAGATCTTTCAACTCGAGCTGGGATCAGCGAAGATTTCACATCGACGGATCGGGTTTGATGTTTGGAATTCAGGAGACAAAGTAAGGATGATGTGAAGGTAGAATTAGGCCAGCACACCCTACAGATAGTCGTCCTTGAGGACCAGCTGGGAGGAGGGGAAGGTAAAGAGGAAGAAGGGGATGGAGGGGATGAAGGGGCTAGGAGGGGCTAGGAGGGGATGGAGGGGCTAGACGCCCCCTCGGCACAGCCAGAGGGGGTAAAGCGTTGCACAGCACCACCCGTCCCGTGCTGAGTACTGAGCTGTGGTGCTGTGAGGATACTGTGTGGTGCTGATGCTGCTATGCTGATAATGCTGAGCTGATTGTGCTGTGCTCATGGTACTGAGCTCATGGTGCTGTGTGGATACTGAGTGATGCTGCTATGCTGATAATGCTGAGCTAATTGTGCTGTGCTCATGGTACTGAGCTGTGGTGCTGTGTGGATACTGTGTGGTGCTGATGTTGCTATGCTGATAATGGTGAGCTAATTGTGCTGTGCTCATGGTGCTGTGTGGATACTGTGTGGTGCTGATGTTGCTATGCTGATAATGGTGAGCTAATTGTGCTGTGCTCATGGTGCTGTGTGGATACTGTGTGGTGCTGATGTTGCTATGCTGATAATGGTGAGCTAATTGTGCTGTGCTCATGGTGCTGTGTGGATACTGTGTGGTGCTGATGTTGCTATGCTGATAATGCTGAGCTGATTGTGCTGTGCTCATGGTACCGAGATGATGGATGGTGCTGTGCTGATGATAGTTTTGTTCTAATTTTTCTATGCTGATAATGTAAAGCAGATCGTGCTGTGCTGATGGTACAGAGATGATGCATGGGGCTTTGCGGATAGTTTTGTGCTGATATTGCATACTGGATAATGCTAAGCTGATAGTGGTGAGCTGTGGACGCTGTGTAAATGCTGTTGTGTAAATGATGCTGTGCAGATAATGCTGTGAATGTTCTGCCAAAGAAGCGGTGGAAAGTAAAGTTTGAAAAGATGTTAGCAGAGCGACTCAGAACAGCTAATAATCTTAAATACTGACTGAAACTACAGTTCAAAATTAAAAGCATTTATGCGGGGCAAACGAAAAAGTTAACTAAACGACGGGCTTTGCAATTATATCCTGTAAAACATTTACCGACATTCGAATCAGTGGACCGCGGCAAACTTCGCCTAATTCAATCATAAATCTTTAATCCAGATATCAATATAACATGAATCCTGATAAAAAAAGCTTAATGCTACGACTCAGAGCAGGCAGCGCGGGAGATCGAGAGCGCGCCGCTGCTCAATCAGCGCTGGGAGCGCAAGGCTTCACTCGCCGTCAATCAATAGAGGGACATAAAACGCTCGTTCCTAATTACAGTGAGCAGGGACCACTGCAAAATAGCGGTATTATTTTAAAGTGCTTCCTCAGTGTAGCGAGGCAATCAATGGAGCATGAGTATAACACGATCCATGGTTGTGCATTCAGTAGAAAATAATAATTAATGTTTCAAGTGCTACTAATTCAAGTCATTGACTTAGTCACGATGATTTGCATAAGGAAATAAGCCGAAGAAATTTCGAATGAACTACGTCAATTGACTTCATGCAGACAGACTTCAGATATAGCAGACTTAATTCAAGACTGACGATTTTTTATTCGCCGCTTGAAATAAAGAGTATCGTGATACAAACAGGTTACTCAACTGCCAACACAAGTTTGATCGCAAACCTGAAAATAATATCATAAATACAGGTAACCAGGAAAATTCTAGAGGTATTAATGAGCAACTGCATTAAAATCCTAACTTCACGCTCATATTGCAAAAGACTTTTTGCACTAAACACGAAGCCAGCATATCGCGCAATTTCGCTCATCAAAATCATCCATGAAGTTTATCAAATGAATCGATGAATTCCGTAATGAATAGCAAAAGAGATAATAGAATTTATCTTATCCCGGCTGATTAATTTAAAAATGACCAGGATAATAGTGAGGGATAAATTAGGACCCAACTTCTGAAACCATTTAATCAAAATGATAAAGCTTGTAACGATAATGGTTATCATTACACAACTTTCATCCACCGCACATGTGAGCAAATTTCGAAACAATTAATTTTTAAAAGGCAATCGTATCGCATACGATCACAGTCATCAAAAATGAGAATCAATGAGGCTTTCAAGTAAAACGTCAGTCACACGTACGGACAGGGGGTCTGTCCTGTGACATTTACAGCCATCGCGTGTTGTTCGAAGAGATCATTATCGTGATCACGATCAATTAAGTGAGTATAATAAGCGATTGAATGACAGGGCTCGAGCCGAGTAGATATCGAGCGGATATATACCGATGTTCGCATGCAACCGCAATCAAGCTGAGTGATGCCACACGCTGAAGCCAATTAAACCACGAAGGGTTGACCATTTTTACACCGGCGCCATGAGTAGACAAATTTTCTAGAAGCGTCGAAGTAGACGAACTTTCCCGACACGGAATGATTCGCAATAGGCGAACAATCCTGAACAAACTTGAAGTAGGAGCTTTCCTATCGAGTCTATAGTACAAACTTTCTACCTTCTACTTCCAGTCAAACAGAAATAATTAAATGATAGTAAAAAGAGATACTTTCATAAAAATTCACGACATAGAAAGAATTTACTCTGGAAATTGTATACATAGAGCAAAACAACTGCATTTTTTGTGTGCCTTCCGATTCGATAGAAAATTAACGTGATTCGACCGAATAAATTTTTAAGAGACCCCAAACGCACCCGAATTACAAAAACGACAAAATTTTTTGATCGTAGGGACGTTGACGTGCCCGACGAATGGCGATAGTGAAAGTTGATTGACCGATGAAGTCAATCCTTGCTGTCGTGTAACTAAGCACTAGGTGTTATGTTGTTAAATAACAGTGAATACAGCGTGTTAAATAACAGTGTTGTTAAATAACAGTGTGAGGGTGAACGTTGACTGACCGATGCAGTCAATCCTTGCCGTCGTGTAACTAAGCATTAATTAGGTGCAACTTCCAAGAGCTTTCACGTTCAAAGGTAAAATGAATAAATAAATCCTAGTGAATGACTAATCATTAATCGAACGTTGAAATTTTCAAACCTTGCATGAATATTTTCTCTAGCAGCCGCTCATATTTTAAGCATGCAGGAACTATATGAGCTCTGCTTGTGAGGCAATAGAAGCAAAGGAGCGAGGTGCATTCAATCACATGCAAGAATATCAGTAGCGGCTTATTTCTTTATTCAGAAGACACGGCACACAGCTCAGTAATTTAAATACTGTAGTGCTTATCCGGCAAATCAAACTCAACTCTAGTACTACCGCAATCACAAACACAAAATCGAACAATCCAAAGTTAATCAGGAACGAAAACTAAGTAAAAATACGCAACGAGACAGTGTTGAATGACGAGACTCATTTGAATGTTTACGAAATTAAAAAAAATAAACGCATAGATAGTTTTTTTTAAACAAACCCAAACGAATGCTGAAGAGTTAATTATGAATTATTATGAATTATTATTTTTATTCATTATTATTGTTTTATTCATTATTATTATTTTATTATCATTTGGAATTATTATTTTTAACGAATTATGAAGAGTTATTAAGAATGTTACCGTGCCTCAAACAACCATTAAAATCATTCAAGACAAACGTCCCGAGGCGACTGAGAGGATGCTTTCGTTGGCCATGTGTGCCACCCACATTGACATCAACGCTGCACTCTATTTATGCTCCCTAATTGCCTGAAGTGAGCGAAACTAAATACTCGACAGTGGTATGTTGTTTTCCACTAAAAATCGTCATTATAATGATCAAAGAGACATTTTAAGATACATTCTTTGAAAGAGAGTTCGGAGAGCATGAGGAACAAGAAATGTCATCAACCTTGCCTCTGCCGCTAAATGAACCGCTAGAGTTTACTAAGCAGATTTTAACAGCATATTTAGAAGTGTAAATCTGTATGTACAGGATATTGTGTCTATACTTATATAACTCTCACAAAAGCTGCCCATTAATCGTAACTCAGCCAGCGCGAATGAGTGACGATCTTTGATCTGCTGATCACATTGCATACAAACTTATAAACCCGATATATACATATTACAACTGAATATGTAAGCTTAAAATTCCTATATTCGGTTGTACCAACGAAGGCTGAAGTTCGGATAGTTTTTCTGAAGTGATGCAAGTAGCAACGCGCTTGTGAGTGACGCTGGTGTGACAGGAAAAATATGCGTGCATCAAAAACTGAGAGCAAACATCGATCATGTAGCGCAAGAGAGAAACAACTCAGCTGATTCAGCGAGAACGTCCATGAGAAAACAATTGCAACACAAACAGATAGGCTGTCGAACAGGAAGTAGGCAGTTCCATTCTACGCCAGATAAATCAAGCTTACTACTGCATGAGAAAAAATTATCAAAGAATTACCGGCGACCATGCATTAATTTTTAATCCGGAGGTGAATCCGACATGCATGCCAACATATTGTCGAGAAACGTGATATAAAATGCTGCAAAACATTTTAATGTCACGCAACAAATAGACTCAACAAATGTGTCAGATTTTATGACATTGTTTATAATTCAGTTGCCCATTTACTTACTTGTGCATGGGCCATATATACTTCCATGTATGAGATGAGCAATTTTTCTTCAGATATTATTTGTTCGCTCGAACCCGAGAACTATGTTGTCAGGGCACTGCCCGGAAACGTAAATCGATCAAAACAAAGCAAAGAATCCAACTCTGACTTTCGCTTCATTTCAGTTCAGTGACCCTAAGATGACAAGTTATGCGACCAATAGCGTCTTTCGGGAGTTCAAGCCAAGTTTTCCAGAACTTTTATCAAATTCTAAAGATATGTCCTTATTTTTGTCTGTTAAGACAAGACATTCGGGAGGTGGTCTTTCCGAATGATCAGCCAAGCGTACCAAAACTTGCAATCCTAACCTCGGCCCAGAAAAATAACTAAATAACCGGAATAAAACCCCAAATGAGACGCACAAGAGCAGTCCTAAAAACGCTGATGGAATTTTTCAGTTGGAGCAACAAAAACCGCGAATTTTTGGCCGCCCGGTACCAAAGGCAAAGTCGCATAATCATCGAGCATCAATTAAGAACAACTTGAATGCGAGGCAAATACGGAAATAGAGTCGGAAAGAAATACTGCATGAAATAGGGCGATTCACGAAAACTTCCTGTTTTATATTTCGCCTCAAGCAGCCAGATGTTGGAGGAAAATGGCGGGGAGTATTTCGTATGAAAGGCAGGGTCATGAAGTTTGGTATTCCGCTAAGGCAATTGCCATTATGCATTGGACAAGTGAGCAGCGTGCGTTTGCTGTCGGAGCGTTCTTTTCTAATAGCTGTTCTCAACGAGCATCCCGCACTCGGTTCTGTATTCGTCCTGAAACGCGCATTACGGTGACTGCAGCTCGGTACACGCTAATAATTGGCGTCTTTTTTTTGCTAAACTGACTGAAATGAATGTCAGGGATGCCTGGTTACAACAGGATGGAGACACGGATCACACAGGGCGATATTCAATGGATATTCTGAGACATCATTTGCAGAGCGCCTCATCTTCATGAGAGGTGACCTTCTTTGGCCTGCCCGATACCCGACTTGGCTTCGTGTGATTTTTTTATGGAGTTATCTTAAATCAATTGTTTACAATGACTGTACAAGGACCCTACTTCGTTTTAAGAACATAAGCCAAGCCATCGCCAACATGCCCATCAGTAAGCTTCAGCAAGTTGAACGGCCACAATGGAGGTCGTCATTTGTCCGATATCATCTTTATAACTAAGTGATACAAAAATTCAGGTAATGTCTTTTTCAATAAAATTTATATTCTAATGATATGTTAACTAGTAATTTTTCAATCGAGCTTTCAAATCAGGTAGTTTCCGTGAATCACACTGAAAATTAATTGTCAGCAAGATTGAGAGTAATTGGTTCAGTTGCTTCTATTTGAGACACGAATTAGTTCGTTAATTTTCAGGCAATTTTTTTTAATTGAGTTTTCTATGACTCTCATCAACGCTCGCTATAGAAACAATTTCATGAACTGCAGATTGAGAAGTCATGGTGAATAGGTAATCAAATCAATTAAATATTTATTAAAAATAGTAAATTAAAATTTAATACAAACGAGGAATGAGTGTTGATAATCAGCAGGAGCAAACAGTGAAAAAAATAGTATCGTGAAATTTTGAAGAAGATTGCAGGTTCACGCCATTTAAAAAAAAAACGCAAGGACTGGGTATCCAAAAAAATTGAACTTCGACAAGCTGTAGAACGCGGAGAGCGAAGCAATATTTTCATTTCTTGGAAGAAAAAATCGGGTTGTGTCGGAAATTGCGTTGATATCGGCACCGGCGGAAATGAAATAAAACGATAGTCTCAGTTTCCTGCAGTCTTCATATAAACATTTTTTCAAAAAATGACAGGAAATGAAGGCCCGGAAAAATTTACATGGAAGCTCGAGCCCAACCATATACACGCACGAACACATTCGAAATTCATAGTGTGGAAAATCAAGTATACATGATACGTAACGACCAACGACAAGTTCATTACAAGCGGGCAAACACTAGAAAGTATTATTTATCGAAACTATAAATCGATAAGTCATCCAGCCATATTAGAATTATTTTGAATATGATGGAAAGGTGTGAATACAATTAATCATCAACAATCATTTTTACAAAGAATAGTGATAGATAATTTGTACTTTAGTTCATTTACAGATGTTTGTTCCATAAGTAAGAGTTATCGTTCAATTTACTACGAAATATCGCTCGTTTAACACGTAGGCGCAAAATTACAGACGTTGCAAAATTCGTTACTGTGACCACTCCACTCGATCCATCCTTTACACGAGTGAGCTGATTGCCCATTACAGATGCAAATCTTCACAACTGCATCCTACAAATTACAGAATTATCGCTTCAGGGGCCCAGCGTTGCTCCACCGCCTTGAGTACAAACGTGCATTAGAGTACAAATGGCTGAGCATATAATATGGTAACCAAAGTTCAGCGTTATTTACATATTAATTAAGGTACATTGAATAAACGCACAATGAATCTATCAGCGAAAGCAAAATAATATATTTATCGGCGACAGCAAAATTCTGTAACATAAATCGACGCGTTTAACTATGCAGTGTCATCGAAATAACCGAGGTGTTTATTACCTTATAGCGATCATGATATTCAAGTGGTTGTAGAGCGGAAATCCGTACTATGAGTTCGGTCGAGATGGCAGTGGTATACCGCTAAGATTTTACAGGAAGAAATAATGCAATGTGCAAAATGTAAGCAAACAAAAGCTATACATCGGACGAGGAGGCAGCCATATAGAGGGATATGTTGATATACATAACTTATTGATTCTTCCATAACTCACAAGGGCCATGCAAATGTCAGACTGAAATTTTAATTTCACAGTAATCCTGCCTCAACACCGACGAATCACTGAAGCAAATGATAACATCAGTATCTTTTGTGCATATAATCTGTCAGGGATATCAGCCGCTTTAACCAAGTGAAAAAGCAATTAAAAATTGTACGTAAAACTTTCTAAAATCTAAACAATCATGGTTAATTGAATGACGTAGTTGGATGGGAGCCATCTAAAAGTTACTACAATCTCTACAAAACGCACATAGGACAGTTTGAAAAGTTTTGAAATAAATATCTATGAATAAATTTCCGTTAGTTTAAACTCAACTGTGCGCGGTTTTTCAGTCATATTCACATTATGAAACCTATAATCAAGCTGTTACCCATTCAATAGTTTATGCAAGTGCAGCACGAAACTCGCAGCCTTCATTACATGGTTGGATGACATACATGGGCGCAGTGCGTTCTAATACTTAATGTTTCCTCAATAAAACGAACCATGGAATCATTCACATATGAGGACGGAGACATTTAGGACAAAAAATTCTTAGACTTGATGCGTTCGGTACCATTAAAGCACACAATAAATTATAGGCAAGAGGAATAATTTTTATCTCGAGAATGGCATCATTATATTTTGTATGTAGCATCATGAACAAACTTGGATCGTCGAATGAGAGATATAAATTACTCTAGCTCATCTAATCTTACAACGCAGTTTTAAATTAGGTGTTATCATATACAATCATCGATCGAAGATATCAGTGAGATCTGACAAAGAATACATCTGCTGAATATATTAACAATTCAGCTGTGAGAATGACCGTCCATCTTCTGTGGCAGGTGAAGAGTGGCAGTAAAGTAAATTTAAAATGAAAGTATGAAAGATAGTACATATCAGAAGGTGAAATAAATCTGAGAATGGAAACCACTGCATCGCTAAAATTAAATGCGGGAACTCATAAAGTTCATTTAATTAATACTGACGGTGAGTTATTTGAATTCTCCATTTATAATGACTAGCCAGAAAGTACTGGTTATTATTAACTCAACAATGAAAAAGTTGAGCATTTTAATCGAACACTAGCCAAACCAGCAGTCAGCGAGAATATATACTTTCGTCTTTTAACCCCGAACTTTTATTAGTATAAATGATATAAGTTCTAGCCAAACCAGCAGTCAGCGTGAATATACACTTTCGCGTCTTTTAACCCCGAACTTTTATTAGTATCAATGATATAAGTTAGTGAATTATAGTGATGAAATTAATTCGTTTAATTGATGAAATGAAATAGACAGACGAACGATCACAATTTCGCAATACTTCTCAAGATTGAATTAGGAGCATGCCCAAAAATCAACATGTCAATCATCAAATCAACTATAAAGATCACAAGCAGAAAATAATTTTAGACAGGAAGGACGTGATTAAATGGAGAAAAAATACATCAAGATAGTTGCTTCACGAATAAAGGAGCATGAATACCTTAATTGCATCATTATAAGCACAAGTTCAAAGAGAAGATGAGAAAGACAATTGGATCTGGCAGCGAGTACTCGTTAATTCGCATAGCTACACCAGACGCAGCACAGACATTAATTTGCGTCGCTCTGGAGGCCCGCTGTACATTGTACAGCCGAGACTATGCGTGCTCGGGTAGAATAATTAACAAGCAATTCACATGCCGCCAGGTTTGTTGTATTCTCGTCTTCAACAGCCGCTGGTCGAAGTCAAATCCATGCCAAAGAGACTTAGAAAAAAACCTGCAATAAATACGGACTCAATAGTTTCTAGTGAAAGGTTTTTATCATAGTGCGTGCTCGAGAGTAGATTAGCTACTACACAATCATTCGTGTACTATGCCTTGCATGATAGACTGTCAAAGTCATCACCCGATGTCAAATCCTGACCAAATATGCATGACAAGCGGCAGTTAACTAACACTTTATTTATGAGTGAATTACGAAACTATGTTCAGTGGAAAAAATACAGTGAGAAAGTCACGAAAAGGAGAGCAGTACTGTACCTTAATGTACCTTCACACAAAAAATAATGATAATAAATTTGTGGCTTATACGTAAAATCTTATTCATCTTAAGTACTTTTGAAAATCTACGTCGTGAAATCTGAAAAGGCCCGTGAGAGACAAAAAAAAAGTTAGAAACGAAAACACCAACGGTCCAATATGATTCGTAAAATTTGATTAGGCAAAATAACCAAGACGAATAGATATTTTTAATGTCTGCAATACAACCTCCCAGAACCAAGGCCGACACAGAATAGCAGAGAAGCGTACACCTAAACAGCCGCTGGCGCCCTCGGCCACCCATTTAGCAATAAATTAGAATGTAATTCGTGGTGGTCGTCTATGAAGGGCGAGCAGATTGTGTCGTAGCTAAGAGGTAGGCAGCATCCTTGCACTTCTCATAACCTATCGTCTAAAGGATCATTTCAAATAGAGAATTACTGAGTTTTCAACAATTTTCGTAACTTATCTCAATAGTGAAAATGAAATTATTCTCTAAATATCAGTCTAATTGGTTCATAAAAATAAAATTGAAAATAAACTTTGCTGCCTCAAAGAATATAAACGGAAATTTGACCTACGCAACTTTCGTGCATTGAGTTGCCGGTACGAGTTGTTTTTATACGGATAACGCAGGAGTTGTTGTTTTTATACGGATAACGCAGGAGTTGTTGTTTTTATACGGATAACGCAGGAGTTGTTGTTTTTATACGGATAACGCAGGAGATTTCATCTTAAAATGCACCACGGGAGAAATTTTGAGGATCTCCAGTGTTTGACCATGAAAGGAGAGAGAATAATATACTATTTCTAAACTTTCTATTATAGTGACATTTAAAATGCATAATTCAACTTAAGTCATTTATTATTACCTCATAGCAACGAAAGCGTAGGTAATTCGCTACTAAGAAGACTTTCTGTAGACGCTCTCTCTCTCTCTTGCTATGGCAGTGCAGGCGCAGTCTCTCGTTCTCAGCCATTAAGGAAAGATGCATCCGGCGAGTACGAGATTTATAACGAGGGCCGTCGGAAGAGCGAACGTTGGTATTTCAATTCCCATGCTCCGAGTTTCGACAAGGACCACCTAATGGCCGACCGTCCACCATACAGGAATCACTAAACAAATTACTGGACTGTCCACTTAATTACCTCGATCAATCCCTGTGTAGCCCAACATTCGAGGATATTTATTAAATGGGACGCAACGGCAACCCGACTGCCCCGGCATATTTCACCGGCAACAAAACTCCGCCCCAACCGGCGGTACGGTTGTGCCGAGTATAGCGTATAAACAGTAAACGAATTCTAGTGCGGTGTATAGGCAATATCTTCTCACAGCTGGAAGCCACGCACAGAAATATACTCAGCAATGAATGTATTATCTATTTATATAGACTATAAAGCCATCTTGTCAAGATTAGTGGCAACTAATGTGAATTTACTGAGGAAAACTTACTTACCGATTTTATTATGCATTAGAAAAGGTACCTACATTAATATTTCAAACCAGAAATTAGGGCTAAATATGATACTACTGGATAGCTTGAAGATAATGCTTACACGCATATCAACAAAGCTTCGTCATGACGTGATGCTTAACATAGTTGAATAAGTTAGTAATATATCAAAATTTTATGTTTCACAAAGAATAACAGTAGAAATTTTTCACCTAAATTTCTCTATTTTCTAAGCTCGGCAAATTATAACTTAATGAGCACTATCACGTAATTTGTTACCGGTACCGTTCTGCTAGCTCTCGGAAGCATCACCATACCTGAAATGGAGAAGGAAACGTTAGGAAAATCCATCACGAGCTTACGGAAAAGGTCTTCTAGATAAAGAATGTTAAATATCTATATAGACGTTTAGAGATGATTATTCAAGAATGAATCATTCGCGACAAGTGAGGGAAGAAGCAGTTGAAACAGTTTTAGCAGTTAGCAATTCATCGCTTGATGAAGACATCAACATAAAGGCAACTGCTTTTAGAATGGACCGTTTTAATAAAGCAGTCAGTTGTTTCTTCTTCGGATTTCGAATTTCTTCGCTTTCCCTAATTTACATCAGCGTATGAGAGCCCCGGTTTAACTGGAAAGGCTTGCAAAAAGTCAATAAAGTCGCTTAGAGGATTTGGGAACACTTTCCCTCGTTAAATACCGGGCACACAAAGTCATTAATTATGCAGTTTTTAACACTGCGCAAAGATGCGCAACGGCCAGAACAACATTTTTGCAGCCTGTCCCTTAGAGCACGTTATGAGAGCAAGCTCCATCAACATTAATTTTCCTTGACATCGTTCCAACTGGATGAGGTGAGAAACTTAATTGATGCTTTTTCTACGAATAAAGTATTTTCCATAAAACATTAGTATAATTTTTAGCTACTTTTAAGAAAAAGGTAAAATTAACAACCATCTTTGTTTTGCGCAGATAAATATCTAAGAAACTGTAGTGATCTAAAGTTATTCTTTCTTGCCCAAAAGCAGTAGTAATTCAAGCAACAGCAACAACACCGCACACATCACAGTCGATGTATATGGTCTTCTATAAGTAATATCGACGTTGATTGGACAAAAGCAGTATTGATCTCAATATCATTTTTTTTTGTTATTAAAACTTCTGTGCTGTGAGCAGAAGTTAAACCAACTGCAAGCACCCAGAGTGGGGGCGGTGGAGTAATTCAAGCTAATGCAACAGTACCGCACACATCACAGCCGAAGTATATGGTCTTCTATAAGTAATATCGACGTTGTTTCGACAAAATCAGTAATTCAAGCTACTGCAACAGTACCGCACACATCACAGCCGAGGTATATGGTCTTCTATAAGTAATATCGACGTTGATTCCGCGAAGGGGAGAGTGAGGGAGGCCTCACAAGTCATTAACCAGGACGGAGGCAGCGATGCCCCGAGGAGATGAGATCGTGATGATGCGCAAGTGACGAACATTTTGAGGGTCCAGGTAATAAACTAATCCACGGGACCTGCCAAGCGATCAGCGGCCAGATCTCCTGCTCGCTGCGAGATTGATGACCACCACAGTCCATAAATGTGAGGGAAGTTTGGAAAATCATGCGTCCCAAGGACGGAAATAAAATTTCAAACGTTCATGTTCGAGAAATTAAATTATTTTTGTAGGTTCGTTAGCAAGAAAATAAAATTCCGTAAACCTTATAATCAAGGTTATATAAAACTTACGAATTATAAATTTCAAATAATAATGATAATTAAATTATATTATATTATAACTGTAATATAATAGTTATTTTATATTAATTATATCTCTCATTTGGAATAAATGAGTTATAAATTGCAATAATGTCAAGTATTTCATAATTAATGATGAATTTCGAAATAACTATCTGACTAAAAACTTCAAAAAGCATGTCCAGAAAGTAATAAATTATTAAATATTGCGGCGTAGATAAATCAGATCTCAGTACAACTTTATGGTGATTAAACGTAATTTCAGCAAAAATTCTAACGCAATGTGCGACGGTAAGAGGCAAATAACTAAAATGAACATTAGTGTTTGACCATTTGCTTGCTGGGATTTATTCACGCTTATTGATGCATTGAAAAAGAGCAAACAAGAGCGAAGTGACGAATGCGGGCATTGGAGTGACTTTGCTGTGTGATACATTCGCTTCGTTACTTATATTGTAATAGGTCGGTTTACCACGATGCATGGATCAATACATGCCATCAGTAAACTAAACGCAATCAGATGACAAAATTAATTAGTAGCTATAAAGTTCATAAAGAACGACGAGTCTCAAAAAAAACTATTCCAGACAATGTTTTTTGCTGAATGTTTTGCAGAGAGCATTACTTTATTTAATCTAGGAATGCACTGCAATTCATTATCTAGAAATAGCGTTATAGTCCAAAAAGGCATAAACAGTAAACGAAATGTTGTAGATGCTCTAGAGCATTCGCAAGGCGCTAGCAGATGTTAAATTTAGGCCTGATGTATAATAATGCAGAAGAGTTGTAAATTTAGGCCTGATGTATAATAATGCAGAAGAGTTGTAAATTTAGGCCTGATGTATAATAAATAATGCAGAAGAGTTGCATAATCATTCATGAGCGACCTGCATGGTAAGCGAGCTCAGCTAGTCGCATGCATCTCCTTTATACGGCTCGACGATTAGCTTGAATTGGCGCGTCACAAAATTACGCTGATTAGGCTTCCATCAATGAGGCAATTTGCCATGGACTTTGAAGCCTTTAAAATTTGCCGATAACACATGGCCCTGCATTTATCAGACCGATTGAAATGATGAGGCAATATTACGCGACAACACATAGCGTTATCAGTGCTCCTCGTTGCATAGAGAAGCGACACATCGCTGCCAATTTGGTTTAAAACGCCGGCACTTTCCGGCCAAGGATACTGACAACAACAAGGTGAGTTGATTCTATCACAAGGCAAAATTTCTACCTGGAGCTCGTCATATTTAACACCACGGAAATTGAATCTGCAGGGTAATTGAGCCACTTTCAAACCTCGTTCAATTGTTGACAGTAAATCGCATTGTATCAGTAAACAAGGCTTATTAGCGGCTGCATTGAAAGGATACAAAGCTTTTTTTACCGTTATCAGTTCGCAGTTGCGCTCAATTTAATAGAGGAACCTTAGCATACCTGCACGATAGCAGAGACTACGCACGAAAACGTCGGTCGCGCACGCTGTGGGTGATACTAAGATTCACGATTTGAGAAGGGCAAGTCTTCTTAAACTTTTCGTTTTCAAGCAACAAAATTACAAAGGCATCATGCATGGAATGCAGTATAGAATTTGAACAATAGTTTCCAATGTCATATTTTTGTTAGAAGTACTTTGGCAATATAAAGAGAGCGATTGACATTGAAAGCTAACAGGCTGAATATGATTTTACGTCATGCAAGCACTGATCCGCGCCTAAATGCCGAGCAATGTGCATGCACGGAACGCTGTAATTTAAGCGGGTCAACGTCCTCGTCCATAATAATCGTTGTAGCTATTTTCAGATTTGCTGCCGAATTCACGCGAATGATTTCTAGTGTCAGCACGAAAATTCATATGTTTATCACAATAAGTACGGAAAGTAAAACTTTTATGAGATGGAATTCATCTAGCGAGTGTGCCAACTGTTGATGGTAGTATTAGTAAATTCGCTGGTAATAATCATCTGGTTATTAAAATAGTTTAAATAAATTCAATCCTTTAATATTATAGATGTAGCCATAATATTCCCAATGATAAGAGATAATAGCAATATGCAATCAGTCTTACGGCCTCACATATACATCGTCCAGTGATCATTAACACAAGCAGGATTCAGCAATCTCTATGGACGCGTTCTAACTGAACCGATCATCCTTCCATTAGCAAGATAACAAACCTAAAAGAGAAGCGTCAGACATTTCACGCTAAACTAAGCATTAATTCCCTCTTGACATCGGGCAAATGGCACAACGCACAGCTCCGTAATTGGGCCCTATAACTCAGGAGCAAGTTGGAAAGTGCAATCTGTTCGGCGAGCGCGCCAGCCTCGATGCAACGCGTCGTCTTCGGCCGTAGCTGATGCGTCCATGCATTCACGGCATGGGCAAATTTGGCCAGTTCGAAGGCTAAACAAATTGGCGTAGTCCTCCAATGTTCCATCGGAAGCCTTAACTAGAAACTTGGCCGAAGCATTAAACGATCTCTGTGAACGCTTTCGTTGGAGAATAGAGGTAAAATAGATGCTGAAAATTCCCCGGCAGGGCAGCTTTAAAAAATATAAATAAAAAGTGAAACTTTTGTTATTGAAAATTTTTCATGGATATCAAAGAAAATTCTTAAAGAGGTGAGGTAAAAATGATGAATCTACGGACATTATAATTAATTCAATTGAGACGCGAGAACAAATTAAGCCACCAACAATGGCCAAGCTCACTCTCTCACCCCCAAAGAAAGAAAGACTCCAATAAAAAGGGAAGCATAAAAAATCGTCAAATTCCCCGCATCTAACATATCCTGATTTAAAATCGAATGAAGTTATTCAGCCACACCAATTTCTCTCGCTGACAGTATCCGAGAAATAAAATTCCTTCTAAAAACTATCTTTCCTGCCGATTCCTACGAAAGAGCATTAATGCCAGATTCCCTTTTCTCGGTGGACAAATTCGATTCTGAAAATTCCATTGGAGCGTCAAGAAAATCGATTCGGAAATTTCCTTGGCTGCCACGACGGTGCCTCAGGGTTCTCGGCCTATTACTTCCGCGGAGCTCAAATAGCAACGACCGAAGTGTTCGGATATTTATGGACCTTCCACCACCACGATAAACTTAAAGGAAAAATTCAGGGGACTCGAGGTTGGCTCTCTGGTAATACAAGAAGACGCGTCGACCGGGCAGAAGTAACCTTCACTCTTCATTGCCTAACACTCGCAAAATTGAACAGACGAGAAGTCAAAAAACAGCGCGAAAGCAATGAGCATTTTAAGGAGACTCGATCGGTATAGGAAAATAACAAGCTGATATCGTGTAGTGGAAGATATTGAAAATGCAGACATACAGAATAATCAACCTGAAACTCATGCTTATACCCAAGATAGCCCGAAAGTCAGTTGAAGGTAATAAATAACAGTGCTGCGTGAAACTGGATGAAGACAACAAAACAAGCTCTAAGCGAAAACTATTGCAGAATTGTTATAGAATTCCTCCATCGCCATTGGATCCCTGATAACACCCTTAAAAACTCGCTCGCTCTATTACAATTAACTAGAGCAGCAGGTGCCATTTTCACGGCTTAGGGTTGGGAAGATTTAATAAGGAGCAAACGACAACAAATATTGGAAACCAAACTGGGTTCAGAAATAACGAAAGTGTATGTGGAGTTATGTAACCAAGACCCGGCAAGAAAAACGTACCTCAACCTTCCTCGCACAGAAAACAGAGAATCAACAAAAGCTCGTATCCACTTCAATTTGTTCACAATTGACAGTAGTTAGTGGAAGAAGCAGCAAATGAGTCTCTTATGCATAGATTTCAACGCAAGTGAAATGTTTTCAGCGCAAACTTTACTATAAATCTGAATCCATGTATAATTTTAGATTTTTTTTCCTGTGCGGGCCGTTGCAAGACGCCTTGCAATCGCCAGCTCGTCGACCTCGTGCGCGAAATTTCAGAGCATCCCGAATAATGCAATTTTTAGGGTAATTTATCTTCTCGGAAGAATGATAAGTTCAGATAAAAGAACGGCAATGGCCCGAAAATCACACATGATTGTCAAAGAAATAACGTGACCATAATTCCTGGGAAGAACACGCATTAACTTAGCAAGAATGTGGTGAAATCTAACCAGAATGTGTTAGACCTTAAGTCCATGCAATTTGTAACAAATAATACAAGGTCCACAAGATGTATTACAAATGTATGCCTTACTTTATGCTCTTGATATAAAAGAACACCGCTTGGGAGCTGCAAACAATACTCAAAACAAGCCACTGCAGAATTAAAGAGGAGCTAAGAACACTTTGGGTCGGTAAAGAGGAGCAGAAAACACTCTAAATAAGACGCAGCAGCAGTAGAGAGCGATGAAGGACCAGATAAATCAGGGTCGATGGTTATGGTGCCACATCAAAGTCTCGCACCGGTGCCTCAATCAAGGCAAGTGCCAACAAGAAAATTCCGACCGCGTTCGACGTATGCGTCTCATCTGCGCGAAAGCATCGACGGCGATAAGCGCGCTGCCATCCAAAGCCGTCATTACGTATTGTCTCTACGCAACGCACACCCACTACAACCTTCGAACACTACGGGAGAACAGGCAACACTTCCATGACTCCTGTACCATTCTACTCTAAAGAATGCCGCTCGTTAAAATAATATCGTTGTTGGAGAGAAGTTCAGTGTCAATATGACTTGAACCGCGACAAGCATGTATATGTACAATAAATTTGTACAAGCGTCGTGCAGTGGTTTCGGGTTGAGTAGAATTATGAGGAGAAATATAGAATATAGAGGAGAATTATGCTCAGCAGCAGCTCAGATATTTCAGGTGGGTAAAACGTCGTACAATTCACTTTATATAAATTAGACGTGTTGTTCAAATGACAATGTCAAAGAGATAGACTCAATTCATTCACTTGCAAGTATTTCATACCCAAAATCGCATTACGGTGTACCTACATCTATTGATGCAGATTGAAGTTAAACAAATTTGGCCGACCAAGTTTAAATTTGGCTTCAGAATGCGAGCTTCCCATAAATGATATCGTAGAAAAAAATTACAACCATACTTCTACAAACATTGAGAGAGAAGAACAGGACTAATAAATAATAATCCAATTCACTTTCATTAGTAGACTACACATTCATGCAGACCTAATTAATTCAGCGCAGAGGCAGCGTAGCAAGCAGCCCTGAGCGCTGGTCCAACTGCATATTTTATTCAGACCCGAAATTTGAAGTTTCGGAAAATCGAAATGCCTCGTGAAGCTAAAGTAGAATGGACTAAGTGAGCGTGATGACGAACAATCATAATGAATAGCAATCACATGAAGAACCTAGATCTATGCATGATTGACGACGTTCGTGTGACGGCTGACGTCAGCATGATTGATTACGTCAGCGCGGTGGACGACGTCAGCATGACTGATTACGTCAGCGTGGTGGACAACGTCAGCATGATTGACGACGTTCGTGTGCCGGCTGACGTCAGCATGACTACGTCAGCGTGGTGGACGACGTCAGCATGATTGATTGCGTCATCGTGGTGGACAACGTCAGCATGATTGACGACGTCAGCATGATTGGTTACGTCAGCGTGGTGGACGACGTCAGCATGATTGTTCAGCGTGATGGACGACGTCAGCATGACTGATTACGTCAGCGTGATGGACGACGCCAGCATGATTGATTACGTCAGCGTGGTGGACGACGTCAGCGCGACTAATGGCGTCAGCATGATTTCAGGGCGATAAAGCACGTCAGCATTATGGATGACGTCGGTATGAGAAACGTTATCAGCATGAACAATAAAAACATAATAATAACAATCAGGATGCATGAACAGCATGAAGATGAATAAAAAGATATCAGCATTATAGACAGAACGATATTGTCAGCATTTTACAAACAGCACGAGGAATCGCGAACAGCACGCCACACGCAGCACGCCACACGCAGCACGCCACACGCAGCACGCCACACGCCACACGCAGCACGCCACACGCAGCACGCCTGCCACGCAGCACGCCTCACGCAGCACGCCACACGCAGCACGCCACAAGCAGCACGCCTCACGCAGCACGCCACACGCAGCACTCAGCACGCCACACGCCACACGCAGCACGCCACACGCAGCACGCCTGCCACGCAGCACGCCACACGCAGCACGCCACACGGGAGCTGGAGGCGGCCGAGAGAGGGCGTTAATCGGCGCCTGAACTCGTCGAGCATCACAGCTCGAATATCTTTATCGAAAATCGAAGCTACCCAATCTCGGCAGGAGAGCGCGTTTGTTTAGAAACTCCAGAAAACACGCGATTTCTTCAGCACAAAGAAAAATGCTGTTTCAGGACTATTGGGGGATCATCGGTCATGTGGTGAAGCGAGACTCTTCAAAATGTCATCTTAAACCCGAACTCGGCAAGAAAAATTAACATTTTATTGATAAAAGTACCACTCACAGATGTTTTTATAAATGGAACAATAGGTAGATTTTAGGTAGGAATAGGTAGGTAGGTAGGAATAGGTAGGAATAGGTAGGAATAGGCAGGAATAGGTAGGTAGGTAGGAATAGGCAAAAAGTACCAAAAAATACTAAAATTTTTGTCTAAACACATGCATTAATATGAATTGCTCAAGTAAAATACTCTGAACGCACCTAAACCAAACTAAACCATACTTTTATTCTTTCTTTTATCAATACAAGAAAATTGTGAATAAAGAGAGACTTGTCAGCCTGGAACTGAGCACAAATAATTTAGGAGCGCTCCGCGGTGGAACATCAAATAATAAATGGAGACAAGACGGCCATTCCCAAGCTCACGGCGAAATAACTCACACATTTCCAGCGGGGCCATGACACGAGAAATAAAATACAAAGCGAAATAGAAAATAAGATGGAATAGAGCTGCGGTCGTACGGTTCATAGTTGCGAGAAATTATTCACGAGATCGCAGCAGGGCAAGCTAACGTGAACATGAACTGCTAGATACGAGCTGAGGCAATAATGCTTGCAAAACAAACAAAGAGTTCTTTGATTACGCGTCATAACTCAAGGCGCCCTTGACAGACTGACAGAAACTTGCAGTATAATATCGGCTGCACTGAACACAAAAAAATCCCCTCTGTATCTACATACATGAGAGTGTGGCAGGCGGCTCGTCACAGCCTGACGTTGCCCTATCACTTGATAATGGTCGATAAAAAGACTAGAAACAGAGAGTCTGGTGTTGGGTGACTTTGGCACTCGAAGCTTATCGTGGTGGTGGCGTCTCAGTAACAACCGCAAAACACTCGATAAAAGCAGACTGATAACTGCGTTGCTAAGATACAAGGCCATGCCAAGAGCATATGGTCCTTCCACCAGGTTTTATAGCAACGTTATAAAGATAATATGAGGTACATGCGAATAAGTGTTCTAATATTGGACCGACGAATAATTAATTCACTTGCCATTATGATATCCTCGGTGTGTAAGTGTCTCGACTTCATGATATTCTTGATAGTGACGGTCTAATGAAGGTCCGCAACCCAGTTCATAATTACACTAAAATTCTCTAATATAGCGTTGAATAACGAGGAGATTTACACTGCTGTAGGAACTAGGCAGTCTAGTACAATACTAATAAAATGCACTTGAAACTCAAATTGTAACCAATAAAAATTAGTTTCTAAATCAGGAGTGAATTTGAATTCGCGTTAACCTCCTATATCCGATACAAGAGTTATGTATAAATCAAAAATTGCTAATCAATAGTAGCAATATTAATTAAAGAAAAACATGTGCATTTCGCTTCACATCCAACGGGGCGGCACGCCATTTATCGCTAACAAATTAAAGTGTGAAGAGTTTTTCAACAATCAAAAGGCAATTCAGTCGAGAGAAAAAGTAGTTTAATTAAAAATAACCAGTCGTAGCCTGCTATTGATTGCTGCCGCTGTACAGGCTCAATTGGCAGCCACAACGAGAATTGGAAATCTCTACATGCAAACGAGATATTAACGTCTCTGCGCTATTCGTGCGCAAAATATTCTGCATGTAATTCATCAATGAAGCAAACCATTATCGGTAAAAGAAAACACAGAGCAAATTTACCATGCAGATTAAGCGCAACATAAGTGACGCATGAACACATTCATTCAGTAATTCTAAACTGTAAGAGAAGTGAGAACATAAATATATTTTCAAATTAGAGCTAGTAATTTTGGTCTATTTGCCCAATCAAACTGGGAAAATTCATGCTTCAGGACCCCAATTGAAGTGAAAATTATCTACTAAATAATCGGCTGTCATTCACAAGCACTGAATAATAATTTATTGAAAGACAAAAATCAGACTCTAGAACAAACAAAAAGACCTGAACGTACGTTTTTACCAGCAACGATTCAAGAAACGATAAACAGCACTGAAAATTCCGAAGTAAATAAAAATGTCATGCATTTATTATAAAATCAAATTTCCAGTCTATCGATGCAATCCTTCAAAAAATTAATGAGAAACACTTATGAGTAACACAACACTAATGAGTAACACAACACTTATGAGTTATGAGTAACACACAACTTATGAGTAACACAACACTTATGAGTAACACAACAGTCGTGAGTAACAAAATACTTATGAGTAACACAACAGTCGTGAGCAACAAAATACTTATGAGTAACCCACAGGAGTAACCCCACAAGAGTAAGACACATGAGTAACACTCATGAATAACCCACAGGAGTAACCCCACAAGAGTAACACACATGAGTAACCCCACAAGAGTAACACTCATGAGGAACACTTATGAGTAACCCACAGACTTAACCCCACAAGAGTAACACTCATGAGGAACACTTATGAGTAACCCACAGAAGTAACCCCACAAGAGTAACCCACAGGAGTAACCCCACAAGAGTAACACTCATGAGTAACACTCGTGAGGCTGAATGCACGCCAGAAGACAAGACAGTCCGTGACTGAGAACTCAAGGACGACGCAGCAGACGTGAAGTCAGCGCCAGGAGTCGCACAACCTTTAACACGAAGCTCGGCCTTCAGTCATACAAGATGATCGTGTTCACTCAGAGAAAAAAAAAACACACAGACACACATACAAAGCATTTATTTCAATAGACGCTCTTGGTCGTCATCCTTCACATGGGAGGAACTTAATGAACAACGAGCATCCCAGTGACACAAGTCAATGCCTGAAGACTGAATTCTCACTTCTATTAAACATCCAAAAAGTAATTTTGCGAATCAAGATTTGATGTTAGTCTGTAGTATAAAATTTATGGCAAAATTTAGAATAGGGAGAAATAAATTTAAAACGAATTTTGATTAAATGTATACATGAAACTATTGCAGAGCGATGACAAATAAGTGCAGCGATGTCAAATAAGTGTGCGGTGAAGGGTTTACCCGCGTCGCTTTGGCTTTGCAATGTTATGATAATATAGACTTAAAAAAATATAACTCAGTACTCACTGCAGTGAGCGACAGAGAGCGCATTTTCTCATCGACGAAAACATGAAATCACGGATGGACAGACAGACGGACAGACAGACAGACAGACAGACGGACAGACAGACGGACGGACAGACGGACGGACAGACAGACAGACGGACAGACGGACGGACAGACGGACGGACAGACGGACATGGCGAGCACAATAGTCATTTTTTTCATAAATGAGAAAATGCGCTAACAATCACGAGTTTTGTTCCTCATTCTGCGGAGAGAAATGCTCCCCAGCTCACAACGCCTATATTTAGCCCCAGCCTAAAAAAAGCGCTCAAGATTATGCCCACCATTTCTGCCTCATATATCGAGGAAAAATTTCTCTCGATTAACTAGGCGCCATTGCAAAGAAGTAGCTTTTCTAAGACCAACAGTCCCGAGGCTTGATAGCGAGCATCGCACAACGCCTCGAGTTTGCAAATTCACGCTTCGCCTTATCATGTGCTTTTATTTCGTTCAAAAACTTTCATAAGTTGTTATTTAAAACATCGCATAACGTTGCATAAAATTATCATTCATGTCTGTATATAGAAACACTGAAATTTTTCTTTTAGGGTCAAGTCATAATAAACTGATTTCTGATGTTACAAAAACTTCGCTATATATGCATGTGCTTGTAAAGTTCATGCTAAGAGTTATAGTAGGGAACTGACATCTTCAAATCAATTTTTTTTGTCTGCATTTTCATGAATTTTACAGGATTCGGCTTTTTATCTTCAAATCAATCTTTTTGTCTGCATTTTCATGAATTTTACAGGATTCGGCTTTTTATCTTCAAATCAACCTTTTTGCCTGCATTTTCATGAATTTTGCAGGATTCGGCTTTTTGTCTGCATTTTCATGAATTTTACAGGATTCGGATTTTTGTCTGCATTTTCACGAATTTTACAGGATTCGGTGAAAGATTCCTTTCAATTGCTATCCCCGAAACATATCATGAGAACCTGTCAAACCGACCGCATGTGCATTACGCAGCCGATGCTCCATCGCTGCACTTAGGACGTCGCCAAGGACACAATGTGAGTACAAAAAATAGTCCAGCCGACAGAACCGGTAATGGTCGCTGCCATTATTAGCGGATGATCCCATGGCTGATCATCAAGTTACGGACAATCAAATAATCAAATTGCATACAATCATTTATTGAATTTTGATGGACACTGATAAGATGCAACTGATCGCACCATATTAATGCTGAATCCGTAATGCAGAGTAGGACAAACGCGATCGATGGCCCTCATGGGAACCATTAAAATCGCACCGCGGAAAAAGAGAGACACATATCAGCTATATATAGTTCTAAAATCGATGCAAGGTAATCGATGCAAGTTCAAATTAATAAGAGCCCACAGACACTAAATGAATAAATTTAATTCACTAATTTTAAATTGCAAATAGATAATCGAATTGAAAGTATCGACATTAATTGTTCTCACTCAGTACATTATTTATTGAACCTCAGTATTACACTGCATTTAATAATTTATAACGACAAATCATCATTATGGTAATGCGCTTTCGCTCATGTACGATTGAAAAGTTCGATCCACAAAGCAATCAAATTCTATAGCGTCGCTTATGTCAACAACATGCAATTCCGTGAGTCGAGGGCTGGTTTTCACGTACGAAATGAACTTTACAAATCGATAAAGAATTGAAACATGAATTTCATTTGAATTTTCTTTCATTAGAGGCCATAATGTAGAACTGGTACATGAACTTCAATATCCAGGTTTATACACAATGACCGTGATCTAATAGCGTTCTCTGATAACGTTGTTAGCATTGTTTACTTACACAAGGAATATATATTTAATAAATAAAGATAATGTATAGCATCTACTGCCAGGGCAAAGCAAAGCCTTTCTTTCAATTATTTATGTTTATGTCTCCAGAAATGCAATGACCGCACAGATTATCAAATAAACACTCCAATCGCTCAGAAGACAAAAATATTATTCAAAGCTTAGACGTAGCAATGAATTTCTGACCGGAAAAATCTGTGATATTTATCATGAAGGTACTATGAAAATGAACTTCATTTGAAGCAAAGAAACACAAGTATTAATTTAATTTGCAAATGAAGCGACTGCATCAAGTTCTAGAACATACTCATGAAATGTAAGTTGCTCATTTGGCCACGATAATTCCATTTCACGGCTAATGGCATTTACAAAACAACAGAACTTTTGAGCGCATATATAGACGAAGCGTATTACATGCAGGTAGTGGTTCACTTAGAGTGATCGCTCTGGAGGCAGTCTCGTGACATGTACATTATAAGAAACTTGCATTCAAGCGATGCCGAGAGCCCGAGGGACAATCATCGTTGATCGATGACCGTCACTGCGAGCAGGCAGATCATGCACGGCCCAGGGGGCCATACTTTCAAAACTCGCTAAGTGAACGTAAGTACTTACGCACTATTTTCTTCTCTATGATTGGTGGATTTGACTTGAAAGGCTGTCATTGATTGGCTGATGAATTTACGATCTCTTAACTTTTTTTGAAGGTATAGGCCCAGAGACGCACAAGCGATGTCGTGACAGAGTCGCTCATCAAACGAGTTCACTCTCATTGGCGATGCATGGAGTGCAGTTCGGCGCAGAAAAATTGTTAACCAACTTGCAAAAACGGCGATTCACTTTTTGTACTTAATAAATGATTCACTTTGCACGGAGCTCGAATCATGTCACCGCTGAAATTTGTTTTCATTTAACGATACGTTCGAACACAAAAAAAATACTTGTTATTGGCAAGTATAAAACGAGAATAGGAAAAAAATGAGACCTAATTTTCTTTAGTATTAAACAAAACAATGAAGTTGAGAATTCAGTTTAGAAGAAATATACCATGAAGTCGTTATCGTAGATTACATGAAAAATTGGAGAAGATACCGAAACAGGGAACTGAGCACGCGAATGAAATCTGAACACTCAAATGCAGTAATGATTGCATTCATAAAAGAAAGCCATTTATAAATCACAATTCATACAGGTTATAATAAAATCACAAGTCATCCACATGAAAAATAGGTACCCACTTTAGGGGCACCCAAATTTATAAAATACCAAATCATAAAATGAGACGAGCTAAAAAATTCCAGAAAACATAGTTGACTTAATCGATCACTAAAGATTAACGTAGACTATTTATTCGCTCAGCAGACCACGACAAAAACTTACATAGCAACGGATGTCAAATTTACACTGGGCATAGCGAGGTAGCACTCAAATTAAACTTTTTATAATTCAAAACGAACATCAAACTAGCGTCAAACTCAATCAAGCAAAAGTTTCAAAGATTACATTTGGATTAGGAAAAAAATTAAGTAAGAATGAAGATTAGGAAAGAATGAAGTTTATGAAATTATAGATTAATTCTTTACCGATATAGAGAGCATAATGAAATTCCTGGTACATAAATTTGAAATAAAATGACCTTCATCGATAGAAAAACATCTTACAAAATTTGATTTGTTATTTACATTTATTTACATAAATAGTTCGAAAGAGAAAAAAAAGATGCTCTATCAGGAACAGCTGCTAGATTCAAGTGCATTATACGTATTTTCGTAATTGGTCACATTTCTAGATTATTGTTGAAATTGATGTTAAAAGATATTTGATGATAATATCCGAACATCACCAGCTCCAAAATTATTCAGGAAGAATGCGCTCCAACGGAAAAAAACGTGCATTAGTTAGCAGAAAGACTATAATTGGTGGGCTATTTAATAATTAAAATTCAGTTAGTTGAAGTGAAGTCCTAAATTAGCGAGCTAAATGCAAAGCTTGCCAGGAGAAGCGGATGCCCTTCAACACAGAGCGCCCATACGACATCATAACAGGAAGCCTGTTGCAAAATATCACATTTAAGGCTAACAGAAACAAGGCTAACAGAAGCGTTCAGAAATTCCCATGATGTTGTAGTTGCATATTCTAAACAAGCACTCTCAAACTTTATAGTAATATAATGTATGCTGCTCAATTTTTCATCTTCAGAACACAGCATAGAAGGCATTCCTAACCTTGAAGAAAAATGTGTCTACATACATTATTTCAATGCCAGCTCATGAATATAGCCGATGCTCTGGAGGACGGTTTTTTTATTGCCTAAAAACTGATGGTAATCTAATGACAAGTGCGTTTCCAAAACAAAGATTTACAACTTTGAATCACGAATGCATGCACACGGCATATGTATGTCGGGGCTATTTCAATGATGCTCGAGAGACAAACACGTGGAAATGAGCCTGAGATGGAGATGGTGCGTAAATATTGCAGGCCGGCACTTGCAGAAGACTAGAGAATATTTCAGCAAATTGCCATGAGAAGCACGTGTGTGCCTCGCTACATGCAGAATGGCAGTCGTGTTGAGATGACCCTTGCTGAGCTGAGCACTCGGTGCATCAGTAACTGCCCGAGCGCGACGTGGCTTATGCCGAGCCGAGCACTCGGTGCATCAGTAACTGCCCGAGCGCGACGTGGCTTATGCCGAGCCGAGCACTCGGTGCATCAGTAACTGCCCGAGCGCGACGTGGCTTATGCCGAGCCGAGCACTCGGTGCATCAGTAACAGTCCGAGCGCGACGTGGCTTATGCCGAGCCGAGCACTCGGTGCATCAATGATTGCCCGAGTGCGACGTGGCTTATGCCGAGCCGAGGACTCTGTGCATCAGCAACTGCCCGAGCGCAACGTAGCTAATGCCAAGCCGACAGCCGAGCACTCGGTGCATCAGCAAGTGCACAGTGCGACGTGGCTTATGCCGAGCCGAGCACTCTGCATCAGCAAGTGCCCCAGTGCGACGTGGCTTATGCCACCACCTCAGCCATAAAGTTATTGGTTTGATCACGTGCTCAACGAAGCTGTATGGTCTTAAACTCTTACGCGTAATTACAACTGTAAACATCGGAGTTGTTGAATCCATTGGTACAGTGACTTGATCATGTTGCTGCTCTAAAGTACGCATAAAAACCTTCACACCTTGAAAATTATTTCATGAAGCTATTTTTTACAGAGTATATGAACTAAATGAACCCATAGAAGTGAATATAACGGCACAAATAAGATTTTACAATTATTAAACAAGAAAACAGGTCGCACGTACACAAAAGCTGTCGTTTTGTGTTGAGCTATCAATGCATCGGATAATTCTTTGATTTCAGTACTTTCTCATCAGCAACCCGGTGTGAAATGATTCAACGGATAATTTCTTCAGTATAATAATTTCACTGCGAAACGCAAGCAGTGATTTACTTGCGCATGCGAAGTTGCCGAGAGCGCAGGTGTTTAAATGCACGAGGACGAGTCGAAGGTCGGGAGATCCGACGAATCTCGCCGGAAGAAAATCAATTGAGTTGTCGGAGTGCGGCTGTTCGTCGGGCGACCGTGACAACTTGTCACAGGAAGCCGGCCTTCCATTTCACAGGAAATTTCGTGTAATTTTGGTGTCGAAAAGTGATCACATTTCATTACATTTTTACAAGTCAACCGGCGAATTTTATTTCTTCGCTGCAAATATGCAATAAAGGATTTCGTGTGCTTAGGTTGAGAAGTTCAATTTTCAGAGCGAAGTTGTCCGTTCAGATCTATCGTTGTGATGTTTATTTTCTAGTGACTTATTGCCCCAAGGTTGGTTTAAAAAATCCTTCAAGCATATTAATGCTATTGACGAATCATTTTAAGTCAAGTCATGATTCAGTTGACATCTGAGTTAGATCGAATCAAAGCCTTATACAAATGCAGCAGATTTAGCTGTGACCTTGGAGCAGCTCACCTCGTGTACAGCCAAGTCTTGTTACAGGAAGAAGTAAATGCAGGTCGCAAATCACGATAGGGAAACAAGGATCTAAATCAAGCCCCTGAGGCGACCGCCCAAGGCCCCAAAACGCCCCAAAACTTGGTACGAACTCCCGGTCAGGCGTTCCTACGCGCACCATCTTGAGGAATGTGCTTCGCATTTGCTTTTCAATTGATTCTCTTGTCGCAAGCCTCTTCACGTTCTCCCACGTGAATGTTAGAGATCAATTTCCTCGTGATTCTGTTGATTCTCTTGTAGCAAGCAGCTTAATTCACGTTCTCCTACGTGAATGTTAGAGATCAATTTCCTCGTGATTCTGTTGATTCTCTTGTCGCAAGCAGATTCACGTTCTCCTACGTGAATGTTAGAGATCAATTTCCTCATGATTCTGTTAATATTCTTGTCGACAGTCAAAGTTAAGTTCTGTATGTTCACCTGATGCAAGTGTAAGTTCGCGGTTACCGGTATATCATCTGACAGCGAAGAGTGAAATAATTTATTTTTACGGAGTAATGGGAAAACGTTAGCTAAGAGTCATTCAAAATTGGTATCGATGCATTTTTTCATGAGGATAATTGTAATTTAAATGCTGTAACAGAGTACTGTTGAAATCTTCAGAAGAAATTAATAGGAAACTTCGAAGCTTGGAGTTGAAGAATGATATGAGAATGATATGTATGCCGGTTCAGAACAGTTTCACTCAGGCAATGATCACACGGCTATCTATACAGCGATCAAACTGGAAACCACACATGTTCTCGGCTAAACGTAACTTTTTCATTTTCAGAATAGTAAGAAAATTGTAATATTTTTCCAAAAGGTTATCAGGTGTTTGGTCCAGTGGACATTCATTTTAAACCTTAACGACATTATGGCTTCATCCATATAAACGTCGTCTATGCTCTAAACTAAACAAATTATGCTTCAAAGGTACAACGCATCATGGCATTTAAAGACTTTTTACTAATTAAATTGTTAAATCGCGGGAAATGAATAAAAACATAACAATGTTCGATTTGTAAACTTTAGCGAGA
Source organism: Hyalella azteca (assembly GCF_000764305.2). Taxonomy (NCBI): domain Eukaryota; kingdom Metazoa; phylum Arthropoda; class Malacostraca; order Amphipoda; family Hyalellidae; genus Hyalella; species Hyalella azteca. The sequence goes on along the minus strand of NW_025938270.1, from coordinate 223,475 downwards.
CGTAATGCATCAAGTATTGCACTTAATTAGCCGAAAACCCTGTTTACGTTTCATCGGTTACTAAATAAAATAGAACCTTTGCCACGCAAAAACTAAAATTCAAAACTGAACCTCGATATGCGACTCTAAATAGAATATTTAAAAAATGAGTCAGGGCTCACGCGCATGTTTCCGCAGCCCATGCAGCCGGACAAAATTGAATGTAAGGTCAGTAAAAAACACGGAGCGCTTTGTGCTCGACCAAAACATCGGCAACGGCCAAGCGAGGCCTCTAAAAACAGGGCGGGACCAGCGAAGGTTAGGACGCGGAGTTGCAACGTAATTTGAGCGCATCAAACGTGTTCGTACCTTCGCAGTCTGGGTATATAAACTACGTACACGAAATATGAGGCAATACATATAACATAAATCGATCATAGTTCGTTGCAGAACTTTTGTCGTTTTTTTCTCGTATATTGATTACTGCACGTAAATAGTACAATGCGCAGTGCAAGATTAGACGAAACACTTAATTTTTGAATTAATTGTGAAATAGAGGCAGACTTCTACTTCGACATAGAGACAGGCATTGATAAATAACAAAGTGATTGTCATGATTCAAGTGTAATAGACAAAACTTGTAAAATTTATAGATCGAAAATCAAATTTTCGAAAGCGTGAAAACTAGTTTGGATATTTAGTCATTCTACTTGTGAGAAAATTCGTGGATTTCTTATTCCACGGTTAGATCTTTCAGGGCTGTCAAACGATTAAGACTTCAATGCTGACAACGAATGAGAAGTTTGAGGTAAATATCGGGCCATACTTTCGAAATTCGCTAAGTGAACGTAAGTACTTATGCTATTCTTGTCTATGATTGAAGGATTTTGCTTGAAAGGCCGTCAATGATTGGCTGATGAACTTACGATATCTTAACTTTTTTTGAAAGTATGGGCCCAGGTAACCAGAAACGAGTATATCTTATCGCATGCGTTAATAAATTTAATAGGACTTGTGACAGCAGTTAGGCTCAAAAGACAAGACAACATAAGATAGTTTAGTTGACAGTTATTCGTCTACGACTAAACTACAACAGAGAGTAACGACTAGCGACATAGGAAAAATCATGTAAAAACGATCCCGCGACAGTATAATTAACTGGTGATAATACTACTCCTGTCATCTGTCCATTTTAAAATTCGATTCAAAAACATTGAACGAATGGAGATTCCATAATTCATATTTTTGATGCTACTTGAGTCGATAAAATCGTTAATTAAATTTCGATAGAAAACATCATCACAGAGCAATTGAGCTGTGTGATCGCGTAATCATCTAATAATATTCTAAAGCAAAACAGTCGCATGCACTGAAACCAAAGACAAGAATCAAATCAAAATTAAATAGGTACATATCTTTTGAATTGGTTTGGTTTCACAGCCAGACTTTTCACGTACGTATCTAGCTTGCACGTCGAGGTATATACAAGAATGTGTGATACAAGCTAAACAATGACACTTCCTGACATTCAAGAAGAAATTAAGCTTATTTTTAATAAATAATAATCTTAACAGTTCACCGTGTATTTTGTTATAAAATTACTATAGCAAACAGAAACGATTCTGAGGGAAGAGTTTCTACCGTTGCACATCACGCAAAGAAACTACAACCGTGAATCCCACACGAAGATTAATGATCGACCGAAAATAATTCTGGCGTGGAATTGAACATAGTTTCAATGATAAAGATTTCAAGGGGGAACAAATTCTTTTAAGTCTAATCGCTAGGTACAGTTGAGTCAGATAAAATTCGCTGGTGAGCGTAAGTGTTCGTCGCAGAAATAGACTCTTTATCTAAGCAATAAGCATGCACAACAGATCATTCAATCTGAGCATCACTCAAAATAACATTTGACTTAAGAAAGAAAAAATCTTATCGTGAAGGTCAAAAAACTACAGCACGAACCTCACGTCGTTGATGGATAGCGCATATACTAATTTATCACACAGCGCATATACACAGCGATACTAATTTATCAGTTTTTATATTTATTTATACACAGCGCATATACTAATTTATCAGTTTGGTGAGGCGGTACTTAATAAGGGCCGCTGACTGTAAGTTCAATACTGCTATGACCAGACGTTAAATCTTGTTGAGGAATTATGTAATTTAAGGACTAAATTCAGTAACAATTAAGTAACTTTCATGGGAAAACACTAGCTGGTCGATAATTTGCCTCTGAGATTTAGCAATTTCGTTCACTTATGCTAAATCTTCAATTCTCATAAGATGCAATGCAAGGTGCAATGGTAATTACACGAAATTTCAGAGCAACCTGATAGAATAAAGTATTCGAACAACGGAGAGTTAATAATAAAACAATTATATTGACATTACCGTCCGGCCTGCCAGCAGTGAATAACTCGCCCATTACCTGCAAATAAAGAATTGAATATTACTTAAACTCTTTTCAGTCACACAATAAACAATTATATTCGAGAAACATACATATGTAAATGAAATGCAGCCATTATGTAGGATTGAAATGTTAAGAGTTCTGAAATGAAGCACAAAATAAAAATAAAAATTCAAAATGAAACTATTTTACATGGAAAGACTGAAGGAATGTCGAGCCATACGAGAAACTTTTTGCATGCCTCCGAAGGGGAAAAAGGTTATCAGTCGCAAACGCATTCATCGAAACGCCGAGATGAAGAGGCAAGATTGGCAATCCACAAGAACCTTCAGTAAGTTATTCATGGAATACTCAAACTTGACTACAATAAAAACCGATATGCATCCAATGTTGGCCCAAAACGAACTATCGGACCGCAAGGAGTCTCAGTGTGACAGTTCACCCGAGAAGAAGGGAGAACTTTGAAAGGATATGGGAATGGGTTGCGGTTTGCGACGGCTACTAGACGACAATTGAGAGATGGGGTCCCAATAATACAATATAGGCATAAATCAAGCACGAGGAAGGGATGGAACTCAATGAGAGTCAGCTGGATGCGTCATGTGCTTTTCAGCGAGTCCACTCCGTGCACACTGAAGATGAACGAGAGCGCGCCGAATGCCGCCGCGCTCAATGGCGTTCCAAACCCCATGAAGAAAATCAATAAATTACGACGTTCTCATAACTTCTCACATGACACGCGCACATCCTTGATTTTATGAGAGAAGCTCCAAAATTGTTAGTTACGACGTCCTAGAGTATACATTACAAAACTTACAATACAAGTGACGCCAAAAATGCCATGACAACCTATCGCCATTAATAATAAAAACCGTGAAAAAATTGCATGAATGAAAAACCTGTTCATTTCAGAATGATTAAAGCAGTATATCAGGCCGAATATAGAAGTTAGTTATTTACAACCGATTAAATTGCAGAAACACTAATATCGAGTAAAACGAAGTTAAAAGTGTGAATATTCACCATGACCTTGTTAACATTCAACAGAAACATCAGCTATATTCCAAAATAGTACATCATTCCAAAGCTCTAAGTCAAAGAACAAACCGAGCAAGCTAAACGAGGCGGCAGAATCACAAAAGCACTTCAGAGAAAAATTCGAAATGAGTAACAAGAAGCAAACGCAATTTGTGATGCTAATAAGGCGCCTGGGAGGCTCTATGTTGGATTAAGTCTAAGTTCCCAGAATAACTTTCATCCAAATTCAAGAGTTAAGAGCCAGTCTCACGAGAGAGCTGCAGAGAACATAATAAAGATGTCACCGAGGCTACGAGTTCTAGAGAAGTCTTCATAAAAGATTACAAAGGATGCTTCATCTGGCTCGTTGAAGAACACAATAGATCAAGCAGTTAGAAGGCGATCCATCACCGAGTTGCGGGCTTTGTTGGGGGCACTCCTTATAGTTTACTCAATGGTCATCACTAGTTCACTACGCAAGTTAGGCACGTTATGATGTAGGCATCCTTCTATACAATAATCATCGTCCACAATGAGAGTTGGCTTAGAAAAACTGAGATTTGCAGGCGAATATGACGCCCAGATGAGCAATGAAAGAAATGCCGAGGCTTCAACACACGATCCAACAGTTAAAATTTTGTTAATCCAATCAATTATTGTAAATGAAACGCTTTCTCAGAAATTTCTGGTGGCCAAAATAGCAATATTTATTTTACAGAGCATTATACACAGTTTGAAATGAAAGCAAGTTGTTGTGGGTCCGATATCGATTTGCTCAAGATTGAGATTTCATCCAGCCATACCTTTCATAATTTTCTTTGTTCCAGTTTTCCCAAAGCTTAGGATAAACGAGCGTCATGAGATAGTTCACTTTTCAAGCCGAATTTTAAAGGTGTATTCAACCGACGCCAAAGTTCAAGTACGCGACAAAGTCTCACGTGAGACTGGCGCTTCCAAAAAATTATACGAGGCTGTTTAGAATTCAGCCAGACCAGCAAGCGTACAGTGCCCTTTTTGAGCCCAGCTTTTTTACGAAGATTTTCAGTAAGTACTAACGCCTCTTTTCAAGCAGAATATTCCTCTAAATGGAATATTTGCACTCAATAAAGTGCATACATACAGGGTTATTTTCCACTAAATTTGTAAAGAAATGGAATATTTTTAACGGAGAATTTTATTTAAGCTAACATCTTTACATATTTTATCGAGAATAGAGCACCCAATTCAATATAACACGAATAAGACGGCTTAGGGACTGCTGGTCCACTCGGTAGATGATCGATAAAGTAGAGCATCGATGTCGACGGATAAGGGTAGAGCAGCAGAGAGCAGACTGAGCGCCGAGCTAAGTACATAGGAAGGTGGCAAGGGCCTCGGAGCGGGAACGCGCGGGAGAGCCTGATGTACGTTGCTGCTTTGGAGCTCATAAGGAAAACCATAAAGCGGAACGCACCAGCATGAACTCAGCAACATCCCACATGGCAGCGAGGAGAGGGGAAAAAGCAAGCTTTTACGATCCATACGCCAACACATTTTACAACTGCGGGGTCGGTTTGCGCAATTGTGTGGAGCACCACGAGGCTGGCCTATTGTGCACAGGCTAATAGCTCCAGTACAGGAACAGACGATAAAAAAGTCTTATGTTACTTGGCTCTTCGCATAGCAAGTGTCCTGATTGCAACCAAAGAAATCCAACAGCGAGAACCGAACTGCTCAAGTTTCTAAGCCCAGCCTGCTTGGAAATTCCATGAACTATTTCTAGATCTTGCCGATAGCTAGGAGGGAATACGAAACTTTTAAAGGAAACAAAAACATAAAAAAATACAAACAAGAATAGAAATAAATATGTAAAATTGATACACCAATGTAATGAAGTGTTGCTGCAAATTTCATCACGTCGACCTTGATCGAAAACATTAGGACCACGATGACAGAGAGCTATTCTTCCACGGTATGCAATTTTATTTATGTGAGTTTCAAAATTTCACAGGTTTCACAACAGAAGACGAGAATTGAAGTAGGACGCGATAGCAAAAAAATAATTTGTAAGTCACCAACAATACCCGTTATTCCTATGACATTCTCACACTCAATAAATTAAAAAATGCGAGCAACAGCGACTTTCATCAAAAAAAAAGCTAAATACGTGAAAAAAATGAATAACAGACGGAGTAGGTACTCTGGTTTCAACAGGACAAGAGTAACCTCACGTTTCCTGCAGTGAAGGTTACCATGTTTTGCCTCAGCCCTGCCGTGAGCACAGCTATTGTATCAAGGACGTCCAGGGGCGGCCAATGTACCTCCCACTATGCTAAAGAAACACCAACAACAATGATAAGGATAACGTCCCCTTTGCCCTACGAAAATACAAGTGATTAATAGAGAGCTTTGTTAAAGGAATTGCACGGGCCATACCGAGATGTTAATGTCGGATAGAAAGTGGAAGTCAAAGGCTGTTTCATTTTCATTCCAGAACGTAAAGCATTTCTGCGGAGTTAACTGGGAGGTGGTAAACCCGAAATATTTGCAGGAATGTTGGTGCACATGGATATTTGTCTTGTTACAAATGTTCAAACATTTTATACTACTTACTTGAAACGTACGACCTCATTAAAAACCTGAGAAATTGTGAGTTGAATGTAATCAGGACAGTCGAAAAACACGGGTACTTCTGATGGCCAGTATTCCACCCGTCAATCTTTTAGGAATAACTAAATTCAAAGGGAGGCCAATAAAAGCAAGATTATCCTTCTGAAAATTCCATTGAGTTGGGAACCAGGAAGGAAAATCGAATTTTTCTGGGAGGCTTTCAGAAGCGGCGGTGGCTTTAGAAGAGCCCATTTTCAGGGCGAGGATGGCACGGTCGTGATAACTCATTGATCCGAAGCCTTCTTATAGAAAGCTTTTCAACGAACCGGTTATTGGATATTGTTGAAAAGGTGACGACTGCCAAATGTGAAAAAACATCATTCAGAATCATAAGTCAACCATGACTTCTACCGGCAGAGATGCTTGAAACGCTATGACCGTTTTCAAAGAATTCCCAGAATAAGCATTCTGAACCGCTGATAATGAAAATCAGTTCAATTGAAAAACTAATTCAGCCACTCATATGCTCGCAAGCATTAATCTTCCGTAGTCAATTCTATATTCATGCAATTTAAGCTCAATCAGAGAAGAATATTGAACGAGACTACGATTAAAATGTTATATAAAGGCCATAATATCATACGAAAATGATTCATATTGAAAATATCAATGCACGAAAAATCAACAAGGAAAAATATTGCTCACTCACATGTTACTGCTCACAGAATTGAACCTTGAGCACAGTAACGCCGTCGCTACTTCTTGATTTATGGTGGCCAAAACACACGTACCCTTCACCGGAGGATAAATTAATAATGGAAATGCTTGAAAAACATGCAGTATAATTACGCAAGTTCGACCAGAACACACGTACCTGCCCTTCACCGGAGAATAAATTAATACAGAAAATGCTTGAAAAACATGCAGTATTAATTACGCAAGTTCGAGCTTGTCAAATACGCGTGAACGGAATCGAGGAGAAATCTCATAAACGCTGATCATGAAGACAAATCCCGCGGCAATCACCTAAAACCATTTACGGGTGCACAATTTTAAAGTCAATGAGTAGGGTGCTCATCAGCGTAACAACTGAACGGTAAAATTGAGTTAGGCAACAACAGTTCTTCATCGCTGTAACTGTGTTAGCGGAGTTCATTCCTGGTAGATTCTACGACGCCAGTGGTCGGGTCTAGAAACATATATTAAGTTTAGAGCTCAGCGCCATATCAATACATCAAAAGCGCACGTGCAATAGCAGCCTTGGAGTTCCGTTGTGGTGAGGAAGTCCAACTAAAAAGTTCCTTTAATTAATGCACCAGCTGTAGCGCAGTGCATATACGAGTCTCAATAGATGAAAAGAATGCTCGAAGCACGCAATAAAAATACAGTAAATGGAGTTGAATGAAGTCGCTCCGACGTTACTTCTGGTGAGAGAAATCAACATTCAATCTTGTATAGCAAAGGAGTGCCTGTAATGTAAGAATCATAGTCATAGCTACTCGCATTTAACACAGAATATATGTCTGGTCTTGCATATACAGTATTTTAATTAACACTGAATGCAGCAGCTGTGGCAAACCACATCTTCTTCCAATGAAAAAGGCAGCATGGTTAGTAGGCGACAACCTTTTTCGTTCGGAAAATTGCTTGATACTATTTTTACGAGCGGTTTGGAGCGATACTTCAGTTAAGAAAGTTCATCTAGTTTAAAAATGCAGGAAATTTTACATGACGGTTGCAAATATTTTGTTTGTTTTTGAACAACAGTTTTTGAACAAATAATTGTGGTTGAATAAAGCTGAGCGGTTTAAAAATTCAATTTTCAGATGCTGGCCACAAAATACTATTTGTAAATTTTCGGCAGTTTTCACTCAACACTTTCTCAACTCTTATCTTTGCATTTGAAACAAGCTTAAAAATTATAAATTCAAACACCATTTTTTGAAAAAAATGATAACTTGACAGAATTTTTTTGGGGCTCCTTAGAGGCAGGAGAAACAAAGTGGCCTGGGTTATTTTGCCCGTTATTCATGGGTATAATGGGGAAGGGAGGCGTTTGAACTACCCATTTGACCCGGCACCTAACTTTGGGCGCCATAAAGGGGCGAGTGCGCGCCACCCCGATGGCAGGTTCTCGAAGCAAACAGGAAGAGACCGAGACTGTTACCTCGCTTCTGTTATTGTCTCGAATGGATAAACACTCGAGCAACGCCAACGCTGAGACCAGGAGTTTGGAGGGAGAACTCGGTGACGAGGGTTGCGGTGCACACGGTGACGAGAGTTGCGGTGCACACGGCGACGAGGGTTGCGGTGCACACGGCGACGAGGGTTGCGGTGCACACGGTGACGAGGGTTGCGGTGCACACGGCGACGAGGGTTGCAGTGCACACGGCAACAAATTTCGTGGGAAGCGAAGTGAACGCCGAGTCATATACGGTAGGTATGTGTTAAACATATGAAAGACACATAACAAATATACTAATGGATCAATGTCAGTTTAAATTAAATAAACTGCAGAAAATCTTCCACAAAAAAAAAGTATTTAAACACTTATTAGTAAATGAAGATCGAAATGACTGCATATTTCCGTTCAAAATTACGCGCGATTTATAGGTGGGTGATGAACGGCCGGCTATCAGGTGGATCTGACGCGGCACTAAATTTCAATGAGACGCATGCGGAAAAAATTTAATTGAGAGAAATGAGCGCGTGAGGCAAAATCGTGGATGTGGCTCGGACGGAGTCGCTGTGTTTGGATGTGAGAACGTCATCGCGGCGGCCACTGACCAAACAACTGATGAGAGACGAGAACGTCGAGATCTATTTTCAGAGCACAAGTTACACTGTGCAGTCACATGTGTCAATGGAATCACAATTTAAGGTAAAAAAAACATTCGCATGAAATCTTGGACAGAGACAGGAGATTTACGTCTGTGAGATAATAATAATTTAAGGTATAAATCATAAATTAGAGACATGAGAATGGTTCAATACTCAAAAATGAGTTTACCAGGAAAACTCTGCTACACCTTTTCGTTTTATTTTCAATTAAACAAAAGAAAAGTGAAATCTAGTCAAGGTAAAGATCATAATTTGATTGGAATGATCAGAGATATACTATAAATACCGAGTTCGATTAATAAGAAGAATTAAATATACGCGAGCTGCACTTTAGTGAAAGGAAGTACAGTTATGTCAAGACTCTCATAGCATGCATATATATATGGTCAATACTTTCAACTAGAGGTGATTTAGATTAGAGTTAGGCCAGAAATGTTGATTCAGAAATGAACTTCTTCCGGATGGACTGTACAAGCATTCAAAAGATGGGCGAGCTCAGAAGTTCCTTGTAAAAATAGCGCCGAAAAACTGGCCGGCCTCTGACCTTTTTTGCCTTTCAGAGGAGACCATAACATGAGAAAAGTCACTATCGTGACTAAGAGCCGGCCGACATCGGAGTGTCACCCTCAAGAAATTAGTTATCAGCAAAAAGACAGAATTATCAGAGAAGACAACACTATCTCAACAACAAATATTCCCAAGTACATATTCGTTGTGCCTTCTATTCACAAGGAAACTGCCACTATCGTCCCAAGTATCGTTAGGATACAAGCCAAGATAGTTACCGACTACCTGCCGAGAGCTGGAAAAAACGGCTGTTAACAGACGCATAAATGATCAGCGACCAGACCTTTTTACGACAGCAACACACGAGAGACTTCACAGCCGCTATTATAAGAGCCTTCCATGTTCCTTCAAGGTCCTTGAATAAGACAAAATTCAAAGACAGAGACAACCGATGATTCTGAGCTTTAGAATACAAGTTCTCGTATAGAATAAAAAGCAAAAAAATCAAAATGCTCGTATAGAATATGAGCATTTGAATTAGCAGTGTTAAGATTTTAAATTTCGCATAACACTCGCTCTTCAGATAAAATTTAAGGCACTTTTCTATGCTTGTTAAACTCACAATATGATAATTAAGTGATGAATAAGGAACAATCGTTGATAAATAAAAATATAAAGATTTATGCAAATATTCATCTCGAGTCGCACAGAAAAAAAAAGTTTTTTAAATAACTTTGACTCAACCAAAGCTAAGTACACTTGACGAAAAATTACTTTCCAGAGGCTTGTCTAATAAAAGATTAATTATTTCCGACAATTTTCATTTTTAATTTTTTTGCACATGGCACCTGTTTGTATATAGATAATCAAATCGAATAACGTTTATTTGAAACTAATTACGACTTGACATGAATTTTAGAGATCCTGAGAAGCGGGAAAACACAAGTGTCCAGAGTAATGTTTCTTGTTGTTGATAAATTAATGAAGAATTGGAATAAATTGGGCTTACGTACACAACAAGCATGGAATGAACACATATCATTTGTGTTGTCAGTGCAGAATTCAAATCTACGTAATTATCTAGATAATTGGAGTCACCTCCGAATTTAACCTTTATGAATCGCTATAAAAGTTGTTGGATTGAGACCCGCAGGGGGTCCACGAACGACGGCAGCAGCCAGCGTCGCTACGGGAAGTGATTACATCAAAATGGGTTACGTAAAACAGAGTGCTTAGGAACACGCAAGCAGGACGACGTTATCACCAAGACCATCCCTAATCTATTCGACAAAGTTTTGAGACCTGCGCCGTCTTAAGCTGAGTTCTTCTTAATTAACTGCCACATAATCTCGAAGGGCTTAGGAGGAGTTCTAAGGTACGCAACTCAAGGTTGGATTGCCTTGAACTTTGTAGTTTGGGGATCCCGCTGACAGACCTTGAAACGAATATTATACCTCACCATCTTGACTAGTCATGAACAATGCGTTGATGCATGCACGACTGACCAGCATCCCTCCCATATCAAGCGCAGGAACAAATCGAAACGATGCCTCCATCATAACTCGTCTGTTCACCGTACTGAGGGGATGAGTGAATGCAGCGATAAACTTCTTCGACTCGTTGCATGATTGAGTGGCGCCTTGAGCTTTGTCGAGGGTCAATGGGATAGTTGAATATTCAATCAGAGATTGTTTTTACAAGAGAAAAATCATTTTGATCAAATGTCTATCAGTGTAGTTGGCTTAGCTCTGCCCATGTGTGATAAATCGTCTGGAATGTGGGAGAAAATTGTCATTTTTTAGACTAAGTTTATTGATCGTTTTACGATTTACCAAGTCCAAAAATAAGAAGAATCCACTTGAAGAAGTGATGAATAAATAAACAATTTTCCATACCGCCTGATATTTAAATATGTTCGGATAAAGTACAAAGCGTGTGGGCGCGGAACTATTCCACGTAAAAAAGGCTTGAAGCAGACACAATAATTAACAGTATGAAACTGGAATTACGGCCGCCTGGATATTTTTCTGATTCAGGCTAGCCTCAACTCAAGTAAATACTGAATCGATCTCTAACTCTGAATGCAAATATAAAGCTTTACAATAGAACACTGGCATCCAATTAAACACCAGTGCGCCATTGCTGGAAATAAAAAGTACAAACAAAAGTGAATATCCTAAATTTCTACATTGAGATCACGCACCGCAATATTTGAATTCGTCGTTTTATTATTCCAAGGTAACGGGTCTTTACAGAGCGCATGACTATACCGGACCTGGAGCAGGTAGAACGTTTTTGTCGGCACAGGAAGATGGAAGTCATTAGGGCCAAAAACATCGGCATTGTTCTATTGTCCGTGTAGCAGCATAATCACGTACACTTTAGTTTTTGGACATAGCCGGAAAAAATAACACCAAATGTTTGAACGAGAGACATTACCATCAGAGTTCCCGGCCACGCACAGAAAGAGAGGTTAGAAGTAGCAGTATCTGCAGTGCAATGAACTTTGTTCAAGACAGTACTCATTCTAAGGATCAAGAACATTACAAATTAGTAGATTTGTATCCCTTAAAAATTCAATATAAGTTTGTACACCTTAGGAACTCTTATTAATATCAAATACCTACCGTTAAGAGATTAAAGAAATACGTTGGAGATGAAATGTCAGTAACAATATATACTAATAATCCTTCCAATTGTCGGCCAAAAGATTTTCGGCAATTTGCTTGCTTATTGCAACATGTGACCGTTTCGGTCCAAAGGCCTTAACAATAACAATAATTGTATAAAGGGTCCGAGAAACTTGGCAACAAATATATTAGGCATGGCCATTTTCAAAGCAAGCTAAATCGATTTAAGCTGTGAAACAATTAAAATTAGAGACAGGCTCTTAGCATTTCAAGGACGCCCTAATTACAAGAATTTTCGTCTTCAAAAGAGCTCGTTGGTAATTTCCCGAGAAATGCTTTGATGTTCATTTTGCTCTGAGCATTGGCCAGGGTTATGGCCTCACAAGTTACAGGTCTCCTTGGCACTACGCTGAGCTCCAAATAAAATATTAATTTGCATTTGAAAGGGAGGAGTCCAAGCAAGGTTAAAGCCTCCAGGGACGCTTGCGAGAGTTTCAAGTCGAAGGAAAGCGAGACAAGAATGCGACCAAAGCGAGCTCGTATCTCCCCACAGGCCTAAAACATGCAAATTGCACAATTTAACTCTTATTTAAACATGATTTGTAATTTTAAATGAACAATTTAAGTAACGCTAAACGAATTTTAAGCATATATTTGCTCAAGTAAATGAGCACACCTTTGAAATTCTGTTTATTTCAGCATACAAATATTCAAGCTAGCAAATTTTCTTGCTACGCTTGATACAATAGTCAGAAACATAAACCGAATTCATTCATTTTTCGTTTACAAATGCCAAGGTCGATGCAAAGTGAAATAATTTCATGAAATCCTCACACTAAGAATTACATTCATCAAAATTAAGTTTTCAAGAACAGAAAAAGTTGAAACGTTCGAACAGGGCAACGCCTCCCAACAGAAAACCTCATACAAAATTTAAAAAAGAAATAGAATAAATAATAGCTACAAGTTTCACCTGAATTGGGCTGAGAATAAGCCGCGCTGAAAGAGGGTAGCATCAGCTTCGTCTCTCCGGAATAACAAGGCCGAAACTTGTGCCTCAAGAAAACTAACAGAAGGATTCCTTGCTTCTTGCAAAAAAAAACATTTCAAATGTGTTTTCTTGCGAAAATTTCCTGAAAGTCAACAGCAAAAGCCACCACGGCTGAGGAGAATATCTAGACTTTGGGAATAAAGGTGTGCTACGTAAGACTTTTATATTTGAAAGGATCAAAAAGCTTTTGCCGAAATTAGGTTCAAAATTTCAAATGAGATCAGGATTTAGTGCTGAAGCAGAGAAACGACTGAATAGGATTGGGCGAGAAGGATTTAATGCGGGTGGCATGTGAATGGAGTCCATAACCTCATTTGCGGCTCATGCGATGAGAGAATCTAATCGCAGTCCAGAATTTCCGGGAAAACGTCAAGGCGAGGCACATATAGAGGATCGCTGGATCGCTGGCAATGCAGCCCGACGAATTTTGTGTTGTCCAAAGCTCTGAATAAAAGGATGGTTACTGAGTGATCTCGTCACTGAACGCACGTAATTTTCAAAGTGCGTCTAAATTATGATTTACGCAATCGCAAGTGGCAAATAAAAATAGCTTCTACAAAAATACAAATTTCAAACAAAGTCGCGAAAGAGTAATTTAATTACCATTTCGTTCCATATTTTCTCACTGGACAATCTTAAATTTGAAAAATTGGACGCAGAAATCTGAACATGACTTGCGTATTCAAACGGAAAAAGGTGAACACGATAGTGATCTGCACATACAGTAAAAAATTGTCTAATATATAACAAACACGCGACAAGGATGAAATAGCGAAGCAGAAATTCGTTAAATTGCAATTTCAGACAGGGAAGAAAGTAATTTTAAGCAATGCAATGTGCTCTTTGACTCGTGAAAGTTTCGATAAGAAAAATCTGGCAGAATTATTCGCAGAGCACAATGCGTCAATTCTGCCGATTAATAAACTAATAAAAGGCACTTCATGTGAGCGAAATTCTGGTTCTTGCATCCCTCGGACTTATCTTGGGAGGTAACACGCTCAAAGCTCCATCAATAAATCCTTTGAAATATAGGTCTGAATTTTTTGCCGACGATTAATTGCGTTCTGACCACAAGCACGTTACTTTCCCCTATGCACAGGGGCACTAATTGCACACCTTCCATTATTTTCAAACTCCCCTCACGGAGCCTCAGCCCTCCCCGACTTCACTTCCATCCCCTCCTGAACCTCTGACAGATTCCCGCGGCAGCTCCTCATCAACTTTAAAATTTGAACCGCCGTTCCATCGATTACTGCTCAAATTCACCATGCAGGCGCTCTAGAATTCGCGCATAGATTATCGAACACAAGCCCCGGCCCGCTACTTGAACGCGGCTTGCCGGGTACAAATAGCCTCGGCCGAGCATCAGCACGCGAGCTCTGAAATACAGACCAAGCAGTGCAGTACTACTGCACATCGACACTAAAACGAAGAAAATGCAATAGTTGAGAAATGAACTACTCTAATTAGCTCTCAAATAATTTGATCTAAGACTTAGGATAATTTCAATATTTTACGAATTTTTAACGATATTTTCTACGTGCAGCTAGCAGTTATTGGCGAGAGAATATTTTCATAATTCCAATGACATGCAATCTCATCGTGACTAAAACACAATGAAATCGCAGAAAATCTGCAATCGTTTGGGCGTGAACGAACTTTTTGTTCTCCTCGTCACGAAATTCATCTTACAAGTTATTTGAATTTCAAATAGCAACGAGTCACATTGTGTCTCATGTTCGAACGAGTACGACTGAATGTGACGCGTGTGCGACTGAATGTGACGTGTGACGATACCGCGCACATGTAAGCACCGTTTCGTAACAGCACTCATTATATCTAGTCACGGTTAACAAAAATGATCGCATCATATTTTCACTTGGAATAACTGATAACGGTGGAAGCCATGATGAACTTTTACATGCGTGGCTCTGAATACGCAAATTTTATGTTTTTTAACACCTAACATTTCTGGTGAACAAAAAAAGTCGAATTACCAATAAAAATGATATTAAAATGAATAATATTCAGTGCTGCATTTTTGGTACCTACTAATTTTTTATTAGAGTGAGCATATTTATAATGAATGTTTCGAATTTCCATAATAGTTCTTCCAGTTTTAGGAATGAAAATAAGGGTCGGTCCACGAAAAAAATTGCAAAAATTAATTAATTAAATTGCAAAAATTAGTAATTAATGGACGTTTGTAGGCTAACCTAAGCAAATAACATCATAAACTTCTTTAATAAAGGCAAATCAAACGTCCTCGAAATTCCATGAACATAACAATAACAAAAAATTATTCGGTACGAGGCCAGAGGTCGAGGAAGGAAATATAGGCCATGTTTCAGTATAAGGAAGCATCCACAAAAGTGAAACTCGTGTTGCAAACGTGCGCCTCTAACGCGCAGTTCCTCAAAGATTTTTCTCTAGTGAGCATGAAGAAAAAACACCGACGACGACGAAGCTCACGAAAAGCTCTTGCAGCAGGTACAGTTTTTTGGCGCCTCTCCGTAAAAAGGAAGAAGAGTCTTGCCTAGAAACCTTTTGTGTTATACTTACGAGGCTCTCGGGAATAAAAGCGGAATAGTGTTCAAAAGTTAGAGGCTTATAATGCATGAGCAAAGACTTCTGAGGATACAACACAGTTCCATGCATTGTTATCTGCACAGAAAATTGAAAGCACCAGAGGAATCTGTGACTGTTAATACAGTTCCTCCATGAACGAATGCCCAATAAGTGAATATAATAGCTTTGTGAACAAAATGTTGCCTATGATACAGCCCTAAAATTTCTATTACGAAAATTTGTTTGAAATTAATATTGACCAAGAAGGAGTAGCGACTGCTTGGCTCAAACTCAGTGAGTATACATGAGATGGCAGCCCATCTGACATCAACATAATTTTTCTACTAAATATTAATGCAAAAACTATTCTCATAATTGCTAACAGTTGATGGTAAATCATTACTCATAAAAATACTCATAATCATTACGACTCTGGTTGTCAAGGACCCTGGCACGAATGTCAAATACAGGGTGACACAAAAAAAACAGAGCTCATAAAAAGTTGAATAATTTCCACAATACTCAAGTAATCCTGTTATTTGTTTCAGATTCATTAAGAAGACGGATTGATCTAAGAGTCTACCACGTGTGAGCTTCGAGATGTAAGAGTTTTTGTGGTATAGAATTGAGATTTTGCAGATGTTGGCTACATAGGTTGTACATAATTCCATAGAATTTTTGTTTCAAACTGAATAAAATTTCAGGAGTTATAAGACTTTTAGTGAGCTCTGTTTTTTTTGTGTCACCCTGTATCCTAATGAATATACAAAAATGAAATCATTCCTTCACCGTCTCATCAAGAAGATAATCAAAGCAAGAAAGGGTATAGGAGGATAATTAACTAGCAAAAACAACAAGGGGGGTGTAAGTCCAGACGAAAAAAATTCTGAGGATGCGGAGGAATGACGGGAGGGATCCGAGGTAGAAACCAAAACTTTGGAACAAGCGAGGAAAAAAAAAACAGGATTTGCTGATGATAACTAATTGGTGTATAATACGGGGAGGGGGGAAAATGTATAGGAATCATTACTGTAAAAATTAGGATGCGCCAAGAGAAAGTATGAGCAGGGAATTGGGTGGGTGAAAAGTGAAGGGACGAAAATTAAGAGCTAGGAAAAAGGTCTGCGAGCTTCCGCAGAGCGTAGAAAATCAGTCATCATTATCTGTTCATGGCTCATCTACGCTCGAGAGTTCACTCACTGTATTATTTTTTGAGAGGCCAAGTTTCAAATCTTCTACTTTCATGTACTTTCGAACTCTAAAATTTCACAGTTGAAGCATGACGATTGATAGAACGAACTTAAAATAGTTATAATGTTCATATTAAAATAGTGGGTCCCCATCCGGCAGCATAAAAAGATAGATGATAATAATTAAGAACAAACCTCTAAGCGAAACTTCAAGCGACTCCAATTGAGATCCTCAGATCCTCCAATCGGTATCACTCAGAGTAATACGATAAAAAAATAACATTCAAAATTCCCCTTAGACTATTTCTATAATTTCAAAACTCGACCATTGAACAAAATTTAATATCCGTGCATTTCCTTGAAAGTAGAAATAAATTAAATTCATGTCTACACAAACGCAAACGCAACTGACTGGCGGTAAACGAAGTTCTTGGAGAAATACCATAGTCGCCCCGACCTCATCAGCATGATCCTTAGGGTCGATCTATCAAGCCGACTCCCTCTGGCGTCTCCTTACAAGATTTTCTTCACTTTAAAAACGTTGAGGGTAGATTTTGCCCTCACGCGGCGAGTAAAATTTAGTCCAGTGGTAACCCTCGCTTGCTACGACACAGCACAACTTTTTCCGGGAAGCAAGATCAATTTTTAAACTTACATCGTTCGACCATTTTTAAATGCTTGGTATGTGTTTCAAAGAGTGGAAAGAAATTATGTAACCTCCTCTGTTTTACAATGCACTCGTATATACGAGCATATGCAGCCACATACCAACGAACGAAGGAAAATATATGATGTAATTCAGATCACTTTAACCCATCACAATTTCAATACGTCATGACGCAATACTTCATTTTACATGACGCAATATTTTAATAAATTAGACTGTTACTTACGCAAGAAGCACAGCACGACAGCGATAAGCACACCTTTACATGAAATGCCTGGTAATCGCAGAAGCTCACTATGCACACTAATACAACTTAAGACCTATAAAACCTCCAGCGCAATCACTGCAAGACGCCAGTTCCGAGAAGTTCTCCACCACGTGCATCGCGATGTTTGCAGCCGTGACCATGAGAATAGCAGTATTCGCGCCATCTGTAGAAGCTAACACGTCGCAGCACCTACCATTGTATCGCACACGTCTGCCAACTATAACAGCCTTTGATGAATTGCGCATTCAGGCGACGTTATTATCAAACCCCGACCACCGGAGCCCTGAAGCCAGAGGAAAATCCAATAATTTCATTCTGCGCCTATAGAAAATTAAAAAATTTTATGCAAATGAAAATATCCAAGAAAAGAAGCTGATTTTTGCAACATGCTTCGATATATGAAAATATACCTGCCTAAATATCAGAAGCTTATCGATTTATCAATGCTGACTCAATCACATCAGCAAATACTATAGGCAGATAAACTAAATACTCTTTGATTTTTTACTTTTCTGACTATTAAGTGAATAATGAGAACAGCAACGTTACATATGTGAAGCCCATATGTGTAGCTTATAAGGCTCAGCAGAGAGCTGAGCGCGCAGGCAAAAGGCCGGGATCCTTTAATATAAGATTAATGAAAGCGCTCAGGCAGCCGAGCATAAGTCCAGCGTTTGACCGTGCAATGAACGTTTATATTTCCTCTCAAATGAAACCGTTAGCACAAACTAATGGCCCAAGATAAATTGAAAAAGCGAGGTAAGAAATCTTCGATGTTGATCTTAGTGATCTTTTGAAGACAGAACCCGCTCGTAAATATTGCGCTTGTCGTAAACAATGCGAAAAAAACGCTGCAATTCTCGATTCAACCAGAGACACGGCAACAAAAAAAAAACGATATTTCAGGCAGCAAATGAAACTTGACGGCCGATTCTTATATGTAATAAATCACTGCAGCAATCCTGCACTCACAAACAAGGTAACTCTTTTCAGTAAGGTTTCTGGGTAAAACACCACAGTGAAATGCTCAGGAAAATGATAAATGGCACAACGAAATTATGATACCTTGTATTTAGACAATCCACATTAATCTCAGAGATAAATGATAAGAGTCTGTAGAACTCGAGACATCTTAAACGATGTAGCAAAACGCAGGTTTGGTTTATCTCTTGTGGCCTATAAGATTAAGTCAATAAATATAATTTAGACTCTTAACAGTCACACGTGCAACATGAAAAACTGTAAAATCAGCAAATAAAAGCACCGACGTAGACAAGAACAGCACATGGAACAACTGCTAACAGCAAGAGCAACGTAACAACAACAATAAATACGAATGAGAAGAAGAAATATGGAGTGCACGCATGAGAGGCACTGAAGCAAGAGAAGCGAGTAAGAAGAGACGTCCACACGAGCGACACAAGTAAAAAATATTAACATAACAAACGAGCAACACAAGCAAAAAAACGAGTTAGACCCAACCACATCACGACCAACACTCAAGTAACACCACAGCAGAACACGAGACCTACACAGCAACACCCAAGCTGCTCGAGAGCAACACGCGAGCATGAGCCCAGGCGTTGGTGTGGCAGCAACACGCGAGCATGAGCCCAGGCGTTGGTGTGGCAGCAACACGCGAGCATGAGCCCAGGCGTTGGTGTGGCAGCAACACGCGAGCATGAGCCCAGGCGTTGGTGTGGCAGCAACACGCGAGCATGAGCCCAGGCGTTGGTGTGACAGCAACACGCGAGCATGAGCCCAGGCGTTGGTGTGGCAGCAACACTTGATAGAGGCCGGGAATTTGACGGTGCGGCGGCGGGCGAGTTTACGAGCAACAACACGCCGCTCAGATAATCTAACTTTGCCCTTCCCTTCCAACCGTGACTGTTGCCCCCAGCCGCTTGCTAGGCCTATTCCTTCATGTGTGCTAAAGACAAAAAAAAAATGTTCCAAGCCACACAGATGGATGCGTGTTGAAAATACACGGCAAGAAGAGAAATTTACTTAGTTTTTCCTTCAAGTTAATGCACTAAGAAATGAAAATACAAGCCAAAAGTTTTGAAAACATATTGCGAGGTCTGTTGTATACATTAAATTTAAATAAATTGGTGCAATTCTTCGATCGATAATCACTAATGAAAGAATAAATTCCTACGTTTGGTCTCAAATTTTACGTTACTCGCAGAATTTAATTGTGGCGCAATATTGTGCTCGTTACACGAGCTCTTCAAGACCACCGCAATTTAAACTTGACAACCCATTAAGTTTTGGGTGTAGGCGGTGTGCACTTACACAACACCTAAGAATTCACCGTGAAGTAGAAAATAAAGCGCCAGGCGCAGTTGACTGCTTTATTGCTTATAATTATCCACCTTGAAATTCCCAATGAGTAGCAAGAAGTTCAAAGTTACGCTGGTAACGAAGCCTTCCATCTTGAGCTCACCTATCTTTTTTCGGCCGCGCACTGCTTTTGCTGTTTTTACTAGTGTTTCGATGTAAAAACACAGACAAAAATTAGCGAAAAAAAATCTTCGACACAGTAAAAGTAAAACAAAAAACAGGTAAAAATGGCACATTTTGACTTATAATTGATGATGGAACAAATAAAGTTAAAGTCTTTCAAAAATTTATCCCATGCACTTAACATCGGCATTCGCAGCGCATCAATAGTCCGTAATATGATGACTAGTCAGCATCGGCATTCGCAGCACGTTAGTAATTCCTAATGTGTTAACTAGTTAACATCGGCATTCGCAGCGCATCACTAGTTTGTAATATGACTAGTCAGCGTGGGTATTCACAGCGCGTTAGTAATCCGCAATGTGATGACTAGTGAAATGAGGCACGTCAGTTGAAGTCTCACACATTAACACGACAGTTGAAGTCTTACACATTAACACGACAGTTGAAGTCTCACACATTAACACGACAGTTGAAGTCTCACACATTAACACGACAGTTGAAGTCTCACACATTCACACATTAACACGACAGTTGAAGTCTCACACATTCACACATTAACACGACAGTTGAAGTCTCACACATTAACTAAGTCTTACACCGTAAGCTGTCCGAAGTCAATCCGTCAAGATCGTTGGAGAGACAACTCAACTTTCACCAGCTGTACTTCTCCCATCAATTTAATGGAGAACAATGTGGACTTGTTGTGTAGTTCTGCAAGTATCCTTGCGCGTAGACAGGCTTTGATTTAGCGACGTCAGAAGCGAAGTAATTTGCACACACTCCATCATATCGCACGGACACTTGCTATAGATACAACTGACAAGCTCATCAATGGAGTTAGTAACGCAACAAGAAACAGCTGAACACCAAGAATATCAGTCAGAATACTGATGAAGTAATCGCGTTCACAACATATCATCGCAATAATTCATGAGGTTGAGTCACCGATTAAACTTACAATGAAATATATTAAAATGTATACACTGAACCGACGTAACTTATTCAAATATCGAGAAAATATAATTCTAAGTTATAAAATTCAGCCACTCGAACGTAAATTTAATTAATTAAATGAAAGATAAAATGAATACTAACAGACGCTGCATCAGCAAAAAAAAATCTCTCAGGAAAGAGAGATTTGTAATCAGAAAAAAAAATAAAATGAGAAAAAAATTCTGCTTGGCAAAGCCACTGGGAAAGACACGGATCAAAAACATTATCCTCTATCTAATTCGTGTTACGGCCATATTTATGCCACTGCTACAGAAAATTCATAATTGCGCGAAATTTTTTATAACAAATTAAGGTCATTCCTATTACAACACTTCTCTTCAATTTATGCACTTCTTGTTTGTCTGTCTGCTACAAATCTTATAATCGATATTTAACACACTTTTACCTCTCCAATCGATCTGAAATTTTGCAAGCATGCATAAAGTTGGAGACAATACAGGAATCAATTGACAAAATAAATAATTTTATAAATTGAAAAAAAATTCTCAATAATAAAAAAAATTAAAAAATAATTTTGTCTGCTACAAATCTTTTAATCGATGTTTAACACACTTCTATCTGTCCAATCTATCTGAAATTTTGAACACTTGCGTAAAGTCGGAGACAATGCATAAATCAATTGACAGAATAAATAATTTTGAATTTTTATATATTAAAAAAAATTGACAAATTATTTTATTAATATTCAAAAATAAAATTTGAAATTCAATGTACATGTGTAACATCGGAGATACTGGATTCTTTAGAAGTGTTGTCTTTAAAAAGTAATTTTTAAACGTATGTTATTTTAACTTTTAATATTAGAACGTGCCATTAATGAAGACATGGAATACCCGCCCTAACAGTGACGGCGTCGAAGGAACGTAAGAACGCGCGTAAGAACATCAGATTAAATGTATAAAATAACGTAGAAGAAGAACATGAATAGTTAATTTAATGATCAAGTAAATATATTTAGAGATATCCTCAAACATTTATGATGCCACGATAAAAAGTATCGCCAAGATTAATATACGATTCCGTCACAATCCCACAAAAGCGCTTGAACGTTTGTGTCGATTGTAAAACGTAAAACTAATAATAATTAATACTACAATCTTGCCTGAAATTGATACAATCTTGCCTGACAATCTTGCTTGGAATGATCTGCGCGAAGTATTTTTTTTTACAACTATCACATTTTAATCGATGCGTCAATTACGAAATTGTGCTTAAAAACCATATCCATGTGATTTATTTATAGTTTTCTCGTAAATTATACGCTCGGATTGAGAGGCCAGAGATCAAATGCCACAATATTCAACCAAGCTGCATTTACGGGCGTGAAGCACAATTACATACAGAAGAAACATTCTCAGCAATGTCTCGACAACGTTATAATTAACAACCATTGAAATAACTTTAGAAAAATCTCCCTGTTCAGAAAATGCTACGTCATCAAGCTGCTTCAAGGTCATGCATGTAAGCGCACCGAAATCATTTTTATTTTTATGCATTTTTAGTCAACATTGAAGGCGCTGGTGCTGCTAGACGCGAGCTGATCTCATCTCGTCATGGGCAAGGAAAAACATAAATCGATTCTCGTCACGACTTCATTACAAGGTTATCCCGGCGGTAAAAATGAAAGAAAACATCGGGAATGATCAGAAACGCACGCAGTTAAGGTTAATTTTACAATTCGAAGTAAAATATTCAAGCTTTGCACGCAGCTTGAATAAACTTCTTCTTTTTGTCAGCGCAGACACTGACACTGACACACTGACAAAATAAAGAAGTTAAGCGTTCCAGGCCCATATCTTAAAAGCATAACTTAACCAATAAAAATAATGTTAGTGTAAAAACGAGTCTTAAGGAACTAAAATGTACAATCCAAGTAATTATTCAATAATTCAAAGCCAACTACGTCAATGGCTCATATTTAAGTGCTATCTTACAGCCGCTGTAATTTCTGTTCTCATGTGCGTAAAAATGTATAATTCACTTCATATGGATTTAGCTGTGGAAAACTTTATCAAGTACCCATTTTTGCCATGTTTTGGATTTCGAGACACAATTCAAGGTTATTTTGTTGAGACATACATACTGTACATCGTTTATTGCAGGGTGGGAGAATACAAGACAATATTCATTTCAATCGAACAAAAACAAAAATTACACACCGTTTAATATACATCGACATCGATGACACGCATACATCGTTTAATGAAGGGTGGGAGAATAAAAGACAATATTCATTTCAATCGAACAGAGACAAAAATTAACTTTCTCGAACTTGCAAAACGATCACTGGCTCTAATCACTACGAAGCTCATGTTTGGATAGACTGTTCATATTTAGCAAACGTCGCCAAGCGCCAACCTCGACATGATGGCGTGGTAGCATCGCTCGTTGCAGCGGAAAACGACTGAAGTCCATTTCCGGGCCACGCATTCTAACTTTAAATTCCAACACTGCGATTAATCCTGAGCTGGGTCAATGCTCTCAACATATTACGCACTTCTACACTGACTTCCAAAACCTAGGTGAAAAGTAGATATACAAGAACTCTATCAAAGATTAACTGTAAATTTTAGCACAGTAAATTTATCAAGATCACACTTATTGGGCGCCTACAATTTTATTAAAAGAAACTTAACATTTGGCCAATTACCAAACTTTGACGATTGCATTTCTTGGATTAACAATTGGATGCAGGCAGCCTATGCACTATTTACATCTCCTAAGACCGGCGCATGGAACAAACATTCATCTCCCAACAAATGAAAAAATATAACTCAGTACTCACTGCAGTGAGTGACAAAGAGCGCATTTTCTCGTCGTCGTAAACTTTAGGTCACGGACGGACGGACAGACAGACAGACATATAGACAGCGGACATGGCGAGCACAATAGTGCATTTTTCCATAAATGAGAAAATGCGCTAAAAATAGGAGAGTCTGTTTTCAGAAAACCACCACACATGAACATATGTATTAAAGAGCATGACTTTCATAATTTTTGACATCCCGATGTACTCGACGGTAAAACTGAAGAGCAGAGCATTAGTCGGCGATTTTTAAAGGAAAACGAGGCCCAATTCTCGGTAAATTTCCTTGTTTGCAAACACGAGCAGCCAGAGCAGCGGTTCGTGACCTCACGATGACAGCGCCACAATGGCCGAAATGAATACAAACGAGGCGATGAGCACCCGGTGTCGGAGGTATAAAAATATTTATACTGAGCGTGAAAAACCTTAACGCTCATGTAATACAATAACAAAGACACTAATTCCAGAATTTCTTTCTCATGTAGAATTTACAAGAGAAATTTGTATTCATGCGGGCTCACAGGCACCACCCCATATCTGACAGCAACTTCTGACAGCACAACTCGCTCACGTGAAAAAAATCCGTTTATTTATTACGCATTCCCTGCCATTTTATAATTGATGATAGAGTTAAAATCTCAATTATTCATTTGAAATGGTAAACTTGCAGATAATTTATTATATACATTCATACGAACACCCGCCGAATGTTATACTATGATTTTATTAATTCAAGAATGGTATTGACCACGTACTTCCAAAAGTATAGACCTGCTTGTCAGAGCTGTCGGTCACGAGACGGGTTATAATGGGTGCTAAAGGTCCATGTATATGACAGGTAACAAAATTCAGTGAATAAAGTTGATTGGCTGCCATGAAGCACTAGAGTTAACAGATACCATTAACGGAACCATGAACACTCTTGGTTCCCAATATTTAGTGCCGAATCCATCACCGTGACGTCAAAGAAACGGTCGCGTGAAGTTCAACCGTGAATAATATGGCAGTCGGCGGTAAATTTAATGTTAACTCTCACGCAGGAGTCGTAAGAGTAATTCTCCAACAGGCAGATGATGAGTCAAAGTTCTTCAGAGGGGGCTGACTTGTGACGAGATGATAACAGAATGCTTTATTACAGCTATAATGGAATTGAGATAAATGTAATTCCTAAACTTAATGATTATTTCATTTTCGATACCTATCATATTTTTAGTAGAATAATCAGTAAACGCACAAGCGCCGAACGAGATCTACATTCAAAATGGCATTCGCGTGAATAACATAGCCCGCTTGTTCTTTGAGTGTTAATAATGCGAATGGTATACAATCTTGTTCTACATATGACATATCTACATGAAGTCTTCTACAACGCAAAGTGCAAGCCACTCCGAGAGCGAGGGAGCGGCGGCGAGCGAAGTGTTCGTCTGCTAGCTAATCAGTGCTCGGAATGACGAGGCAAAAGTTGAGAGAGGCATCGAAGGACATGCCTTCGGACCTGAATGTTTAAAAATCATACAGGGAATGGACGCACTGCAAACACCGGTGTGGACGGCATTAACCTTTAGCACACTAGTGTATATTGTGTACCATGAAGGGCAAAAAGTTCACTAGGCGTTTCGTGTACACGTCGGAGTGCCTGTCGGTCAAAAAACAATCCTTGGATATCGTCGACGAAGATCTTAGCCCTAACAACAGTGATCGGCTAGGAACCAACCACAGCCCTTGAGCACGCTTTTTAACAGGGAAAAAATTCGACGACCGTTCTCGAGAGGTCTTCGGACGATCGGAAAAGAAAAGCAGCCAACCTGAGGAGCTCAACAAGGCCGGTGGCTGCACAAATGAGTTGTTACCACGATATTCTATCACTATACGCGAAAAATATAAGTGATACGATGCTAATAAGACGCATGTTGATTTAAATTTGGCCACCAGCAACAACATTGAGGTTTAATGACCCACAGCTCCTTCAATACGAATTCAATATCATACGAATGAGTTACCTTATTTCGTCCATTAGAGAGTGGGCGATATTTCAGGAGGAAATAGTGCACGCTAATTTCTCGCTAGCAGCGTACGGAGTATTGTGAAATCTAACAGCAGGAGCCTGGTTTCGTGCACCTGCAGAAACACGAAGACCAACCACGAAACCTGTTTCTTCCCCAAACGAAGCATCAAAAAATAGATAAATTTAATGGGAACCAGCTATTTTTAAGGAGGGTGCCCTTTTTAAAACGTGCATGTATATACAGGTAGCATCATCAGTCTTGTTTCCAGTGCACTTTTGGGTGGAAAGGAAGGCTGTAGCATGGCCTCATGGCTGTATCTTGCCCCCGTAATAGATAGGTAGGTGTTTTTTGGACGCAAGTTTGCAGGGGGGGCCGATGTTTTTGTGTAGGGCCATTATTTTAAGAGGGCGAGCTGAGGAGATATGTCATTGTCAGCACCAGCGGCAAGGCTCTTGTCTACCTCTCCGAAATTAATCTCTGCTCCCCACTGATAACGCCCGATGGAAAACGTGTAAGTTACTGTCCATTAAATTCAACTTGAGCGAAACTTTAAGTCACCTGAAGGGATCGCTGAATTACACCGCGGGCTCATATATTTGAACGTCGTTCAGATCTATATGGTCGTCGAGGATGTCACACAAATCTCCGTAGGATGATAAACAGCTGGAAGAAAATTTGTTGAAACTTGAAAATGATCAATGAGTTAATGAGTTTAAAGTTTTAATCAAACGCGGAATTACAATTGATCTCAGCCAGTTGACAATATCTCGCAAACAAGTATTTCTGTGTCGTGCCAAAACATTTGAGAAAAATGATGCCAAATTTCCGTCATGGTGTAAGAAAAAAAGAACTATCACTGTGTTATTTAGGAGAATTAATTTTAAAATATGGTGAGAAATAAAGCGTTGATAAGCGTTCGCTTTTTGTCAATTGATACCGAGTGAAATAGATACTGGTGATTCAAGCTTAGTAACAGCTTCGCGAGAGCTTAGTAATTCATCAAAGACTGCATTTAAATGTTTATAATTATAATTTAACCTCATTATAGTAGAAACTGTAATTACAAATTTAAATTGAATTCTAAAAAATTTTGCCACGTTTACTGGTGCTTGTCAGACAGGCAGTTGCATGGTGGAGGATGAGACTCAGCTGAGCAGTTCATCATGCGTCAGCAAAGAGAAGAGAGAAATTGCACCCAATCCCATAATTCAGTTCATCTAATGAGTATACCGAGCCAGCTAATTAGGCATAAGTGAAGCAGTTAGTTCAGCCCCAGCATGATTTGTAGCATGCATGGGATTTTGCTTGTCGCTTCACTCCATGTCCGAGTCTGCCAGCCTCCACAAAGTTTAAATCAAATTTCATCAACTTAGTACAACAAGATACGACAGCGAGATAAGCATGCAATTGTATTTATTAGTAATTTACCCGAAAAACTTACTCTCCTCATTACTTGCAACGAATTAAGCAAGTGAGCACCAGGAATAATTAGTGCAAAGGGTAGTAAACATTTCCCTAGGCGAGCCAGCCGTCATTTCGCATGACAACAGCATGAAATCTGTAGTCGAATGCTAGTAACTAAAAGACGCTGTAGCCTGTAAAATAAAACTTGAACTGATTCGACGGCGCTAACCGTGTTCAAGTTTCACTAATAAATACTACGAATTGGGCCAAGAGCAGAGCAGGGCTGCGCAGGCTGCTAAGCGAGCACATAAACGCGTCCCGCAGTCGAGGCATGATGAGCTCGGAACGACGGGAACAAGCCTGAACGTAATCCAACACGCTGAGTACCGGTGCGACAACCACCTTATGGACGGATACCGTCCAACAAAGGCGATGCGTCAGTCGTGCTGCGAGATTGCAGGCGAGACATTAGGCAATGAAACGAGATTGGTACGTTGCAGGCAACCGAAATTAGGACAACTAATGCATTTCCTGAAATTCATGATATTAATATTCAAACTGAGTGTAGAGGAAGTTAACTATACGAGATCGTAACACTTTGCTAACTCAATATTATGAATTTTACTTTGCTCTATCACGGAGAAGTTCATTTATCGCTTACTGCATTGAAAAGATTAAATTAGAAAACAATCTCAATTGGAAGATTTAGTGATTATAGATAACGAATCAAATTATGCACACATGATATAGTATTGAAATGAGTTGTATCATGATTTTAGACGAAATGTGCGGGAAAATGTTTTGATTGACCTTGCATCAGAAATATCAAAGATAAAAACGAATATACAAATCTGTAGACAAATCTCACCAAATGCGCTCGAACTGTGAAGAACTCGTTTCAAGAGCAAACTCGAGAGCAACTTTGCCCACATTTGCCATGTCCCGACGGACTTATATGACTCAGAGCTGGTAGCTTATGCCACCTACTCATGTTGGTATGTAGGGTTAGTCGTGGCTACGATGTGAGCAAAAGCCGAGAACAAACATGCACGCCTTCAAGGTACACATATACAAGCGAGTAAAAAAAATCGACAATACACATGGACACGCACACACACTAGGCAGCTGAGCTCTCTGATGCAGACCAAAACAGGTTGCCTGGTGAAGGTTAGGCTCAAGCTAAACAGTGGAGGGCTGTAGCAATTGCAACTAGAAATGCCAGACGATGTTAGGCGTTACTTGCCAGTCCTCTGAAGATGATCAAGGCGTTGTCCTTGGCAATAAAGGCAGACCTTAACTGACATTAGGCTTTGTGCAATGACAGAAACGTGTTTTACGTAAGCCTCAAGATACTAAACGTAGTATACAAACTTCAAGACAGTAAGCTTATAAAAGGCCATTCATGAAATAAATTTCCGTATCGAAGTTACGCAATAAAACCACGTTAACAGAGGCAAAGAACTAAAGATATTAAAGAAAAACGCAGTAATTTATATTTAGTTCGTCTCGTAGCAATATCGGATTTGTAAGCAGGTGAATAGCAACTATATTTTAAGTGCAGAGTAATACCTGGCTTCATATAAAACTGCAAGCGCCCATGGGAGCACATCAGTGAATTATCATAATGTGACTTGTTATTGTGTGAAGTTTAACTGATGACGTAACGATGACAATAATTGCTCGTTAAGTCAGTTAGTAGTCAGTAAGAATCACACACTAAATGGGGCAGAATGTATACTAGACGTAAGAAGTAATTAAGAAGTAACGTCGGTGGCAATAACAACCACAATGTGCATGGCATCAAAGAATACATTCAAAGAAACCTTACAGCCGCCGTGCGCGCAGCAGATGGCAAGACGTCGTCTGTCTCCACAGCGCCAGCCATCAAGGACACTAAAATGAAAGATAAACAAGCGGCTAGCACCGTCGCAGCACATGCCATGCAACGATCGTCAATGCTTAGCATTGGATTCGAATAGCTAGAGTTACATATAAAATCAAGGACGACATGCAAACAATGGCTCATGGACTAACAGAATATAGTAACAAAATGAAGCGGCAAATGGGGAAAAGAGATAATGTTGAATGTTTCGCGTCAAGGTTGGAGTAAGCAGAACAATGTTAAGGAGCAAGGGGAACACATATAACTAACGAATAGAAGTTGTGTCATAGCCAAGACGCAGGAAGAAAAACTGGTCGTAGACGGAAACTGCAAACCCATGCAGCTGAAACTAGCATGAAAGCGAAGACATTTATCGGGTAAAAGCATTCCATCTATATATGTTTTCGAATATAAAAACCAGCAGTCATGCAGAGCAAAAAACCATGACCAGAATTACTAAGTTCTTTCGTCGTGGTCGTGGTATAAAAGCTGTTTAAATCGCCTAATTTCCGTAAATTCATGCGAATGCAAACAGTGTTTGTAAGGACCGGAAACCGAAAAGACTATCAATGCACGATGAATAAAAGGGAGCGAATCAGAGTTTTGGAAGCAGGAAACGTGGCTTCAACTGGAACTGCCCACACAAAGCCTTCGTGCGGGCAAAAAGCAAAGCCCGGAGCGGAGCAAGCAGCTGGTTGACGGTCCGGTTGTGCGGAGGCCGGCGTTCCGGGCCGAGAACGCTTATGTGGTAAAACCTGAACGTCCGACGCGTCTAGACATACACATCACCTACGGGCGCGTCCACCCGCTTCAATAATTGCCCATCACAAGTTTTCAGCTGCAGCTCGAATATTAATGAATAACAATAGGTGCCTCAATTGTCCATCGCAGGAGTCAATTTTATCAAAAGTTTATGTAAATGTAAAGTCTAAACATTTTAATTTAGATCAATAGAATTGAAGAAGATGATGTAAAGAATTGAAATAATAATAATTTAATATATATCTCCAAATTTATGTTCAATGTCGCGTCATTCCCTGATAATTACGTAGACAGATTGGAATACTGCAAAACTGCAACCAACAATTTTCTGCATTTTCATACCTTAGTCGATCTAAATAAAAATTACGACAAATTCCAGGTACTACTGTGAATAATTCTAGAAATTAAGATGAGTATTCGCAATAATGAACGACTTTCCTGGCCAAACAGACATCAATGTGGTATTCTAGTGAACATGAACGAGATCTCCATGCTCAGCTAACAGGAGAATTTATTGTCACGAAAAGATTTACTATCGTCGAGTACACAGTAAAAATAACAAAGTCAACGGGAAGAGCCATTCGTCTTGTCTAGTATAGGGAAGAAAACTTATGGCCTTCTGTAAGAGGAAAGCAAGCGGATTTGAAGAAGAACTAAATCGTCTAACGTTAATCTCGGGCCTATAGAATGCACTCACAATCTTTACCTCAAATGAAACTCTGCGAGAGAAGCGACGGATCTCAAATCACTTCGTCTTATTTCAGATACCCAAGTGAGTTGCGGAAAAATTACACAAGGGGCAAAAACGACTTGGACCCTTCCGTCAAATGACAGGTCGAGCAACACAATTATCGGCGAAGACAGACGGACTAATGACACAGGTAATGTCTTTCGTTGTCCGGGTACACATGCTGGTTTTGGGTGCTGTGCAGCCTATCGATCTCAGAGCAATGTAGTCACTGTTAAAGATATTTATAGGAATTGTGATTGAAGTATCGATACAAGTGAGCAATCAAGTTGGCACTCGAGTTACTTAAATTTTAAAACGAGTTGGAAAGTTATCAAGAAATCATAGGCACTCTTAAAAGCTACCCAGAAAATAACAATATAAATTTTAGTTCGAGTATCGATGAATGTTTACAACGTAAAATTAAGGCACAGCCATCATTTAGTATTAAATTTGTTTCAAGCTTAGGCTAGAACAGAGGAATTTACTGAGCGAGCTGCTCAACATTATAAAATTGTTGAAAATAAAAACAAAATGCCGTCTTTTTGAGTGTGAAGATTTGTTTTAGTTTAGATTATGAAATCACATTCGATTGAATCAGAGCTCAACTAACTTCTTTGGTTAATTTCAATCATTCGACGGACAATAAATATTTCGTAAGTTATCTGGAAATCGAGAATAAACAAGAGCCGAACATCGCTGAGGGTTCATCTCGAAGAAATAAAAAAAAATATATGTATACATTATAAAACAATAAACTTCATTGCGACGCTGAACTAGTACCAGGATCCATTTTTCATTTTTCAATGTTCTATTAGTTTACAGGAAAATGTACAATTCTGGTACAAAACGAATAAAATCCTCCCTTCATCCTATGAGATATACATTTTTTTTTTTTTGTAGGACGTGAGAGCCTCTGGCACATGAGCTCAAATCTCAATCAAAGAAATCATTTGGGTAAGCTGTCCCGTTACCGATATCGGCATGCCTAGTCTCCAGCCACACTCCATTTCTTTAATGTCATCCATGTGAATATCCAGAAATCCTTGGTATTTTAATGATTGCCGAACCGGGACTGGGGTCCTAAACCAGGTATAAAATTGCAAATCCTGACTGGAAATAGAATGTCTCTGGCAAATGTGTATCGATTTCCCTAAATGGGAATGAATTGTCGGTGGCGCAAAATCCCGTTGGTGTTCCAAGAAAAGTGTCAGGACATAAGTAGGCCAAAAAAATTTAACACGGATGGAGAGCAGGATATAAAAAGTTTTGAGATTGAAGAAATAACTTTAATTCGTGTGTGCTACATTAAATCAAAGTCCGTGAGGTTTTATATCAAATCGTTCTCGTTGATAACACTACGAAGCGAAAATTCGCAACAGTTCAAGTCGGTAGTAACGGTGACGCATTCTTATAGAGGTTCTGTGATTGAGGACTAGGTATAAAAACTTCCATCCGAGCTGCACGGAAGCACACCAATACCAGTATTTTACTTGGAGGAAGTGAAGCAATGGACAAATCACGATTCAACTCAATAAACTTAAGGAAGAAAGGCCGAAAAAGGCTACTCAGTGCCTTGCTATCAGGCTTCGTTGCGAACCGAAGGGGCTTAGATTTGCAGAGGACCGCCATATAGAAGAACACTTCGCTTTGACCAGGACACACTCAACCAATGACTCATTGCACATTCCGAACAGCTCTGGCAATTTCCGAGCAAAATACAAGATACGTTCGGCCAAACGAATCCCAGGACCAGCTCTTGAGCTTCGAGATCTCGACCTCGGCTGCCACCTTAGTAGCTTCAAACATCGACCTTACCGCAGCAGTTGAGTCCGGAGTGTCGTTTGGGCGAAACTAAATTACACAAAAATAGTGTAGAAATATCCATTGAAGGATAGATACATATTCATCAAAGATGAAAGATGTGAAATCGTTCCAAAATCTAAATCATCTGTAGCAACTTCTTGCCTTTGACGCGGCCTCAATAAAGCAAGGCATGCAGGCAACGTATCAGTTGATTCAGATTGGTTAGAATTAAAACGATATAAGAAATACGAGATCATTTAAATAAATAGTTTAATAGTGGTCGAGAATTTGGAAACAATAGCTCCCTCATCACGTGATACAATAATATCCAAATTATCATTGCCTCAAGGAGCACTTATCCCAGTTCAACGAATATCTTTTGTCGTTGAATGGCAAACTCAGTGAATAGCATTTAACGAGCTTTCCATAGATCGCCTTCCACACTATGTTCATAATTTGAGCAAATGCGCACTGAAGCATTTGTCTGAAGTCCAAATAAAAGATTCAATTTGAAGTGAATCAGACCAATAGAGGTCCCAAGAGCCCTCGACTAAACCAAAGACCTTTGCAAGAACCAATTCAATGGATTCGGGGTGAAAATTTCATTAATTACAACAAACAATGGGCATTCTGGGGGCAAAATAATCCCTGCTCCATGTCGATTGCAATCAGAATGAGCAAGAAAATCGTGAAAATAGTTTCTATTCAGCAGTTGCCGGTTCTCGATTGGAACAGGCTAAATAATTACCGCAATTGACTGGCCAGTTAATGAATGCCACTTTCTTTTTTAATATAATGCGACGGAAAGGCGTAACTGCCCTACTATCGAAACTGATAAATAATAAAGACACTGCTTTCGAGTTCAGCATGCATGCAACTGTAAAAAAACCGCAGGGGCATTTGAGTGGATCAAGTAGCAAGCGAATTAAAAATCACATAATAATCTATCGCATGCAGAATTAGTCAACAGTCAATTTGAAATCCATAATTTTTAGCAAGAATTCTTGAAAACGCACTAACCAAACGGATTTTAGGTCACATAAATAATATGGATTTTAGGTTACAGAAATATCATACATAACGGATTTTAAACAAATCTCTGCCCTCAATAACGAATTCTACGGAGTATAACCCAGTTTTTTTTAGCGTTTAACACGCAGGACAATTTCAGAAGATATATTAGGTGATATATACAAAAAAATAAGTATACATTATAACTCAATACATGTTTCCAAATTGTAACTAAATATCATTGAAAATGCAAATCATACCCAAAGAAATTAAATAAATCAATCATTTTAAAATAAAATTTAGCAATAAATTAATGAAATCACACTTTCGACCACACACTATCTAGAATCTGGATGACTTCGATAGTAGGCCCCTAAAATTTTTTATTGTAATTCTATGTGAAGCACTTCACATACAAAATGTGTATCGGTACTCAAATAAAAAATTCATCATGTCGCTAAGTGGTCGTCCAAAGTTAGTACCTAACATTCATTACAACATTCGACAGTTATCATCGCTAATAATCGTTCACGCAATTTGAAACGACGACACAAGACCGATTCGATTAAAAGTTTTTTAATTATAGTCAGGAGTGTGAACGGGTTCGAACACAAGAGCCAAAGAGTTCATTTCTATATTTCGTGACTCTGAGATTGAAACTCGCTTCTGGATTTCGAGAAAATAATCGGCAACACTGATGTTCGATCAAAAGAACAAAGTATTTTTTTTATTTTTTCATCACTCGTAGTATTGACGCAATTGTACGTAATCACAAAGAATGCCGCGCTCCAAACAATGCATCCAAGGTTCGACAGTGCGATAAGATAAGGTTTCAAGATTCGGCAAGTGAGATAATATTGCGGATACCGCCACGTGAGTTTGAAGAAAACAGGATACGTGAACATTCACGCGATGTAAGTTCAACGAGCGCCAAAGTCTCGACTAAATCCAAATTTCGTTATAACGTCTATACGGTATTTATCCACCGCAACATCAAAATTCCAATGGCTTCACAACACAATTGCATTTTAGTACAACTCACCCACAAAAGACAGAGAAATATTTTATAAACTTAATATGCCGACGTTCTGTGTCGTTTCCAGTGACATCAAGTCAGAGAATTCGTAAATTTTATTTATTTGAACCTCCATGAACCTCCGCATTCTGGCGCCAAAAACGGACGAACGCCCTCGCAGCCAAACGAGTAATTCTTCAGCGAACACCTCGGCGATGAAACGAAAATTGAAAACGAGCGAGGCTTTTCTTGATTTTTATTGGGAAATGTGTCCATTCAGCTAACGAATCTCTGAGCTGAAACTTCACACTGACTAGATATCGCACGGTTGACCTGGCACAGCTTCAAACGGGACTCGAGAAACTCGGAAAAAAGTGAACTCCACACTGATTTTGAGACTCGCGGAACCAGACAATGATCTAAAAAATATGTGTGCACAGAAGATCGACAATTTGATCATCAAATGAAATTTTTGAGTGAATTTTGTTAGTAACTTCGAAATTCTGCCAGGCCAACATGGAGAATTATTTTTTATTATTAAATTGGAGTCGTTTATGATAATACTGTAAATTTTCACATGTTATATTCTGATGCAAAATGCTCTATACAAATATAACAACACATATAAATATAATATATTGTCTCGTGCATGAAATTTCAAAGATGGCGCGCCCTAAAATGAATAAAACTAATAACTTGAATTTTATAACTTGCGTTTATAATAGCTAGTTAAATAAATTATTGCTCATATTATGAACTTGTGTGATTTTATCATAATATTTCTACACTTTCTTTTGCTTAACCAAACCAGTTCTGAAAATTATAGTCACAAATATCAACCAATAAGAATAGACAGATGTGACAATAAACTCTGCAAAGGCAGAAATCGTTGAGTTTGGTCAGGAATCCTGCTCTGAGCCATCACACGTTGGTGTCGGTTTGACGGCGGAGCTAGGCTACTGCGAGAACTTAGTTACTTAGACTTGCAGCGACGCGGCGTAGAAATGGCCTAACAAAAAACACTCAGTCGATTTTCATAGCTCAAGAATACGATTTTAGATTAATTAACTCCCAAATTCAAAATGAAAACGACTCGATGATTTACACTTCGAATATTATATTATTTAAATATTTGAAACAACCTCAAACACAACGAAAGTCCAACTCCATTTTCACAGTAGGACAGAAATTTTTCATAGGTGTGGCTCACGTTAAAAAATTTATAATTAGACTAAAACTGGATTAAAATCAAGCTTCACGCAACTATTTTTGACGCAGGATACATCGAAATGAGTCACAACACGATACTAACACCGGCGAGGGTAGCACTGTATTTCTCTCAACCTGATGGAACGTAAAAAGTTCAACAGTTTGAAAACAACTTTTTTTAATAATCTCTTTGGTATTATTGCAGATTAACTACATCCAAAAAAAGGGTGTTTTTTTTAATTATATGTTTTTTGGGGTGTAGATTACGAATCTGAAATCCATTTTTGGCGGTCGGCATCGGAAAACCGATTTTTTTCGCGACTTACTAACATGGGGGTTACGTAACTTACGTTACCCACTCACCTTTATATAAAGGGTCGGATTGTTCATCGAAATTTTACAAAAAGCTCTTAGGTTGGGTTAAGTCAGCCAAGTTCCTTTTTTTAGATAGCATTTTGATCTAAAAGGAACCTGGGCGAACCAACCCAACCTGCGAGTTGGCGTTAGGTTGTGATCTCTCGATGTGGCAATGTATCTCCAGATTTATGGACAAAGAAGACGAAAATGTTACCCGTTGCACTGCAACGGGTAACATTTTCGTCCGATTTTTCGCCGATTTCGCAGATTTTAGGCATTTTTAGCGCGATTTTTGGGTCGGAAAAAAATCGGTTTTCCGATGCCGACCGCCAAAAATGGATTTCAGATTCGTAATCTACACCCCAAAAAACATATAATTAAAAAATAAAACACCCTTTTTTTTGGATGTAGTTAATCTGCAATAATACCATCTCTTTTTTTAAGAAATGTAATTTTTTATCATGCGTAGCAACAGCGGCCAGCGGTATCGCCAACTCTTGACTTGTGACAGTAAGTAGGTATAGGAATAAGAATTTACTACAATATTTCGTGGGCCAGAAAAAACGTTTTCAAAATTATTCCCTGTCAAACGAAAATTTATTAGTTCACGAGCAAAACTTACACAGAAAAGAAAATTCCGGAACATTATTTGTTACAAGAAACCGTAGTAGAAATACATTAATAACAACAAATAACACGTGAAGCTTGGCTTACCTGTGTAGCATCGCTGTAGGGTGTGCGAGAGTTAGCTTGCACAAGCTGAGATCCAAACACAACCTCAGGCGAGCCGTTAACACTAGTAGTGGGGCTTAGAGGAAGCATTATTTGTAATTTTCCAAGTCAGTTTTCGATTAATTTTGATCAGTTAGACAAGTTCTCAACCTTTGAGTTAGTCCTGCAGGGAAATAATTAGATAACAGCACAGTCAGTTCACTAACGGTTTTAAACGAGCTCTCACTCAGTCAGTCAGTCCTTGCGACGCAAATTTTTAGTCCTCGAACGTTTGTATTTTTCGTCCTTTGCAATCGAAACTTGAATAACCAACTTTTAATTCATTTCGATCAGTCCATCCAAAGCACGTGATGAATACATGCAAGCTCATCAATGTTCTTTCCAAACAAATCGTCTCGATGACCTCCAGGCAGGGTTTTCAACACCCTCTTCCCGAACGGCGATCGCCTCGTCTCAAAGCAGGAGCTCTACCAGAGTTGTCACACCTCAACGCACTCTTCCACTCAACTAGCTAGCATGGCTATGAGCATCCTGTATTTATACCTCCGCACGAGCTGGCAACTCTTGTATCCAAACATTGATCAATTTACCGAAATTTTAGGCACATCACTGCAATATATCGCTACGTAACCATATGTATGCCGAGATAATATACGTCTCGAAAATTCAATAGATTTATTTTTTCATTTGTCAGCCTTAATCAACGTATTTTTTTCTTCGACTTCCTGTGTTTATTCACTACTTGGCATCTATCGGAGGACTTTTTTCGTCTTTCCATTGCGTATCTATTTCTTGTAGAAATTTCTCATATAGACACTTCTTTTTGAAATCTTGGCGCTTGGATTGCGAATTTTCATAGATTTTAATGAAGTATAATATCTGTGCAAGATTGCATGATCAGATGAAGGAAATAATGAAACTACCACGTTTAGTTTATAACGAAGAATTAAAAACCGCACTGGAACACTTGATAAATTTCGTGACCGATAACCGCATTTTTGAAACTATTTATTAATCTCACACTATAGCAAATAATTCTTGCAGATAAGATATAATTCTGTAAAACCATTGTAAGACTTCGTGTTTTCAGCTTAAAGTACCCGGTTTAAAGGGCAACATTTAAATGCCTTAGCACATGTGTGAGAGCCGCAGAACCGCGCGTTCAATCAGCGGCAGCCTGTCGTATACGGAGCCGGTGCCTAATGACTCATTCCTAATATGCTGTGAGTCACAATAATAAGTTGGACTAGACGATATTTGCAATTAAAATTTTGATCCGTCGTTCTTTCAGAAGTATGTTTGTCAATTCCTATTGTTCCTTACTCATAATTTCTATTTTATCTTATTAAAAAATAACTACATTTATTAATGAAGACTTGCTTTGTTGCATTTCATTAGCGCATTGGTTGACCAGGAAAGTTCATATCGAGTGTTGGCGCGTTATTGACCACACTAAGATAGCTCGAGTTTATTTTTCAGCAACCGGCCTTGATTATGTATTAAATACACGACTTCAACGCAGAATATATCAGCTTAGTTTTATAGTTCATACGTATATAAAAGTTTAAAATTCGCAAGTAGCGTGCCATATTAAAAAACAACTTAAGTGATACATTAAAAATGTTTCTCTGATAGCCACTGATTACTTGATATCTTTCTCCAAAAGTAAATAATTAGAAAATTGTTATCTGCCGAACCTGTAATTTATTGATATAGTTATATCAATTCGAACTCGTTAAGAAATCGAGAAGCCCATTCTAGCCGGAGTTGCCAGAACATATACTACGATTTCTTCAGTTTACTTTTAAACTATACGTAAAAGCATATTATTATATGTATTTTTATTGCGGCTATAATGGCAACCGTTCCACTAATGGCAATGAAATGGTTGTGAAATGCTGTTGCTGCGCGGAATTCATAAAGGTATTTTGCATGAAATATTTTTTATTAAACTTGTCAAACTGAACAGCATTGGTTTTTTCCTTCTATTTTTCGTATCCTAAAACTTTAGCCCGATAAAATATTAGTACTTGACTGGATCAGTTGAAGATAACTTCGAAAAACTTCATTTATTTTCAGCCATTCCTGATATTGTAATGAAATTTTGCCTGCACGGTTCCGCTGTCTTGCCAATATACGAGTTATTTTGAGTGTTAACTTGAAATTTGAGTGTTCGCTTGCTATTTGAGTGTTCGCTTGCAATTTGAGTGTTCGCATGCAATTTGAGTGTTCGCTTGCAATTTGAGTGTTCGCTTGCAATTTGAGTGTTCGCTTGCAATTTGAGTGTTCGCTTGTAATTTGAGTGTTCGCTTGCAATTTGAGTGTTCGCTTGTAATTTGAGTGTTCGCTTGTAATTTGAGTGTTCGCTTGCAATATGAGTGTTCGTCTGCTATTTGAGTGTTCGCTTGTAATTTGAGTGTTCACTTGCAATTTGAGTGTTAGCTTGCAATTTGAGTGTTCACTTGCAATTTGAGTGTTCGCTTGCAATTTGAGTGTTCTTGCAATTTGAGTGTTAGCTTGCAATTTGAGTGTTCGCCTACAATTTGAGTGTTCGCTTGCAATTTGAGTGTTCGCCTGCAATTTGAGTTTTCTGTAAATATTCATCCTCGTGTATACTAAAACCTGAATAAAACAGAGGGCGCGTAGTCAGGAAGGCAATCTGCTTCTCGCATGAACTAGTCATGACGCTAACCGAATTCCGCGGTCTAATTAGACGTATTGATTATCTTTAGGTATACGTAGATACCACTTGTATGAGAGTCTTATTAATTTCGAAAACTTACGGGAACTAATTGCTCTCTTGTCATGTTTTGATTTCAAGAGAATTATTTGGTACTTCCATATATGCAAGGCTGAAAAAGAAACAAAATGGGTTAAAAACAAAGTAATTTGCAATGACAACTCCAAGGATGTGTCTCTAATGAAGGGTAGTAGGCGTCCGCTCTGCCTGTCAGTACTTTTTATTTTCATTATTGTTATCATTATTATTATTATGTTTGTTTTCACTATTGTTATCATTATTGTTATAATGTTGTACATGCTACACATTAATTGTGCTTCACAGGCAATAGGGACCATGAGTGATGTTCTTGGAATGATATCAACAAACTTTGTGGTACACCATGTTGACTTGCAGTCCTCTCACTCTAGCAGCGACTTTTTTATCGTATTCATTCCATATTCAGTATAAAAGTTTCTGCTAAGATGAAATAATAAATGCTATTAAATTGAATGCACGAGCATGACCAATTTTTTATCACAAGGCAGTTTGCAAATTACGTTACTAACAAAGTCTATTAAACAAGTGGAACAAAGATTCAATATTATTGATAATCTTAAATAGGCACGTGTAGTATTTGCGAGACACGTGTTTTTAACGTGTAGATACACGTGTTTTTAACGTAATTACAGGGTGTTGGAGTTGGTGATCACGTGTGCTGTTCAGCGCAGTTCGCGGTGGCATATTTGCAGTTCATTGATCTGACCCTCAGTAACATCGAGCTCCCTTTGACTTATGGAGCTAATGAGACGATAGTAACGTACGTTGGGGATAGTGGTACTTGGCATACCACCTCGTAGTTGAAGTTATTAATAATTGCCAGGTTTTGCCACAAAAACGCATTGAGAGCTTGCCTCTGTAGCACCAAGTTTGACGCACCGGATGCCAGATTATCATACAGAATTGGCTTGTGAAATGATAGTGAAAACACAAAGCCAAATACTTTAGCGCAGTCAAAATATAGTTAAATTGATATAATGCATTACATGAAGAACCAATCGATTGCAGGAATAATGGGAGAGAGCAGCGAGTGTTCACTGTCCATTACGGAGGAATACGGTCTCATGGTGTGGGCTCAAATTTTTTTAAATTGTTCAATGTATACCATCTGAATTTTTACAGTTACCATACATATTTCTATTCGAATTCATTAAAAACGGCACTGAAATTAATTTTTTTTAATTTTAAACTAATATTGTCAAAATTAAGTAAAATGAAGTTCGATTCCAAAATTATATTACAGGATCGTTCGGCCAGCGACAAGCATTGCTAAATCGTTAGTTTAAGCTACGAAGTACTAGTCCACAGAGAAATAAGGTATTATAGTGTCTATAATAAGTTAAATAAGGTTTATACAAATAAGGTATTTGAATCCTGTCTCGCGCACACGGATTACAAACTAGAAAAGATAAAAATTAAACGTTCATACCAAATTTGTGGTTGAATTGTTTCATTTACATTTTTTCATGAGGTTTAACTATGTAAAATCATTAAATACGTTTGTGCAAGCGATGATCAAAAGTAATGTACAAGTATATGAGATTTCATCTGCATAATAATAATAATAAGGCTTATTACTATATAATGCACGAAATTTTTGAGGGTCATACTTCTAATAACACAATTCGACAGAATATTGATAAAATAATCATAAATATAATGCTTTTATATTAAAATTTGCAACTTTCCAGACTAAACAACTAAAGATTACCTGCTTCCCTTCAGTTCGGAAAAATGAGATACTTTTTAACATTAGGGAACTTGGTGAACTTTTTATAAAAATCTAGTACTTGTAGGGAACTACCCCAGACAGGAGTCATGTATGTAAATTTATGTAAGAGGATTACAAAAAGAAAAAATAAAAAATAGATAAAATTTGTTTAAACTTCAGTGTACGCGGGATAATATTCTCGAACAAAATGCGACAACAACCTGTATGACCCAAGTATATATCCCCGCGAGTTTTCCGTAGCACAATATAGGGTGTGATGAGTAAGGTGTGTGTAAGATGTGTGTAGTGTGTGTAGGATGTGAAGAGAGTATGTGTAGAGTGTGAGTAAGGTGTGTGTAAGATGTGTGTAGTGTGTATAGGATGTGAAGAGAGTATGTGTAGAGTGTGAGTAAGGTGTGTGTAAGATGTGTGTAGTGTGTGTAGGATGTGAAGAGAGTATGTGTAGAGTGTGAGTAAGGTGTGTGTAAGATGTGTGTAGTGTGTATAGGATGTGAAGAGAGTATGTGTAGAGTGTGAGTAAGGTGTGTGTAAGATGTGTGTAGTGTGTGTAGGATGTGAAGAGAGTATGTGTAGAGTGTGAGTAAGGTGTGTGTAAGATGTGTGTAGTGTGTGTAGGATGTGAAGAGAGTATGTGTAGAGTGTGAGTAAGGTATGTGTAAGGTGTGTGTAGAGTGTGTAGGATGTGAAGAGAGTATGTGTAGGGTGCGAGTTAGGTGTGTGTAAGATGTGTGTAATGTGTGTAGGATGTGAGGAGAGTATGTGTAGGGTGTGAGTAAGGTGTGTGTAAGATATGTGTAGTGTGTGTAGGTATGAAGAGAGTGTGTGTAGGGTGTGAGTAAGGTGTGTGTAAGGTGTGTGTAGTGTGTGTAGGATGTGAAGAGAGTATGTATAGGGTGTGAGTAAGGTGTGTGTGTGTGTGAAGGGCATGAAGAGGGTGTGTGTAGGGTGTGAGTAAGGTGCCTGTAAGATGTGTGTAGGATGTGAAGAGAGTATGTGTAGGGTGTGTGTAAGATGTGTGTAGTGTGTGTAGGATGTGAAAAGAGTATGTGTTATGTATGTGAAGAGGGTATGTGTAGAGTATGTATAAGGTGTGTGTAGAGTGTGTAGAGCTCCTATAGAGCGCTGCCATGCTGTTGCATCTTCTGACATCTGAACTCGGCTTGGCAGCAGCAAGATCTCCCCGGCCGGTCTTGATAGAACAGGTTCAGGTTCATATTTCCGCCTTCGCCCTTGTAATCACATGCTCGTTCAGAAACGCGTTCAAACTCGTTCGTTACATCAGCAGTGTTACGTTCAAACTCGTTCGTTACATCAGCAGTGTTACGTTCAAACTCGTTCGTTACATCAGCAGTGTTACGTTCAAACTCGTTCGTTACATCAGCAGTGTTACGTTCAAACTCGTTCGTTACATCAGCAGTGTTACGTTCAAACTCGTTCGTTACATCAGCAGTGTTACGTTCAAACTCGTTCGTTACATCAGCAGTGTTACGTTCAAACTCGTTCGTTACATCAGCAGTGTTACGTTCAAACTCGTTCGTTACATCAGCAGTGTTACGTTCAAACTCGTTCGTTACATCAGCAGTGTTACGTTCAAACTCTTTCGTTACATCAGCGGTGTTACGTTGAAACTCTTTCGTTATATCAGCGCTGTTACGTTCAGAAACTCGCTCAGCGTTGTTCAGAAACTCGCTCAAACTCGTTGCATTGGCGTCGTTCAGAAACGAGTCGCCGCGCGTCCAGACGTGTTGCACGGTAACAGTTGACTCTATCTCCCGGTCAACACGCTCACTTGAGTCTTCTATGTGAAATAAAAGTGTGACTGAATTTAAATGCGGCATTTGATCATCCATTACCTGATATTAAATGATAATAATATAATCACAATAGAATTAGGTGTACATGAGTACCACATGAGTATGTAACCCTACCGCCAGTATATTGTTGAAAAATAATCACAATAGAATTAGGTGTACATGAGTACAATGTAACCCTATGCCGTCATTATATTGTTGACGATATTGAGAAGCTTTGTGAGGCTTTAGCGAATTCAAGGGACCATTTTCAAACGGCAAATTCTTAATTTAGTCTTTCGATTGCACAGAAACGTTAATAATTCTTACCTTCAGGTTTTTGTCAAAGCGTTTCATGATTATTATTGAATTAACACTCGTATCAGTCATCCTTGCCCATCAGACAGAAAATTATGTTCATTTACGGATGACAAACACGTCATGTAATATCACGCTGTTTAATTCACACAAATTTATAGACTAAATTCAATCATGCGTAATTACACATTGATAGGTATTTATATACTTCTTATACAATTTTACAGATACATATCACACAATTTAAAACAATGCAATACAGCGTTATTTCTAGCATCACCATTGAAGATCAACTTTCGTCTCTTCTTTTAATTCTTGCCACTTGTTTTTCTTGCGCCGCGGTAGCATTTCATGACTCATGCTATAGCTCCTAGATATAACCATAACAACCCTATTAATTATAAAGTATAGAACGGATCCGTTGGTCAATGTTGATAATCCAGATATTTTCAGTACTGCAAGATGTGCGAATTTGTATTTCAGCGCACAACACTGTACTAATTTAAACGCGTT
Organism: Hyalella azteca; assembly: GCF_000764305.2. Lineage (NCBI taxonomy): Eukaryota > Metazoa > Arthropoda > Malacostraca > Amphipoda > Hyalellidae > Hyalella > Hyalella azteca. Next base: position 179,420 of record NW_025938270.1, on the reverse strand, counting down.
TGAAAGGGACAGCTGATGCTGCATGAACGTTCGTGTGATACAAATGTACGTGGCACAGAACGTTCGTGTGATCTGAACGTGTTTGTACGGGTCTGCTGATAGTGAACGAAGTACTAAAATAATGTAAATGGATTACGAAAAATGCGCCGAGATATTATTATATCTATGAGAACAATGCATTGCATGGAGAAAATGAAAAACGGAGTGATATTGAAAGGTGATGAGCGGAAAGAGCGCAGCTTGCATGGTGCAACAGAAGTGAATCTGACGTAAGGTAAGACAGCTTGTCGAAGCTGATGCAATAGTTCGTTGGCAGACACGATGACGGACGTGGATGAAATTTTCACGTAATTAATGCTAAAACATTACAAGTGAGACCTTTTGGTAAATGGGATCGAAGAACCAAGAAAACGAGATAGCACATATCCAAATTTTCAGGTAATTAATGCTAAAACATTACAAGTCAGACCTTTTGGTAAATGGAATGGAAGAACCAAGAAAACGAGATAGCACATATCCAAATTTTCAGGTAAATAATGCTAAAACATTACAAGTCAGACCTTTTGGTAAATGGGATCGAAGAACCAAGAAAACGAAATAGCACATATCCAAATTTTCAGGTAATTAATGCTAAAACATTACAAGTGAGACCTTTTGGTAAATGGGATCGAAGAACCAAGAAAACGAGATAGCACATATCCAAATTTTCAGGTAAATAATGCTAAAACATTACAAGTCAGACCTTTTGGTAAATGGAATGGAAGAACCAAGAAAACGAAATAGCGCATATCCAAATTTCAAACCTTCGTTCATAATAATGAATGGCTCAATTTGGCCAAATATAGACACTTTTTTAAGACCTAAGTTACAACGAACTGACGTAGCAGTGAGAAGCCCTTTGACTGGGTCATAAGATTGGTGCCTTTTGCTGGGTTTGCATAAGGATGGAACAAATAAAAGCAAAAAATGCCTGATGGGCTGATGATGATGGACAAAATTCAATAAATTCGTATTTTTAAAGTATAAATTCAAAATCAGTAATTCATGCTCTAATGGAAAGAGAATGATTCAATTTCTTTTACATATTATATATATTCAATATGTCCCCATTTGTCCCCTCAGTAAGTGACAATCACTCTTTTCCTGAGCGGTGGGTAGGATGCATAGGAAAAGATCAGCTGACGGTGAACGTTTTACACTTCTGGCCACCGAGATCACCTGATCTCATGTAACTATTTCTTATGGGGTTACGTCAAGGAAGCTGTTTACGTCCCGCCTCTACCAGCAACTCTGTTTACGTCCCGCCTCTACCAGCAACTCTGTTTACGTCCCGCCTCTACCAGCAACTCTGTTTACGTCCCGCCTCTACCAGCAACTCTGTTCGATCTGAAGAACCGTATCACTGCTACGGTGCACTCAGTAACACAAGATATTCTTTCTCGCGTGGGGCGAGTTTGGCTACCGTTTAGATGTTTGCCGTGCAGCACAAGGGGAACATATTGAACATTTTTAAATAAGTTAAAAAAATTAAAGCTTTTTCTTTCCATTGGTGTATAATAAATTATCCATTTGAATTGATGCTTAAATAAATAAAAAATTTAAATTGGGTCTATCATATAGAATAACCCTGTATATCAGTAAGTGGTCGGAATCACTATGCAGTCTAAATCGTTCAATTATCAAATAAATATCACTTTTTGCGCTTACAGTTATGTTTGATGCCGAAAGCTCATGTGAATCTATTCACATTGCCAAAGCAAAGTATAGCACCATCATATATCATCTCTTCTGAATCGAAGCCTAGCGCGTTTTTAAATATCATAATAAATATCTTATTATGAGCTTGAATAAGAAATGTCATGTTTGAGCTGATCTTTTGAACATCGCACAAAGGCATAAATTTTTGATAACCATGATGTCGAGCTAAGAATGGACGGCTGATCTAATCATTCAAGCAGTTGATTCGTTTGACTCTTCATGAATAAATTATTGAAAGTTATATCTAAAAGTACACAATAGAGCTTAAACAATGTGTGCACGGGCTTTGTTTTAGGGTTCCACAAATAATGACTATATTCCTTTGACTTAATATACACTAACCTTCATTTGTTGAACTTCAAATAGAAGCTTTTGTTATAGCGTCCATTCAAAGAAAGTTAATTAATCCCGTTGGGTGCTTCAAAGAACACTGAATCGACATAACAAACAAAAAAGCTTTAGAAATATCTCCAATTGCGTCTTAATCTTACATTCATACGCAAATACGCCCAGGTTAGAGGCTCAGTTAGCAACCGAGTGAATTCGTCGTCAAAAACCTACTGTCGTGTAAACTGAATTTGATTTTCAAATAAAGGCCATTATTCAGATCACTGAACGGCAACGAGGAAGTCGAGGTGACGTCAAACTTCAATGGATCTTATTTCTTTGAGACCTGATAACTAACTTTGGGGCGTCGCCATACGTGGCCCCCGAAAAACCGGCTGTGGGTAAAAAAAAATTCGCTGCAAGTAGATATTGTGTGAACAAGGCTCCTTTCGTGAAGGTATTGAACATGAGGCAAAAATATATGTAATAAAATGTATTATGGGGGGCCCTTTGATACTGCACATCTAATCTAGTTAATCTATAATCTAACACGAATTATATATAGCCTCGCCTTTGAAATTTTACAATAATTGAATACCTCAGAACGCAGAGTTAAAAATTAATTTTCCGGTACCACATTGAGGAACGTTTTTCGTTCAGCGAGTTACTTGTTGGCTTGATGTTGAACTTTTTTCTTTTATTATGTTACTTGTTGGCTTGGTGTTGAACTTTTTTCTTTTATTATGTTACTTGTTGGCTTGGTGTTGAACTTTTTACTTTTATTATGTTACTTGTTGGCTTGATGTTGAACTTTTTTGTTGAACTTTTCTCATTTATTATGATACTTGTTGGCTTGATGTTGAACTTTTTTCTTTTATTATGTTACTTGTTAGCTTGGTGTTGAACTTTTTACTTTTATTATGTTACTTGTTGGCTTGGTGTTGAACTTTTTACATTTATTATGTTACTTGTTAGCTTGGTGTTGAACTTTTTTCTTTTATTATGATACTTGTTGGCTTGATGTTGAACTTTTTACTTTTATTATGTTACTTGTTGGCTTGGTGTTGAACTTTTTACTTTTATTATGTTACTTGTTGGCTTGGTGTTGAACTTTTTACTTTTATTATGTTACTTGTTGGCTTGGTGTTGAACTTTTTTCATTTATTATGTTACTTGTTGGCTTGGTGTTGGATCGCAGGTACGGATGTACATCCGCCTGCTTATCTCGACGCATCCACATTCGATCGGCTTTGTGGACACGAATTCAGCCACCTCAGGACCGTATCGATCCCATGTCCTTTAGATATTTAATGATGTACAACCGTCATCAGGATTTGTAGGATGTTAAGGCTGCAATCAATTCTGAAACTGATGTAATCGAGGGTTGAGCAAATGCAATGTGTTTAAATTACTATTATTTTACAGATCAATAACTTATAATCAGCGCAATCAGTTAACGGTACGTTTTTCTTAACTTTTAATCTTGCTACAATTCACAATTGAACAGCTGTTGAAGTTTTCTAATGTTAGTTAGATCTAATCAGAAGTATGATTAATGAATGTTAGTTAGAGACAAGGTGGCTGTGTTGTTCGTGAAACTGAAATAGAAGTTTTATTTGCCGATTAATTTTTCGAAACCCGTTTGTGATATCATATTTTTTAATTTAAATTAAAAAATATGATATCAAATTAAATGAAAAAATATGATATCACAAACGAGTTTCGCAAGGTTAATCGGCAAATAAAACGTCTATTTCAGTTTCACGAACAACAAAATAATATAATAATAATTGTATATATATCTTCTGTCAACCCGTTCTTGCTTCATTTGAAGTCTCTCTAGGAGTAGAGCTTCGTTCATTAAAACGTTTCAATTCATTCATCAAAAATTCCTAATTACTATAATTACTATTCATAAAACGTCACTTCTGTGATTTGCATTCATCCACATAGCGTCATTTCCTTTTATGTCTCCTTTCTAACTGCTCATTCTTTAATTTTATGTTACGACCGTCTTGCTAACCTTTATTTTACCAGATTGCGTTATTTATCCTCCAACTCCCTTGTCCATCTCTCCTTTCGTCTCTCGTTCACTGTTTCCTTCAATCTGTTCTCCTTTCGTCTCTCGTTCACCCTTTCCTGCAGTCCGTTCTCCTTTCGCCTCTCGTTCTCCGTATCCTTCAATTCGTTCTCCTTTCGTCTCTCGTTCTCCGTTTCCTTCAGTCCGTTCTCCTTTCGCCTCTCGTTCTCCCTTTCCTTCAATCCGTTCTCCTTTCGTCTCTCGTTCTCCGTTTCCTTCAGTCCGTTCGCCCGCCGGATCAGGGGGCAACGGTCGAATTCGCCCGGAGCGACCGACGTTCACAGGACAATTTCCTTGGTGCTTTATTGACAGACTGCCGAGCGACATCACTCATTCCTAGTGCCGAATTAACAGAAATATTAACGCCTCGATGCCGCAGCTACTGACTTCAAAAAGGCAAAGATGGTTTCCCGAGTGACGGTTCATTCGAGGATCACAACTGCCGAGCAGCATGGAATGATCATATACCACTAATACCAGGTAGTAAATGGAATGTTACTGCACAAGAATGAAATATTTTGATGAGAATCATGTGTATTTTGATTAAAATAAATATATAGTCCCTGTGTATACCTGATGATTAAATATCATAATAAAATCTATAAGCACTTGAAAAATACGGTCACGTGAAGCTAGTTTGTAGAAGGGTTAGAAGGTAATCGTGTGTATATATTAATAACAATTGTGTTCACCTTTTGTAGGCAAAAGAAGATTTAAAAGTGAAATAAATGATACATGACAGTTCAAACTTCATTCTCTGAAGCTGTTATGTCGTGTTAGAATATGTCAGCCATCACACCATTGTGCTAACATGCTAAATCGTCCATCATTCGTAAGGAATGTCGTCAAATTAACCTTATCTAAATTAGCATCATTCAGCTTTTGTGTTAGAAAATAATTACTGTTTCCGTTTTGTAACAGCGTCGCGGGACGGTATCACAAATACATACATTATTGTTATTACAGTATTGCAGACCAAATATTTACGAGTAAAATACGGGCTTGAACTCATCGCAATCACGATCGATGCTTCATAATTCAGCCGGAATACTGAAGTGATTGTGAAGTCCCTATACCTTGAAACGCTGCTATTCTCGCTAACACCTAATTACGTTGCCTGCAAATGCTACTTGTTAGCGTAATGACCCCCGCTGTGGTGCTAGCGAACTCGACTCATACTCTGTTAATGCTATTCGTACCCAAAATTGGCAAGTAGCACCACCAGCACGTTAGTGTTCCTCTGTTAATGCTATTCGTACCCAAAATAGGGATGTAGCACCACCAGCACGTTAGTGTTCCTCTGCTAATGCTATTCGTACCCAAAATTGGCATGTAGCACGTTAGCTGAATTCTTATCAAATGTTCAGGCTGGAAATTTTTCAATTAATCTGGTATGAAATTCAGAATTTGCGTGTCTTTAAATTCTTAAGTTTAATCACTTTAACCCTTAAAGCAGATATTTATTTTTATTGCAGCCTGATAAAGTAGAGAGTGGCCTTAAATCACTGTTAGTCATTTCGTGCAACACCGGTAAATTATAAATGAACATTTCGAAAACTTTCCATTAACAAAATGAAGGCGAATAGTCAAATCAAGGCAACGTACGAGATGGAGTTATTTTGAAATTTTTTGCTCTGGTATAAATTGCAGTGAGGTCCAAAATAAAGAGCAGCAGCTTCTCCGTGAAAAAGCCCTCCCGTTGAAAGTATTACGGCCATCATTGCTGTGTTTTTCTATCTTCAACTAACGCTAAAGCTAAAAAGAAATGAGACCGTTTATACGCCCCTGTGCAAAAGGGTCATGTGATATTCCTACGAGAATAGAAGTGGTACATTTTGCTCCTCGTACGACAGCTTGGTACCTTCGGCAGCGCTGCACTGCTGTGCCAAGCAGCTGTGTACGAAACACCGTCAACATTACTTATATTGCTTCATACGTTCAACAAACGCGAGATAATTAGATATAATCGAGATTTGCGTTAATTATAATGAATTTTTTTCATACAATCGCTTAATTGAAGCCTCCATGTAAGTATTAAGAAGACAATCTAGTTTGCGTCGGCGTTCGCTGAAATCTAGTCAAGTGAACGGGGACACCTCCACAGCTGATATGAAGCACCTCGATAAACAAAATTCAAATTCTCTTAAACCATAAAGTTTCAGAAGATTAAATTGCTCCAGATCGATATAGTTATTTTTTTCTAACTAGATATTTATTTATGAAGGCAAAATAACAGTTATAGTGTCCGATAACAGCACTAATGAGGTAAAAATTACCGCTTGACAACAAGCTCCACAGCTGATGCAGCGCGTTCAACTCTGCTTCGTGGCGATGCTCTGGAAGCTCCGATGTAGATGTACTCCGCCAACGACGCTTCTGCGAGTCATGTCGCGCTGAGATTTGTTCACTAGATGGCTTGTAATCTTGGTTCTTCTATAACAATTTCGCTTGCTTCTATTAAGATAGTTGTGTTAAAATTCCTTTGAGATTTAAAAAGATACATGATACGAATATGGTTTGAGTCACGTTGTTGACGTAACATTTGTAATAGCAAGTGGAATCAGTTTGGTGAAGGCCAATAACACGGATAGAGCCACAACACGAGCTAAATTAGAGCATATTTACGTATCGATAATTTTAGTTTGGAAATTGAGGAACTCTTGCCATTCCAGTTTTCAAATAAAAGATGTATGTCGTTATAGTCGTTATATACGCTATTGAAATCTTGTTCAGACAAAAAAAAAAAAACACAATAAATTACCGGATTAATAACACGCTCAGACGCCACGTGCCTCATTACAAAATAAAAGACAACATGCATTACGTTCATACACAAAGAAAAAATCGTTTAAATTCTTTAACACAAACATGCTTTTTCGGTTCTATCGGCTTTTCCGTTCCGCCGCGTCGGCTAGCACCGTTTCGCCCTGGAGCAACCGGAAGAGGTCGACATTTTACCCCGAAGGGAGTTTTTTAACCTTAAACTTGAGCGTTTTTGCCCTAATTTCTGTTCCCAGTTTCCTAGCATTTTGCACTCGCGTTGCAAAATGTAGAGCAGCGTTATAAACAAAGTCTCGCTATCAAACACCATTAACGTTAGGAATAGTGGCGAAAATATGCTTGCATTCTTTTCTGGCTTATAAAAAAATCAAAACAATAACTTTGTCAACTTAATCTATGGATGTAAAAAAGTATTAGTGGATATACGGGAATTACATATGAACATTTGTTGCATCTTCTCCAACTTTAATGAAGCAAGATTTTTAGTTAGGCACACGGTGACAGCGAATGCTCTATTCAGAAGTCGTCATGTGAAAATGTAAAAGGAAAGTTAAGCAAGAAATTAACATCGTTAAATTAAATTATTTTCTGACAAACAAATAGCCGGAAGCTTTGATGGTGGTGATATAGCTAACGAACAAGAATGAGGAACAGTTCAGAATTGAAAGCATTTTTCTAGAAAGCATCTGACAAATTGAAAAAAAAGCGAAAATACGAACAAAAAACAAAATATTATACGCATACAAATAACTGTTAAAATTCCGATAAGACAATTTTTTTAGAATGTCTAGAGAAAGCACATCAAAGGCACAGAGGTTTAAAATTTCACTCCAAAAACTGTGCACGACATAAGTCATCATGAATTATAAAGTATATAACGAAAATAGTTGTTAGTTAGTCTGATATCACCGTGGTATAAATTGATAAATAGTACGAAATAATATCACAATAAACTATATTAAGCATGTATATTACAATACCATACCTAACCTAACAAAATCGAAACAATGCGACGAAGCACCAACAGAACAGATTGTTGTTGGCTGGGACGGGGGCTGATAAGAGTATCCTGTTTACCGACGACCGAAAAAAACAGGTTTGATTTTACATAATAAACTAAGGTGGTTTAATAAACTCTTGATTTCTTATGTTGGTCTTAATTGTGATTCAAAAGGTGAACCAACGCAGGTATGAGATACTTTAAGACAAAGGCCATCAGATTTAAAATAGTTCATGTTTTGACTCGTGAAGTTTATTCAATTACCCGTCATAAATAAGAATTTTTTCAATAATTTAAATTCGATGTTGAAAATATTTTTCTTATAAACCAGTCTATCGCTTGATGCCGTACTTTTTTGATGTATGGTGTAAATAGTGAGCGATAGTTCACATAATAACATTGATGCGATAGTTCATATCATCATGCAGAGATTGATGTGAATGATAGAATCGATCTGCATCAGAGCCCATACCTTCAAAAAAAGTTAAGAGATCGTAAGTTCATCAGCCAATCATTGACGGCCTTTCAAGCCACTCTTTTAAAAACAGTTAAGAGATCGTAAGTTCATCAGCCAATCATTGACGGCCTTTCAAGCAAAATCCACCAATCATAGACAAGAAAATAGAGCGTAAGTACTTACGTTCACTTAGCGAGTTTTGAAAGTATGGCCCCAGAAAAATATCTCCGCCAGCAGACTTATGATGTAGGAAGGGAAATTAGACTTTTGAAATACGTAGCAGTAAAGCTGGTATTCATAGATAATGATTAGCATTAATGATATGCTAATTGGGATAATATTTTGTACACATTTCAAATGCAAGTCTTCAGTTCAAATATATTCCATCCTGGAAGTGCGTGTATGAAAATAACGTGGCTTTTCGTTTAAAGGATCTCATGGCATTTCCTGTCCACCTGCTCCATGTGAGTCCACAGACTGACTTAAATTGCAGCTCTCGAGGATTTATTATTGTACAGCCAAACTACCTACATCAGATATGGGAGTAGATAATGGAGAAATTTTGCTCCATCCACTGTAATGATGATATCATTTCAATTTGTACGAAATATTGTGTTTTTGTTATGAAAATAATAATGGCAATTCAGGTTGTTAGGGTCACTTTTTGCGACGCTTGCTTTATTTCTTGTTCCTGGATTTTTTTTTGTTCCTCGAATCCTCGAATTTGATTACTAGAGATCGCGGAATATTATGCGGTTCTCAGCAAAAAACTATACCGATTTAATTAATGGCCGATACATAAGATATGCTACTACGAATAATTTATTTCGTTCAGTTATCAGAGCTCTAATAGCTAAATGTACAGCAAGCGTTGAAAAAAAATTCACGGAAGCAAATTGCCTGAAAACAATCGATAATAATTTTAACGAAAAAATTCGTGTGCGAAAATTGTCTAAAATTAATCGAGAATAATTTCACCGGAAAAAAGACGAAAAAATCATAAATTGAGTGCTGATTTCAGCCCTTTAATGAAATTGAGACTTACAATACTGCTACGGCAATAAAAGTATGAAGTAGATGAAGATATTTTCCAACAAATACATTTTTTCTGCTAACATCAGAGAAATCGCTATATGCGGGTTCAAAATAAATTAATAATCCAGATTTTTCAACGTTTCTAAAGAAAGCTCATTACGTTTTCATTTCCTGTTAACAAATACTATTATAGTAGACGTACCATATATAATTACGCTACTTATCTCTTCAATTTTATATCATGTGTAATAATCAGAATATTAAACTGGGTTGAACCAACAACTAATAATAATACATCTACACACTAATACATTACTAATACATCGGAACAGAAGCTGTACTGCGGATTTCGCATCACCGTCCGGCTTTCACTTCACTGATTTACATCGGCGGAACGGACAAAAAACATCACAAAGGTTACAATCTCTTTCTGTTTCATCGATTTTTCGCTGGACCGGAACTGATGAACTATCGGACCCAGGAGGGGCGAACTCTTCTCACATTCAGGTACTGCGTTGCACAGTGTTGTGTAATTCAGGAGTGTGAACAAAGGAAAACGGACCCTCGAAGTATCATGACTTATCTTACTACTATGACATAGGTATTTAAAAGAGTAGCTTCAATATAATGAACAAAGGAAAGCTGACCCTCGAAGTATCATGACTTATCTTACTACTATGACATAGGTATTTAATAAAGTAGCTTCAATATAATGAACAAAGGAAAGCGGACACTCGAAGTATCATGACTTATCTTACTCCTATGGCATCATGGTATTTAAAAGAGTAGCTTCAATATAATGAACAAAGGAAAACGGACACTCGAAGTATCATGACTTATCTTACTCCTTTGGCATCATGGTATTTAAAAAAGAGCTTCAATATAATGAACAAAGGAAAGTGGACACTCGAAGTATCATGACTTATCTTACTACTATGGCATCATGGTATTTAAAAGAGTAGCTTCGATATTATGTACCAACATTACAGAGCTCAATGACACTAAAGAAGATTGTGCCAGTTAACAATGACAGCAGCAAAATCACAGTACCAATAGAGTCATAAGAATGAATTAAAAATTAGTGACATGCGATGCAATTCTAGAACGCAACAACCGATGAAATGAAGTAGCAAAGAAAGTAAGTGCAGACACTAGATTGATTCATGTACCTGCAATTAGAATCAAAATAACTTTAGAAAATGACGGATTTGAAAAAAAAAACAATCAAAACCATGCGAATAAACAAATAAAGTAAATATCATTGATGGTACAGGTTTAAAAAGAATGCGAAGGAATCACCTTGTTGAATTACTAATTTGAAAAAATTTTCGACATTTTTATAGTAAGGGAACGAAGAAGAGATTCGAGTTAGAGCTTCATCAATACTCGTCAATACTTTAAAATTAATTTTCGCAATTTATCATATTTATTTTTCGAATTTATCCCATCACTCCGCGTATGCATTTATAATATAATATTTATAATATAATATATTATAATATAATATAATATAATATAATATATAATACCTCCCATGTCCTTAGAGTAGAATGTCTTCTCTGTCAATCAACCCATTATGTAGTTTAGGTCAATCTGTCAATCCAGTGTCGGACTGACATTGACAAGCAGAAATGTTGAGGTAAGTTGACTTGTTTAGCAGCAAATATTTACTCGATAGTCCACGCAGGAAAAGTGCCACAAACCAATTGCCATGCAAAAAAATATTTGTCCCGCCAAATTGATCAACAAATTTTATTAATTCCCTCAGAAGTATGTCTGGGTTGATTAAAAGATGTTTTAAGAATTAATAGAGCTAACGAATTTTACCATGAAATGTTGCAATGAAATCAAACGTTTCTTGCAGTTATATTCATCATTCTTGGCATATACATGAACGGAGTCTTTAAACATAATGTAAAAGGGATTTTTCAGACCGATCTGTTCTTCAAATATTTATTTTGCTTGTAAAAAGCTCTGGGACAAACAAAAAACAGACAGAGGAACAACAACGATAGAGAACAGACAACTCTACGGAGATGTGACAGGAGAAATCAAGTGCTGGATGCTGGCCGAGTGCGAAACGGCAAAATCGTAACCGATACGGGATCGATGAAAGCCTCCTCAATTATTGAATTAACATGGTTGAATTAATATATTATTATATTATTAATTCAACCATATATATAACCATTCAACAATATATTATTAATTCAACCATGGCCTCCTCAATCGACCGTCTGCTTGCGAAAGCTGCTAACGCACACGCCTTTTTCCTTTAACATGTATTTGATATCACGACAGACAAACCTCCCATGTACATCCCATGTACCTCCCATGTGCATCCCATGTACCTCACATGTACCTCCCATGTACATCCCATGTACATCCCATGTACGTGATTTATTTGTGAGCAGAAGTTTCCAGAGCCATAGAAATGTATGCATGAACATGAACAGAGATTGTTTTTTCACTGTAAGGAATAGAATGCATAGAGATACGATAATACGATATTTTGCACGAAATTAGGATTTATGAAACACTTAATGACGTTGTAACTCCATCCAGAGGAAATTCCTCTTCATCAACTAACGCAATACGCTGGAGTCAATGTCCCAATTCTCACATTGAACAATTTGGAATTTCTAATGCGTTAGATAAGATTTTTTGTACATTTATATATTGTACGTAAGAATTGTTGTAGTGATGAATTAATTTTAAAATAATAAATTTTATTCCATCTCTTTCTTCATTGCGGGTCGATACATACCTATATATAAATCATATAAATCGTTTAAAATTACCTGTCGTGATGGTGAGTAAATGCTCTCCTACTTTAATTTCAGAAATTAGTTATTTCGTGTAGATATATTTTCAAACGTACATTTCATACAATCAATCGGAAATAATCTAAATACATAAATACAATGCCAGACGGCCGGTAATGTTCATGTTTTCGGGACATCGATAGCATTTATTTCGTTATGGTTAATTTGTTGAAAATTTGTGTACCTTAGATCAGGGTTATCGCGTGTTAATTTAGGATAATCTTCTGCAGGGTTAAGTTTCAAGAGCATGAAACATGAGTTTCGCATCACCGAGAGGGGATCACCGTACGTTCAACTCGACGAACAATGATGATTTCCATGCATAATTTTATTTTTATTAAACTGCGATGATATGCAAACCAGGGGAACTTCCACGCTCGCTCGTGATGACTAACTCGACTTCAATTATGGTTTTATTCTATCCTGGATTCACAATCGTGACTATAATCTGTAGAGCACTAATTTAGGTCGAGAGATTGCGTGTTTGTGGTTAATTTACTTACATGTGCACACATCGTACGTGCTGCGCGAGATTCAATAGAAGATCGTAATGTGGAAGAGTTGCTTGTAAGCCATGGATGCATGCACAACACTTCCTCTTGTCCCTGACGGGTGGCAACAGCTTGCAGAACTTTGCCTTAAAACACGATAAAGACTATCGAATTACTTAAAGGTAAGCTTCGGAAAGTGGTTGAGCATATTTGTGCCGAGTGTGTCTCCACACGTAATTTCACTACATCACGCTACATCAACATTTACTTGCGTGCTATTCATCGATATTCAGTATCCATACAAGAAAATTTGGTAAAACTAACTAAGCATTAATAGTTTAATAAGCATTAATAGTTTAATTAAAATGTTCTTGAACATTAGCAATATTACTGGAATAATTTTCCAGAGAAAGACAGTAACAATTGTTTAGTCTTATTTTATCTTATGCTATATCTTGTGCTTTTCAGTTAAAATATCTCAATTTATCGTCAATTGTGATCATTTTCATTCGTCCCTGGTTAGCATTAAGTTCACATGAGTATTCTGATCACGGTGAATAAAATGAACTAATTTACGATCGATGCTGAATTCTATCTGCAATGTATCTCATGATATCGTCATAACGTATACATTAGAAGGATCTTATTTATTGACGATGCTAAATCCTCTGAAAATATAAAATATATCAGTGATAATAAAGATTCAAGGCATGTTACTTTATCGCAGTTATTCAAGAAATATGGTGATCAGGGACAAGTAGTAATATGTAATCCATGCTGAATATGGTTGTTGGTTATTCGGTTATTGGTTATTTTCAATAACCATGAATTAGTTATTTTTATTCTATATTCATTTTGTTATCATCATTATAAAATGATAATTTAAATCAGCAAAGAACAAGCATCATCCAATAAGCCATTCTGTTTCAAGTTCGTCATAAATACCTGTGTAAATTTTTTTGTCATTCCCGTCCGCAGTGCTAAATTCTAAAAAATCAAAGGGGATTTCAAAATTGATACATTAATAATGAATTAACCGAAAAAATTGTGTTCGAACTTTCATTAAGAAAATGTTATAGAAATCATATATAGCGGAAATAAATAAAAAAAGTTTTTTTTTTTTGCTGAATTCAGCCGCACTGAAATCCCAGTATGCTATATTTTATATTATATTGATTATATCGCATATTTTATTGATAATCAGAAACAAATTACTTTCGAATTTTCGGTTAAAAATGTTTAAATCTGAGACAAGCACATTAAAAAAAATATTCCTATATTTTTTCGAATGCGCATGATATTATAGCTAGCGAGTAAACTGTTAGAAAAAACGGTGAAAATACGGTCCCACCGGCATCCTAGTGGCCGGTCGCCCCGTGAAAATAAACTGTTTTGCCGTTTTTATCAGATGTTTTACGGATTTCTGGTGTTAAATTGGAATAAAAACGGTGAAACGGTGTTTCTTTTCACGTGCCGACCGGCCACTGAAACGCCGGTAATACCGTTAACGGTAATTTTTCTAACAGTGTAAATACTAAATAATATAACTGCGATTGAAAACAGTCTACAACGTTTAATATTTTTCAAATGTAATCCCTGCTCTCATGAATTTAAATATTACAACTGAAATCAAAATACCAACATTTCGCTCACAAATTAAGTTAAACTAATTCCTCTTCGACTTAAAATTGCACGGTATGAAAAAAGCTATAAATATATTTAACGATAATAACAGATCTTATGGCATTAATTCTTCGACTTAAAATTGCACGGTATAAAAAAGCTATAAATATATTTAACGATAATAACAGATCTTATGGCATTAATTCTTCGACTTAAAATTGCACGGTATAAAAAAGCTATAAATATATTTAACGATAATAACAGATCTTATAGCATAACTTTCATCTAGCTAGTATAACATCACAATGTCAAGCCACCAACATCAAATGGGCATCACTTCGCTCACCGACATTAGTCTCTATCATCCTTATCGCGGCATCACCGACTTCACTCAACGATTGCTCGCGCTCCGTACCTCAAATTAACAGCTTTTTACAGGGCGAGAATTTTTTTTCTGAAGCGTATGAGCCAAACAATTATTCAAGACAATTATTTTTCGTTGCCGCGATGCCACTGTTGAATAAGTGAATGATTTAAGTAAAATAAATGACGTATGAAGGAAACGAGCCTTTAGACTATCCCTATGTTCGCCATGTGAAAAAAACTTTTGTCCCTCTGTTTGATGAAAATTTTTAAAGCCTTACATACAGAATGATGAATATGGATATAATGCGCCTAATCTATTTCTGAAGCATATAGCAGTTCCTATGCTTACACAGGTAAGAAAGGCTCAGATTCAATAAAGACTTTATCCTGAATGGCACAATGCATTATCACTGTGATCATCTCTATGATACGTATGACGTAGCTTTTATATACACAAATAAAGCGTCAAAAGCAAGAATTTACAACATTTAATTACTAATATAAAGATCCAAGAAAGTTACGGTCGCTCTCAAACTCGCGACGTATATGCAGCGCACGGAATGTTGAATGATGAAGTGCGAGTGTGTGGCTTATATCAACCAAATTATGCGACTAGAGGAGTCGAAAAAATTAGTTCCAGTGTCCTAAACTCTTACGGAGCCTAGACAACATCTGCTTTGTGCTCCACAGCGAGCACGGTGCGTTCATTACCATAACATTAATTATGCTTGCATTTGTAGAGCACGGCGACAGCAAACTCTCAGTGTCATCATTGGCGTGTGTTTTTGATGTGCCAGAAGAAAATGTTTGTTGCAGCGCTGGTCCTGACGTGCATAAAAAAGCGTGCACGATGCCCGCAGCAATTCCCTGTCGCGTACGAAGGGAAAGACGGGCGGTAGCAAGCGCTGCTGAATTTCCCCTCATATCTATTCAAATGCGATGCATTAGCTTCACAGGACGCATCGAGCTCCGAGGAGTCCCACTGAGGTATACTTCTGTTAAGATTTTCTCCAGCAGAACCGTTGATATTCAAAGTTGTAGGCTTTTCGAGAAGTGACGAGAGCCAGATGCGTTCTTTTGAGCTGCCTACATCAAAGCGAACGCCGAACAATGTTCTCTTCTGTCTTAAGAACCTATGATTGTGCACGAGCTCAGTCTTCAACTGCGCCAAATGGTGTCTTTTTTTAGAAATCATCTCATCTTCATATGTTTGAGATCATTTGAAGCTCTCTAGATGATGAGAAATTTCGCTTTTAACGTGACTTATATACATATATTTATTATATCTAAAAAATGATTTCTGGCTTACATGAAGAAGCCACGCTCAAGATTTATCAAAAGCTTTCTAGATATTTTTTTTCTAGTTTGAATATTGAGCCAAAATTTTTTAGCTTTAATGTAAGATCTCGATGGCACCTTTAGCATAAAGTAAAAAAAATGAAAGATTCTGTAGGCGCTTAGTTATAAGAAATATCTAATAAAAATATAGTAGATGCAAAGATGCATATTCTTCGGATTATGTTTTTTTCTCGGCCAGTAATGCGTATTGGCGACCATTTGGACGATTAATCTATGTTAAACTAATCTCCTGAATCTGAATGGCCTGCGTGTAATCAGTCTAATTTATTCGCTCAAATAACTTATTGAACAAATAATGCTTCCAAGCGATCATTGTTAAGGCTCCATTATGAAAATTTCTTTTTATATAAATGCATCTTAACCCAAATACAATTTCTGATGAATGAAATAAAGAAGGGCTTTTTTCGAATGTACCGAATAACTTTAAGCTTAGCAGGCAGTTAAATTAATCATTGTTATTTCAGGCAATATTCACGTTGATAAAAAAAATTAATAATATTCTTTATATAGACTACTCAGTCTCTCCAAAACAGAAGCAAGAACTGGTAATTCAAGCACAAATGTAATGAAGTGTCGCAATTGAAATCAGGTTCATATGAAACTAAAAATATTGTGAAGTGTCTTCAGATCAACATTGACAGCTGTGATTTCTTACACGCCAGCTAGCATTTCAATGCTAAGAAATATTCGGCAAACATTCATCAGAGCTACAAATGGATTGGGCGCAAAAAAATTGCATAATTCAACGGAACGTGGGAAAATCCAGCTCAAGTTAGATGCATTTTAAAACCCTTGCGGCGCACTGTAACCTCGGTGATAATGTGAAGAAAATTGCATGTGAGCCCTTTATTATTTCTTGGACATCATGTAATACAAGCAAGAAAGGCTTTCTTGCTCCTTCAAACAATGTACGATGCAGCACATCACAGTCGTCCTTTCACAGTAAGCCAAGACGTCCCCTCTCGCCCATTCAACTGGCATAATGTTCTCTTTATGGCTCCTCAAAATGAACTGGCCCAGTTTGAAATGACTCTTGCAACACACTTTTATGAATGTAAAGACTGCAAATCTCGCTGCAAAATCTAGCTCCATGATCTCCATAAGCATAAGCTATGTTTAATAAGGGAAGGACGTTGCTTGGCTCTGAGCTAGTATATACGCTGTCTACTTCAGTCTGACTTACGCGACACGTCGTCGTGATGCATGGCGTTAACGTGGAACAAAAACGTAAGTAGAGCTCTGAGATTAATCTAATATATGTAGTTCCCTGATAAATGCAGGAAATACGGGGCACAAATTTTAGATATTCATGAAAATAAGCTTGAGTTGTTGCTCTAATGTAGCACGGAAACAAACATTATTTTGAACCCTCTTGCCGCTGTACGACGATACACGGGACACAGCCACTCCAACATTTAAATTGCATTTCAAAAATGTAAATAACGATAATGTGAAAGGATGAATATAAAGCCAACTTAAGAGGAATATATAGAGTATAACGCTAAAATTATGTACTTTGGGACGGGATTTTTTGTTAAATGATAACAGAGTGATAAAAGATAACAGTGCTTCAGTGCAAGGTTAGGAACATATGCATATGTACAACAGGGCTGATGTACAAATGCACGCTTGTGGGAGAACACAAGGCCTGTCAAGCCTAAATTGTGCTTTTCGGGGCAAATTAAATAAAAATGTTTCAGACTTAGAATAAAATCGCTTATGTAAATTCGCTTTGTTTTAAGTGCGCCCAAGAGCCCATTGCTGTAGAAGCTTGACGACAGCGCAAGAATTTTGCCGAAAGAAAGCGTTTGCAAGTCGGACACTTGGATGAATTTTACACAGGCACTGAGAAATTCTAATTCATGGAAAACTCATGGAAACGCTTAACCTAAGTTTCCACGCCAAAATAATTACATGAAATTTTTCCAAAATGATGTTACACTAATAAGAAAAATACATTTTGAACACTTCCCAGCAGGCAATGTCAAGTTGATTCAACGTTGAAACAACGAAACTCACGACGTTAAAATAACATAGAATATTAGTTTAGAATGAAAATTGAACTTTAGTTTTCCAATGTCGTACATGTCGACTTTGTTTCAACGTTGAAATCGCGTTAAACTCTGACTTTACAATAACTTATATACAGTATTACCGTAGGATGTCAACACGATTTCAACGTTGAAACAACGTCGAATGTACGACGTTGAAGAAATGACGTTGATTCAATTTTCATTCTAAACTAATTTTCAACGTTTTTTCAACGTTGTGAGTTTTGTTGTTTCAACGTTGATTCAACTTGACATTGCTTGTAGGGTTGTTTCATTTTTCTGAACTAAATGAAGTTCATGCAGGATTCGCTTCCCAAAATTAGAGGCCGACGTAGCTCCAATTTTGTGTAAATTCTTCATCCCGAGTAACATTCACATATTCTATGCTTACTTTGGCTGGAAATTGGTATTATTCTTATACGAGGCTTTGCGTAGGTCCACTGTGTCTATAGTATCTGATAAAATTTCATACATTACTAATATATTTACCATTTCCAGAATATTTGAGTTTAAGCATTACGTTTTTTGTAGTGGCCAGATATCGCGTTAGTTTCAGTTTTTAAGTACTGAACACTTACCTTCATTCAACTACACCAACTCTCATGAGATCTCGCCAAGCAATTCTTTCCATCCAGTCTTGGTGCACAATGTATTTTATACGGAGTATTTTAGCGGGTATAACATTTACAGGTTATCTCTGTTTTCTGGTACACTGGAAGGACATTGAGAAGAACGGGCCTCATCAGCAGCTCCTGCTACAACCATAATAAGGGGAACTTCTCGCTGGCTTCAAGATACAAAGCCTGGAAGTCCCTGTGCTATTTTACTACATCCAGAAGAATGCGAGCTGAGGGAGCCACCCTTGCTCTCGAAAGATTGCATTGCAATTTTTACGCGTCTCGTTGTGCACGAAAGAATGGCTTGCCGTCTTCCGTGTACGTGAATCTTTCACGTGCAATGAAGCTGACACAGCAACTTGTTTGAAAAAAAAAATAAATTCGACCAACAAATGTTTACCCCACTGATTTATTTACAAATTTTTGAGTTAAATATTTGTAATGCAAGGCTGCCGAGAATGTGCAATATTTTGAATTTCTGAGCTCCATCTCTGTTAAATTTTAGTCTGAGAATTCTATTTTTTAAATGAAAGCACTACGAAGTGCTTTAATTGATATACCACTTTCTTTCCAGCAGTGAGTACTCAGTACTCACTGCAGTGAGTGACAGAGAGCGCATTTTCTCGACGAAAACTTGAAGTCACGGACGGACGGACAGACAGACAGACAGACAGACAGACAGACAGACAGACGGACATGGCGAGCACAATAGTGCATTTTTCCATAAACTCTCTAAGAAACACATTGCCGATATGAAAACTAAAAAATTTATAAACGAGTGTTCGTATGAATAAGCAAATAGATTCGCGTGCAGAATCTTGTGTGCTTTTGTTCAGAGATGCCGCTGAACCAGCGGCCTGTAGAAAGTTTTGTTGCGAGTAGGATTGTTCGTTTTAATGTCATCACTAACTTTCAATCGGCACGCGTGTAGACGTGCCTATTACTCCTTAATTAGAATAATGCAAATCGGTTCTTTTTTACCATAAAGGCTTTCATTACACTGCAATGAAGTTTAAAAAGAAGCGAAGTAAAACATTCATGTCGGAACTCCCGGTACGATCCCATTTGCTTCCTCGACCTGTAGATCACAGTCGAACCGTGCAACTGATACTTGTTTTACGTTGAAGTTATCTGGCTCCGGCTTGTGCAGCAATAATTAGGGATGAACATTTTCCCAGGTACTCTCATCATCTCGCCATGACGAGCAAGAACACCGTCCAAATGCCGAGCAAAAACTCAATAAACAAAAGCGACCTCCAGGGTGTTGCGCTTAAGCCACCCAAAGAAGTCCGTGTAGGAAATTTGTTGCGTGTGGGACTCCGATCCAGCGCATGGTTTCCCATCACGAGATCGCCTCGAAAAAGCGATTCCCTTTCATTCCAAAATCGCAATCGAACTCGTGCTCTTGGCCGAAAAACCATGAACCAAAGGAAGCAGACCTCCCTGTCGAGATCGAGAAAAAAAATTATAATTTTTAATTTTCTTGTAAATACGGAAACCGAAATTTAGTTTTTTGTGAGTAGCGAATTAATACGCTTTCGCATTGCTAGTGAACTGTATAATACAATGCAATGTAACTTATAATGTAGATATGTTTGTCTTTCAATACTGCGCTAAAGATATCTATTGCAACTCTAAATTAATTGTTAACATTTACGAAAGATGATTAATTCTGGTGTGGCCGTTAACCGTAGGTAAGAGGTCATTGGTGATCTAGTATGTAATTTCTTTCTAATTTTAATTAGAAGTAGGATCCTAGGCGACGGGATATTCTTTTATATATTCTAATATGTTTTTAAATATTCTAATATGTTTCTATATATTTGAGCAATGATAAGGTCGTTTAAATATAAATTATTTTATTGCACCATTATCATTTTCAGTTGATGTTATTTACCATTGGTTTCTTCCCAGAATGTCATGGATGGACTAGCATCAGTTTTCGATTTTCAATGTTAAGCCTAAAGAAATAAAACTAAACTCCTTGACCAGGAAAAGTTCAACAAATTTTCAAATGATTTAATTGAATGATTTTGAAATTTAACAATTCAAATTTAATATTTTTGATTAATTTAATTCAATTTAATTTAATTTAACTCAATTTTTAACAATGATTTTGAAATAATGACCGACAAACTTGTGCTCCGTATAGATGCATCGCTCGTCACATAACAGTCATATGTCTCGGTGCGGCCAAAAAGTACATTTTTGATGTATTCAGATGACATTTGAGTGCTATGAATTATAAATGCTTCATCTAGATGTTCTCGAATAACTGCCTGTATCAAGTTTTATTGATGAGAGCGAGAGGTAGCGTGGAGTACATGTCAGAATGCTTGTAGCTTTGCAAACATCTCAAGGCAGGATGTTTAATAAATTAAATTTTTGAATATCATTAATTATGACCATCTGTGTTTATAATAATTATAAATAACTAAATTTTAAAAAACTAAATTTATAAATAACTAAATTCAATAACTAAATCACCAATAACAATAGTTTACTTTTCATGGTCAACCAGTGGGTTATGTTAAATATCAAGGGATGCATATACCATCAACGATTTCTGGCATTTTATGATTGAAACCGATTGCATTCAAGAAATTTGCGAAATTGTGTAGATGTTATCGACGTCAAAAACTATGAGAAGTGTAATATTGATTGTTATTTCAAGAATAACTAACGCTTTTGTTGCACAGATTACCGACCCCCCGTTACTTATAGTTTACAAAAATTTGTGTCAACTTAATTCAAATCTGCTTCTATCATTTTCTTCATGCATCATTTGAATATATTTTCTTACGCACATAAAAGTAAAAACTCCTCTTCAAGCGGCATCTGCCGTGTAAAGCCAGATTCTAGACCATGGACCATACTTTAAAAAAAAGTTAAGAGATCGTAAGTTCATCAGCCAATCATTGACGGCCACGCAAGCAAATTCCACCAATCATAGACAAAAAAATAAAACGTAAGTACTTACGTTCACTTAGCGAGTTTTGAAAGTATGGCCCCATAAAAGTGAATGCCTTTCTGCGCCTATACTCTGTGATCATTGAGTAACCTTTCACTGAACTGTTCCAAGCCTATACAACAGAATTGAGCTCATTTGATGTATTATGCCTCTATGCTAGAAAGTTTCTTCACCACAGCGACGAGCTTCATGTAATATTCAGGCGATTTGTCCCACAACCACATTCATATTCATCATACGCTCTTCTTTTCATCTTTTATTCCTATTATGGTAGTATCGATCAATAATTTAATTATATACATGAACTGATTTCGTACACAGCTTCCAGGTATTTCCGCTACAAACTTTGTGTGAATATTTTGAGTATCGCTTATTTCATATTGAATCCTGAATAAATCTCACATCAAGTTGACATATCTTCACCAAATTTAATGTTCTTTACATTACTAATAATTCAATTTTGTCTCTCTTTAAATACTGGAATGATTCTTTTTAGAAAAATGCATAGTAAACCCAATCAGTAATATCTTCAAGACTCTTGAAAATCTGCTCAGGGTTACAATGCAATTCTGACTATCTTGCTGTTGATCTTTCTGACTCGAAGTCTTTACATCGTGCCAGCCCATCGGCAGTCATTTGTAGACGACAGCAGTTTTAATATACCCCCATTTAGCCCCCTCGATCTACGTCAGAAAAATTCTAACCTGTCATTAAGTTAACATTGGTGTTCCCTTTCTTTCCAGCCAAATGGGAAGAATTAATTTCGGCTTATCTTATCTGAAATCGGAGGCAAAACTCCCTCATTTGAGACAACTTTTCATGCTTTCCAGTCCATTTTACTGCTTTTCCAGGAAGTTGTGTCGTCAGATTTGGCTCATCGATCTCTCCTTTCACGAGACCTGGAGACGGACGAAATCGCTGCGATCAAAAACGAGGGGGTTTCGTTCCACGGATAAAACGTATGCTGACTTAACCTTAATTCTGTAGCTTTCTATGCCTTCTTTATATCTATAATTACAGAAAAAACTGAATAACTAAGAGATATTATTCCGTATTAAAATTTGAGATTCACCCGTATGACAATGAAAAAAAAATTCTTATAGGACATATAGGTGTTGATATGTAGAAAATACTTGAACGCAGAAAATCCACGGATTTATTCATGATTCAATTATAATATAATTATTAATAAGTATACATTTTATTCAATCGCCCTTTCTTTAATCGTTGAGTCCAAATCCATTATTGTTCAACCAACCTGTGTTATTTTCATTATTCAATGGGCATTGGGCACGCTCGGTATAAATTTCCATGGCGGTTCGTCTGTACACCCCAGCTGAAATTATCACTCAGGTTTAAAGTCATGGCGTCGCAAGACAAGCGAACTGTTTTTCATTTCGACTTGGACATGTTAATTAGAGCATATGAGAAGAATGCTACAACCTCGTCAGAAATATCTCGGCGATATTATCATAATACCAATGAATTTAGAAATATGAACGTTCATGTGCAAATTTTCTCACATTGTATCAACGATCGACCTAACCAACCTTTGCTAATTGACTTCCACGAGATTAATTGTGTTTCGTTCCCGCATACAACCTCCCATTACCGCCCGGCATTCCAAGACATCCCCCAATAGGAGGTTCCATATACGTGCTCAAGCAGCCAATTATTCATGGTCAGTATCCTACAACCTTATATATTAATAATAGCCTTCATATGGGAAATATGATACAAGTTTGCATTAAGTGTAATCCAGTATGTCTGACTCACACATAGCATAATGATCAACATGGAGATATCTAGATGTTTTCGCTCAGGTGACCGTGTCGACATATGTCTTATGTGCAAGTTACACACGTAGAGACTTGATCCAAAAAGCTCCTTTAAGCGAGAGACCGATAATTCCTACTTGCAGACTCCCTCAACGACGTAATTGGCAAAGAATACGATGACGTCATTGCAACTATATACGTTACGGTCCCGTATAGAAGATTTTGCGCAGTTTGTTCGCCGACATTACATTGACCGCTCGAAATTGACTCCCTCAGTATTGTACAGGATAAATACGCTCGGATCTCATGAACCCAAATCGAAATGAGTAATTCATGTGTCTAAATGGTTCTCGAAATTGACTCCAGTGTTATGTAGGGTAAATACGCTCGGATCTCATGAACCCAAATCGTAATGAGTAATTCATGTGTCTAAATGGTTTGAAATATTTCTCTCATATTTTGAAGCAAATACGTTGGATATCTCATCGATACGTAAACTTTATACCCTCATGTGTGTCCCAATATTGAAATCTGTTCACCTATGGAGTTTCAGTTTGACGTCGTCCCCAGTGTATCGTTCGTTAAGTTTACAAGCAAAAATGTGGGTCGTATTTATATGATACTTGAATAAATGGAAAACTATGCACATAGATTGACATGAATGAAAATCAGAATAAGGCAAAAAGTGCTTAGAGTTAACGTAATTGTGCATGCATGAGCCGGCGCTCAATTGAACAAGAATTTGTCATTGAACTCAACAAAAGTGAGCGTTATTCGCTGCTTTTGCTGGTAGCTCTACACTATTTATTGTTAAATTGAATCTCTTGCAGTGGAATAAATCGACTAATCTTGCTGAACTCACTCCGAGTGCTACTCACTCCGAGTACTCTGCGCACGCATAATAGTTCTACTAAGACACACGCATAGTACTGCCCATTATAGTTCTGAAAGACACGTGCGTATTGTATGAAGTTACAGTATCGACTTCAATATTGCTGTACAACATGTATGATCACTATTCCATGTTTTATAGTTAGCTACTTTTACTTCCATTATGAGCACGAATTCTCAGTTGTATGAATGCATCTGCATTTGTAAATGCACCGGTCACGTTCAAATCGCACGTGATGCGCGGTTGATTTTTTACTGCTATATACAAATTATATGCAAAAAATACAAATTTAAAATATACAAATTCATTTTTACTACTAAATTTTTATTACTAAAAATACAAACTTATTTTTCAGTGGAATTGGTTAAATGGAATACTTGCCAAAGCCGACTGAACTTACTAAACTAAAACTAAAATAAAACTAAAAATCAAGTTCTACTGTGTTTAAAAAATTACAATAAATTTTTGTGGAATTAAAATACCTCTCTTAGGTTCAAAATAACATATAGAGATGAATTTAAACAGAATTGCCTAGCATCTATTGAGCAATAGTAGAGGGTCCTACCACTTGAGTGAGGAAATGGCGTGTAAGCGTCTACAAAATTCCACCTTTTTTCTAATATTTTCAAAGCGTTGACTGAGATATTGCGCTGCCACTCAATGCTATCTAATACAAATCTCTAACATTAATTCTCT
Organism: Hyalella azteca; assembly: GCF_000764305.2. NCBI lineage: Eukaryota > Metazoa > Arthropoda > Malacostraca > Amphipoda > Hyalellidae > Hyalella > Hyalella azteca. Next base: position 154,313 of record NW_025938270.1, on the reverse strand, counting down.
TTCTAGAGATATTGCGAATGCCTTGTGTTGATTGAATCGATATCTTGTGCAAGCGGTGCAAGCTGAGACACCTTGGCTGCAAAGCAAATCTTTTTCGCTTGAACTAAAAGTAAAATGCGGAAGAAATAAGAAGACTCGCTGCTAGTCTGAGTTTCGTTTATTGAATTTAAGTGACAAATTATTCAGGTTCATATTTCAAAAGTAGTATGTCAGCTTGAATAAATAAGATTCATAGTCTCCCAATACTTGTGATCAGTTCGGTTCCATTTGTTTTTGTATTCAATATCGTGCATATAATATAATATATAATATAATTTATGCTCACTATCGAGGTCTGGTTTTGTAACACTTATCGTTGTAATTTTTTTGAATAATTTGACTAGTTATCGTATATATTTTTTGTAACATCTTTGAAAAATAAATGCTCTCTAGATTTCGACATTGGAAGTTGATATTACGGTTTTTTTGGCCCCAACATCAGATTCAAAATTTCACAAATAAAACTATGCAATTAAAGGTAGTAATACCGCATGAAAACCATTACATATGAAATGCTTGGTCTGCTTTCGTCCACCCGTGATAATTTCACACGTAGTTTCACTGGCACGTCAGGCAACAGTTGTTCAATTATTCAAGGTACGGCTTCACTTAGCTTTGAGGCCAATTCCTTACATCTGCAGAAGACCATGTCTACTTCAGGAATTATGCAGTGGAATCGATCTCTGCAGCCATGAACTGGCAAAATATGTTTGCGCTCGACAAAGCACCTTGTAATTGGAGACTCTCATAGCACTGCAGCCGTTTTATGAAGAAAACAGGGCTACTTGCTATTGAATAAGGGCTTTATCTGTACAAATTACCATTACTCAACAAAACCGGAAGTGAAATGCATCAAAAAGTAATTCGATGCTTCACACTTTAATATCGCAGCTAAACTCAGTTTATTTTTGTATTCAAAGTTAGTAATGACACTATCAGTAACAGGTAATTAACGATTCAGTGTTGCATGCAAAACTGCCTAATTTCCATCCCTCTCTCACTCTAATGAATATTTCTTCTGACATCTTTAACAAAAAATTAAAGTTTTCTGTATAAATTAAATGAAAAAAACAACTCATAAATTGAAAAAAATGCTTGTAAAGGCATATTCGCTTGAAGTGATAATTAATGTAGAATGCAGACTATATTCAATGGCATCATGATGATCGTCGTACTTAATTGCATCAATTTACAAATTCAATAGAAGAATATTGCCACTAAAATCCCCAAATCAATTACGTTTTTTTTTGCCCTTCCCCTCACGATTTCTGGCCAGAAGTGGAGGCATCAGCTGATAAGTATTTATACCCCATAAAAATTCGTGCGCAAGTGCAATATTGAACTGCAATAACGGGAGTCGAGTACCCAGAAGTCCATCAGGTTCTGATAAGTCGCTGAGTACAAGATAAACTCCAGATTAAACTTATTGCTTATTGACCAGTGTGTTCTGCGTCGAGAAAAGGTTTTTATATTACAGACATGCTGTTGAAATCTTACATTAGCCGTTATGTTTTCCTGATTTTGAAGTTTTTATAATAACAAATTTTGAGGCCATATTTGTAAATATTTTTTCGAGCCCGGCTTTTCCATCATGCATGAGTCAATTTGAGAGTAAAAAGACTTTTTATTTTTAGAGTTCGTAACGAGCAAAAAAGTGGCGCACTTGTTATTTTACACGAGAAAAACAGGTTTAAAACAAGATCATGTACTGCCTAATCCAGATGTAATTTTGAATTCACTTCACTACACGAGAAAAATACATTGAAAGCGTAATTTTCCATAGAAGTTTTCGCTTCAACTTAGTACGAAATCTTATCAATGTTTTTAATCATATATTTATTTGTAATACTATTTATTTTGTGTCTGTCTCATCGAGTGTTTGAGCAGGAAATAATGTTTCGCTCAAATCGGGTTCGGCCTTGAGATGTTCATTTTAATGATTTTGTTGTTGTTTGAGATGTTAATTTTAATGATTTTATTGTTGTTTGATATGTTCATTTTAATGATTTTGTTGTTGTTTGATAGATTCATTTTAACGATTTTAGTGTTGTTTGATATGTTCATTTTAATGGTTTGAATACAATTTTAATTTACAACAAGTGTTCTCTCAACATATATGGCATTCAGTAACAGAAGATTAAAGGCCTCACACATTTATTACATGTCGATAGTTGTCAGCCGTGGATATTTTTTCGACCACATGCTACCGAAATAACGAAGTTCATGAATTTATAAATTTCGAGTCTGGAGCTCTTATCCTTGCCGGTGTATTTTTTTAACTTCTGGTCATGCTTTTTTCGGGAATAAATCCATTAACTTACAGACCGCTATAAATGAATTATTTTAAAGTAACATTAGCTTTGCTATTCAAGATCATTCAAATTATCTCTCCATTTTACTTATGAAGCGAGCATGAAGGAAATTTACACAATGATTGTTTGAAACCTCACCCATTGAGTGGAACGAGAACATTGCTACCAAAATAAATAAAGTCACGATTTTCTTCATGAATAATTCGAATCATATCCGTTGAAGGATAAGAAATGCATTGCATGGTTTGCTTGAACATGTACTCTAAAATAATATTAGTAGTGCTGTTTGTTGCTATAATGTTCAGGTATAGAATGTAATGTTTAGTCAACATAAATTCATTTGATCAGTAGTCGTTTTCTATAGTGGACAAATTACATAAGAAAATTATTTATAAAAATATCATTGGAATTGTCAATAAAGATTCCCGAAACGAATGTTGGTATTAATAAATAACTTTGCCTGACCATCGAGTTCCTCAACATCAAGCGCGGAATTGAAAGAAATATATAATTTTATACTCTGGTGAGGTTAGTGAAAAAAATCATCCACTGCAGACATTATAATTAAAATATACCAGAATGATTCTGTCGGTGCCATTAAAGTGAATTCCGTCGTTCTCCAAAGCTGACCAACACTTGTCATCCAGTAAGTCGGGGAGTATGCATGGTAAGAATTATCACTGAAACCTTCTTAGATTTATTATTAGATCGAGTCTGATTTATCCAAGTGTTATCTTCATTAGAAGAAAACTAGCGTAGCGTGTTCGTCAAGGTTATTGCCAGAGCAAATCCCGAGTTACCATCAGAGCACACATCTCCGAAAGAGCTTATACGATGCAAATTTGCCTCCGGGTTCAAAGAGCAGTCATGTGTCGCTCAAGTGCACAGAAAGTGGGTAAATGAGCGCCAAATTGCTGAGTTGAAGGCGAGGCAAATGAACGGGAAACTTCGCTAAGTGCTTCGATTCTACAAGCAAGGCCGTTTAAAAGTTCACGTAGTGGATCGCCCGTCCGACCGTCCAAAAGATCGATGATATGAGTACGTTTGCCTATCAAAAGCGAAGACGCGTATACACGGAATGAGAAGGTGAATATTTTTGATAACAAATGCAATCAACGATGAATCATTTGCCATGAGAAAATGAAAATTATACCTTGCTTTTTTTAAGTCACTGAAAAATGGCAACGAATTCTGATTTATATGTTGAAAGCCGAACTGGATGAAAGGTAGAATTTCAGAAAGTGAACTTGGTGTTAAAGAACTGTTGCTCAACATATAATGCACCTGCATTCAATTCATTTTCTTTATACGCTCAAAAGCACAAATCACAGCACTTTGACAGACAACTATTTTGATTTTTAACTTCAGGTTCAAATGGTCATATTGGAATAAGATGGCCTATTGGTCATGCAGTATTGTGGGAAAAGGAATAAATCGTAAATAAATTTATCATCAAAGGAAGTGAGCTTTGACCAGAGATCTCGAGCAATGCTTCATTGGGCATGTAACACATGTGCTACGAAGTGTGGAAAACATATGTCACAAAATGTGTTAACTCGTCTATCTGTGTTTTTTTTGGAATCTGTTACCAGATAAATAACAGGAGCAATATATTAGTTAAGAAAGTCTATCGTCCTGGAGCAATGTGATAAAATTTTAAATCCAATGGAAGGTATATTGGTGGCTCGATACCCTATTAAGTTCAAAATAAAAATTCATTAGAAAACTTCCGGGTTCATTTCATATCAATTGATATGGAATTTGAAATGAAATACTTTTATCGTGAACAAGGAAATAGCACATGACGCTGCCATGCTCATAAGACAAAAAAATTAGCGAGACTTCAACAGCAGTCTATAAATGGTGCGATGTTACTGACTGCGACCAATTAATGTGCATCTAAATTTATTTTTCAGCTCACAAGGATCAACAATGTTACCCATAACCCGAATATTGTCAACATCATACATTATGTTATGAACTATTGACCATAACAACGATGTTGACAACATCCAGCGAAGACATGGAAATTAATGAGCCCATAACAGTTGTTTGGCCTCTTTAGTCAAACGATTAAATTTTTTATCCAGTTTTGATCATTATATTGCAACGATTCTGGTATTGATAAATTGTAAATCGTTCTATGTTCCATTATAATTTTGACCTATTATAAAACTGATGAAATTTAATTTGGTTTAAAATACATGAAGCAGTATTTAAAATTTCTAAGATCAGCGGAAGACGTCGCTCCGAAGCTTGTCATTTCCCACAAGCGCACGTTTAAATGCCACAAGAATCGGTCAGAATCTACCTGAGCAAACCAAAGACTTCAGAAAAAACGCTAGTCCTCCACAGGAGGCGCGGCGTCTCGGAGGCCGTTTGTGGTTTTTGTGACTCGGGCCAAAAAAAGTCAAAAGTGAGTCAGTGGACGTAGAGGTCGGAGGCCAGGCGGCCGAGTCAACATGAACACTGGGAAGGCAACTCCAACTTCCTCCAAGTAAACCAAGGGGAAGGCGGAATTCGAATCCCACAACGAAATTAAGGGTGATTTTTCATGCAAAAACGGTCGCGAAACAAACTTCACTTCGGAGGAAAATTATGCTCGCAATAAAAAACGTGAGTTTAAGGCTAATGAAATATTAATGCTCAAACATGATTAAAAATATGAAGCTCTAAACTCGTAGAGACAGAAGTAAATTTAAAAAAAAATTATTAGTGAAGATTAAAAAATTTTGGTTTTCCAATGACATGAACTACATACTAACCGCAACGACATAAAATCTGCAAGCTTTGGTGTAAATTTTATGCTAAGCAAGGAAACAGTCATACAAATTACACTTAGAAAATATCCATGTAATAAAGGTAACAATTTAAAGAAATAATTGAAGAATAAAATTGGCTGTTGAACAAGAAATGTGTTGTGGAAGGCGTTTCATAACGGAAAATCGGTTTGTGTGAAGGAACAAAAGAAAGCAGTTGTGTAAATAAGTAAATTACGTTGACGAAGATTTGGTTATTTTAACATTTATTACAAATCATTGTATTTATTTTTGCCATCCAAATGTTGCTTACTTTGACTAGCGTTCAACGCCAATCAACTCTAGTTATACGGACAACTTTTTTTCTCAATATTTGTTAAATGTTAGCTCTCCAAATTAGTTAATAAACAATTAAGTATACTGAAAATATACATGTGATATAGCAATCGCATGAATAACTCTCGAAATGAATAATAATATAAATAATAATACTCCAAATATTTTTTATATAAAAAATGTAGTTACCAGTGCGTAATTAGTCTGTGTACGTTTATTGTAGAAACAAATTGATGCAAAAATTCAGCATCAAAAAACATTTTCTACGTTGAAAAATAAAAATTTTAGGACAGGAATTGCCTCAATTATGAGTTAAAAGCCAAATCGAAATATTCTGTTGAATTAACAGCGTTAATTGCATGCGATGAATACGTGTGCTTTTTTAATTTAAAACGCGCCCGAGCACCACGCGCCCATGAGCAGCGAGTTCTTATATGGTCATAATTGTTGTCGATCTGCACAAACACGACTGTAAAATATCAAGTTTGCTGTTTGGTTAGGCTAATCTAAAAGCCACTACTATACAGCACGTACTCTACCAAAAAGAGCCAGACAATAAAATCAACAATAAAGCACCGAATCAAACTCGATTGATGAGGTTCAAGTACTCGATTGTAGGCAATTAGATTTGGTTATGAAACTAAAATTGGACATCGCCTGCGATAAAAAATGTTGTGGTTATTAAAAAAAGTCGCTTACCGTGACGCACAGATTTTTGATCAACTTAGTAATGAATGCGTTGCGCAACTATGATTTTTTTTTTCAGAGCTACTTGCGCTGAATTTTACATGAAGATTTTGTTAATTTATGCACAATTGATACTATTTGGTTTTTGTAACAGAAGCGAATACGATTTAAAACGTATTATTTGATGAATTTATGCGCGGTAATTATTATTGCAGGAAATATTCCACCTAATATTCAAAATAGAATCAAGACGTGACTGTTCTGTCTTATTGGTAGGAGAATCGCAAATGTGTTATGAAATATTCTGTCTCTTCTATCAAATACCCTCAGTTGTGCAGTCAGATATTCTTGACAGGTTAATCTAGTATGCCTTAACTTGATATCCAAGGTGCAGGAATGCTAGTGGACGTTCATGTCATCTGTCACATGAATAAAAAATAACTCAAAATATAGATATGATCAATTCATGTTGATATTCTAAGAATACGCTATATGAGTAAAGGTAAATCCAAATTCCAGGGTCTCTATACTGTTTGAAACTGCAGACGCATGCACGGGTGTAGAGGTTACTTCAAAATCCCGGGTTTGGCAATGAGGCCAGGCAGTTCCATGTGTGTTGGTCTTCATTTTAGAGTGCCATATAATTCATTGGCATTGCGACCGCAGTAATATCTCGGCTTGCTTTTACGACGCCATCAAAGGAAGCCACTCTACACTGCAAGCTCTCCTCTAAAAAACTCCTGCCTTATGGGAATTTCCGTCACATTATTTATCGTGACATACACGTAATTCCGTCACTTCATATATAGTGACTCTCAAATTTTTTCCTTTATTTTATTTATCGTAACACTCACTTGTTTCTATTGCTTTATATATATTGACACGCAGGTATTTCTTGTACGTTATTTATCGTTACAGACATGGTTTTGTCACTTTATTTATGGTGACACTGACTTATTTCTACTATTTTTTTATTGTCTCTCACACACACGTATTTCTATTACTTATTTATTATGACCTTAACGCATCTTCTTGCTTTTCTTTTTTTATCACAATTCACACTTTTTCTTGCACTTATCTCTATCGTGATACACACGCTAAACTTGTCAAAAAAAGTGGCCGGTGTTGTTATATACGTTGTGTGTTTTGGATGCCTTGAATTCATAAATGTGCTAGAAGCAAATTGATCCTGGCTTTTGATTTATGAACGTGCATTCGTGACAAAATCACGGATTTTTCACGAATACGAATGGCTTGTCGGCAATTTAAAGTAATTTGTGAATCTGTCCATCAAGAATTCAAGGCATATCAGTTTATTAAGGAGTGATTTCTTTTCGTTAAGAATTTAAATTTTAGCAAGAGGTATTTGTTATTTATGGAAAACTTTGGCATATGTTTACTTCGTGGGCATGGAATTTAATTCCATAAGTTGTACTGTGCGACTACGGATTTTTTTCGATAATTGGATTGGTGAGACTAGATCTTTTCATGCGGTGATTTTATTTTCGAGGCATGGAAGTTTCCTACAAGTCATGTTAAAATGTGTTTTAAATTACAAAACTACGGCCTAATAAATGAAGAAATTGTGTGTTTGAATACATGGTAGTCTCGCACAAAGTGAAATCTCGCAAGTGCGTGATTTCTTAAGTCACTGAACATAGAACGCTAATACACATAGGTATGAATGTAGACCAATGAAGTCAATTAAGGCCATATATCAACCCTATGATCACATTCATCATTCTGTAAAGCTGCAGTAAAATATGATGATTATTTTCAATTACCTCATTTTGGCATGCCATTTGCTTTCTAATTTTTTCTTTTGTACAAGCTAAAGACTAAAATTTTCCGTAATGAAAGAGGAGTAATTTCTTTGAGAATTGCTTTATGGAGTCTTTCTAGTTTCGTTCCTCCATCCTTTTATGCAAATTGGAGGCAATAAATTATGGAAACCTGACTGGCTTGGTTTTATGACACCATAAAAATTCCGTAGTTGGTACTAGAAGGCGCATGCGATAATTGGGAGATTGTTGAGTAATCTTCGGAGAACATTAAGTAATTACTGAAGCTCTTCAAAAGTTATAAGGCGTTTGTAAATCACTTATACGCTGGAACAGCGCTATCATGATTTACAGTTAGGCTACTGAATTTGAAACATCACCAAAAAACGGTGAGACTTCTAATAATGATTACGCTTAAACAAGAGGTTATAATTCATGATTAACGAGGTAATAGATTATATTAAACCATACACGTTTCTAATTTACCACAGATCGTGCGTTTAAAAAATTGCAAGTGACATGCGTAAGAGGATAGAATGCAATTGTTACGTAGTTAATAATGTGCCCTGCTTCACTCAGAGACATGAGTGCAAATTTGTCCGAATTTTGGTCCTGTTGTGGGGCACTTTGACCAAGGTTGTTCTTGCAAAAGGATTTGTACTCTCTCTGCTGGTGCTGACAGTAAGAAAGTGTGTCACTATTTAGACAATGTGAGCCATTCATTTGCGTGAGTGTATAGCGGCAATATTTTTAGTTTTTTCCCTAATGAACTATTGATGTTTCATCAATACGTGTCAGGCAGATATTTTCTGAGACGACTAGCAACTTGAAAAAATTATAGAAATCTTATAATATATTAGCCCATACAATATATCGAAATTATTAAATTATTATTAATATATATTAGCCCATATAATCTATCGAAAACTTATTTTTCGTTCAGCCAGTAAATAAATTAAATAGTGACGTTTGATGGAACACTGTTAAAGCTAATTAAGTGGTCCTCGTAGTCAAGCCACCATGTCTCACAATCACTGATTTTGCATTGCTCATCTTCTCATTGTAGTATTATTGATTTCATTGTGCAATATTCACCGCATGGAACTTCATACTGTCTTACTCATTAATGTGTGCAAATAGGAATTCGAAACTTTACAGCTTATAAATCATGAGAAACTAAAAAAAATTGGTCACGCCAATTTCGAGAAAATCGATGCTTGAACTTCAAACTGAATTCAATTTTACAGATCGACGTAAAAATTGCAGCAAAGCTCAACGACTTCAAATTGAACTGTGAAATCACATTCCCTGCCATGAATAGTTAGGAAGGATAAAGCTGTTTGCCAATTAAGCTCACAAAGCGATCCATGTTTTATTTCACGAACCCATCGCTCTGTTTTGCCAAGCCTGGCACAAGGATCGATGTGCGCGTGTCCATCTGGTATTAAAGTTTTTTTCAAGCAGCACGCGTGTCAACTGAACAGATAATTTCTGGAATTTATGTGTTCTAATTTTTTTCACGCTTGTCTATCAACAAAAAATTCTGGTTAATTGTTTGAAGGTGATTTTGACCAGGGAACAAATGAGTTCTGTGATATTTTTTGGTCATGCACTCAGAAACGCGAATGGCTCGTGTTGTCTATTTAATGGCATACGTATACTGATGCTTCCTTATATGTCGGGGTGTCCTAAGTGAGTCAGGAGGACCCAGACTATGGCAAAGAGCGCATTGCTGTTAGGAGCAAGTCTCACTCAAAAATGGGATATGAATGGATATATATTTAATTTTTTTCAGTTTTTAACCGAATATAATCTTGTATTTATCATGATTTTCAGAGAATATATGAAATTGTTGGAGTTTATTCGTCATGTATTATCCCGAGCCACTTCAGTTCACGTGTCAAAATGTAATAATTTATATTACAGGTATTGATAAAACGCCGGCCATGCTGAGTTTTAAGGTTTGCACTGCATTGAACACAAAATAAAAAATAAATAAACCGTCAGTACTTTTCAGCGACAAAATTACAAAGCAAACGTCTGGAGTGAATCAATTTTTCATACCTTAGATCATTTCTTATTCAAATTGAAATTGACGCAATTTACTTGCAAGCATTTCTTTTAAAATTGCATTTCCAATTTTATTTACAATTTATTATTTTAGAAGAAATGTTGTGGAATGCATACGTTGCACTACTGTAAAGTTACTCGAATGTCTTTCTGAAGCCATATTGCAACATATAGAATTTAACCAATTGGTGTCTTTAATTTATTTGAGAGAACGTCTAATAAACTATTGATGTTTTGAATGGCCATTATTATCAGATATGTATTTTCGCTACTTGTACCAACGAAATTTTCGTTGTAAATCATTAATTCGAACTCCCCACTCAAAACGAAGTTAGTAACGATCAGAATTGAACTTGAGGAATATTTTCACAGGATGGACTAAGAAGATATAAATCATTGCTGTCTCGCACTGAAGGAGCTTCAAGGACATTTTGGCAGGATGGTAGACACGTTGAACTGGAAACATCTGCCTCGAGCTCCAAGTAACAACACAAGAGTCAGTAAATTCTTGCCCATGTGCCGTCACCGCAGCCGGAGGAAGTGGAGCCAACAGAACCTTCAGCTGCTGGGACCTTTAAATTCTGCCGACTACAAAGCATTAAGTGGAACGCATGAACTGCTTCGTGCTGACCACCTTCTTTGATACTTGTACTACATCAAAATATGTTATCTTCAGGAGTAGTTTGAATTATTGTCTCACAAAAGAGGCTAACTAACTAATATTTTTTAAATATTAATTAAACTAAGTAAACTTAAATATTAATTAAACTAATTAATATTTTTGAACATGTCATCTATTTGTGTCTAACTTTTCCCCTCTTAATTAAGATTAATGTCTGGGGCATAAATTTTTCATAGACCACATCAAAAGTAATGTAAGAGAGTGACTGAGTTTCAGTCAGTCGAAGTTTTTGCAATATTCTTGATAAGCAAATGTTGATCGTAGGATATGAAATATTTATGGTACATCTGTGCTACTTTAGTGATACATGAGCATTGTTTTAACAGCCAATAATCACCTCGTAACGTTATGGCTTATCTATCAGACTCTGTTGCTTTTCATATATCATTTATTAATCAAAATATCAAATAATTTTCTTTGACGCGTAACAAAGAAAATGTTGGTATAAATTTGTATTGCCTAAAAGTGCAGCTGAAAGTTAAACATACCAATACAAGAAAATGTTCGTATAAGTTTAAGAAATTACAAAGAAGATTCTATGTAATCGAACAAAATGAAATGATTGACGATCAGAAAACTGACGGAGATTCACTAATGATCAGGATTTGAATAATATTTGCCTCACTAGCTAGAATCATTAGTATTGCCTCAAGCCTCACTAGTTAGAATCATACGTATTGCCTCAAGCCTCACTAGTTAGAAATTTAAGGCATGAACCGGGAGCCGAGTTACTCAATACAATCGAATACAATCAAACAATTGGAGCAGCAACTGTATTTGTATGCCTTCACTTGCGTAGCAGCAGCAGCGCTCGTGATAATGGTCGACCAAGCCAGACGGCTCGACTGCTGTTGTTTATCTCTGTAGGCTGAGCTCACTTACCTTGACGCTGGAATAATTTAACTAAAATTTAATAGATTAATGCGTCAACTATGCTGCACCGACATTTAGGCGTTTAGATGAGTAATAGGAGACTTCACTGTACGTGATTACAAATGCGGTCTAGTAAACAGCGAGTTAAAATTAAGTTATAGTTGAAGACTGGTGATATAATTTTAGTTTAATTTTGATTTAATCAGAAATTTTCCTTAAAATCATGAACAGGAGAACCATTTCTGTAGCAATGACGCAAAATTTTGTTACAGTTATTTTATTTGAGATGAAAGGTCTTTTATTTTGAAAAATCCTTAAATATTTTGTTTCTGATGTAACGTGGGTTCGGATACTGAGAGCGATGTCTTGGAGACTGTTGAGGCTCCGGCACGTCCAGCTCCAACGCGGCCTTCAACCACCAAGCGTACAAAAAAGCAGATCGTATTGTTTCCGGTCTAATGACGTTTTGTGCTGGCACTCGAAAGAGACCCGAAGGAAAAAAGACAAAGATCGCTAGCCTATATTGGAGAATTTTCACCGCTGGAAACAATAGGTTTAAATGCCCAACCGTAGGGCAGGGTCCCTTGACCGACGAATGTCTGGGATTAGGATGTTTACGCTTTGAAAAATCGCGACCCGAAACTAGTCGTTTGTTTGTGATGGCTTCAAGGAACAGTCAGTCTGGTCTTCGGAGGTGTTGAATGCTTACAAGTTTCTACCTTCGATTTTGAACTTTTTAAAGACCTATTCATTCTGACCATCCCTAAAGGCAAGGATAAGCAGGGGCAGGTAATGTCCGAGTTTGATTCATAGCATGAATAGATCTCATGTGCTGGAAAATATGAAGGATTTGAACCAAAAATACAAATTTATATATTATGCAAAGAAAAATACCTCATCTGAAAATTTATGACGTTCGTTTGATCAGCTCCATAAATATTTAAAAATTTCACGATTGCAAATTTAGTGCACTCCTTCATACCTCTAGCTGCTCTACTTCTTAGAATGTAATGAAGGAATTGAAAATGTTTTTGTAAGGCATTTTTGAAATGTTTTGTTGCATGTACCATTGGTCCATAATATCAAAACCTATTCCTTGATCACGTATATTCGTTTCTCGTGAAGCGTACTTCTTAGGTTTACGAATACAGTTGTGTGCAGTTCGTATTAGCTTATGACGGCCATCGGCGTATGATAATAGTTTAGGATTCATTAACTTTTTACTACAACACTTCTCTTCAACTTCACTTCTTGTTTGTCTGTCTGTCTGCTACAAATCTTATAATCGAAATTTGACGCACTCCTACTTATCCTATCGATCTGAAATTTTGCACACTTGCGTAAAGTTGGAGACAATGCATGAATCAAATGACAAAATAAATAATTTTAAAAATATGTATATTTTTTCAATATTAAAAAAAATCAACAAATAATTTTCTCAGCTACAAATCTCATAGTTGATTTTTGACACACTTTTACCTGTCCAATTGATCTGAAATTTTGCACACTTTTGTGAAGTTAGAGGCAATGCATGAATCAATTGACAGAATAAATAACGAAGAAAAGTTTTATATTAAAATAATTGACAAATTTATTTTTTTAATGTTCGAAAATAAAATTAGAAATTCATTGTACATCTGTAACATTGGAAACGCAGGATTCTTAAGAAGTGTTGTCTTTAAAAAATAATTTTTAAACGTATATTAGTTCTTTTTTTTATTGGCGATTTAAGCAATCAAATGATCTTATAATTACATGACAATAAGAAATCAGATGACAATTTAATTAGCAATTGTCATCTACTCGTTACATTACCGGACATTTTTCCTATTTTTTCACTACATTTCAGCGATCATTGGACGCGTAAGTCATCTGTTGATAAAAAACGTTTTTATATGAATTAATAAAATGAATATGAATTAAAAAACGTCCTATGAATTAATAATAATACGGCTATATATGATGTTCAGCAATCGATGCACTGACAGAAATTACTCCTCTGTGGCACGACATGACATTGAATTTATATCTCTGGCGAGTCCGTTGATATATAATCAATTATTCACACTGAAAGAATACACTAAAAAAAATAGACTTATAATACTTTCAAATTCTCACTGGCAAAAAAACGCGCTGTCTTCTGAGATAACTTTTGCTAATTTTGCTGAAGAATATTGCTACTTATATTCTATTTAAACTTCTGAACACGTCTATGCAGCGACTGACAAACGTATTTGCATTGTTTATTTCCTTCGAAATGAGGGTTTAATTTTTTCCATAAAAAACGGTTTAATCCTAGAAGTAATAACCAAAGCCAAGCCTCAATAAATGTTTTTTTTTTAAATTATTGTGGAAAAATATTTTTTTGTATCTCTTAACTCATTTCTACATGACTGCCTTCATCATTCTCTTTCTTATTTTTTTTATAAAACTAAAATTTTCTGCCACGCTCTCTTCGGATGTAATTTATGCCCGACCAATAGTACCATAAAATTGAACAATTCTTTCCACCAGCACTCCGAAGTCTACACTCAGTCTACACACTCTTCAATACTCAGTCTACACACTCTTCAATACTCAGTCTACACACTCTTCAATACTCAGTCTACACACTCTTCAATACTCAGTCTACACACTCTTCAATACTCCTCACGATATCAACAGCAGCACGGCGGCGTTGAAACGAGCTGTAGGAAAATCATAAGCACTCCAACAGAGTAAATTACAGTTGCCAGAGATGATCTGGTAATGCCAGCCTGTCATGGCTATAAGTATCAGGGTCTTGTTCATTTATTAATAATCTTCAGCACAAAGTTCACGTTACTATGAGTCTTGACAAAAGTCCTAAGTATGGCTTGAGCCTGAGACGAATTGGTCACGATACATTTTATGTTCATGAACAATACAGGTCAACTGAATATTTTATGAACTCAACAGAAACTTCATGCCATATAGACTTATTTCGTAGTGAGTAAGTAAGGCCACAAAGTAAGTAGTAAGCCTACAATAAAGGTCACAAGAACAAAACATTAAATGACTATGAGATTTATACGTCCTTTCAGATATAAATAACAAGTGTTTCTTTGCTTCCTCAAAAAATTTCACCTATTCTTATCACCAACATTTTGCTTTTTTCTTACTCGTACTGCAAAAGGATGATTTTATTAATGCAACTCATAAGGATTGAAGTAGGTCATCGTACTGGTAACATCTGGATGAGCAGTAAATTATTTGCAGTCACGCGTTCACAGTACAATAATCGCATGACATAGGAAATTACAGCGGCAGACGCTTCAATGCCATTGTTTCAGAGCTCGAAATGATGGCAATGAAACGTCAACAAGAGGATGTGGTTGTCGCTACATTCAAAGCATCGAGTAGAAATCACAGCGCTGATCTTAGCGACTTCTGAACTTGGTCATGCAAGCGTTGCTTCTGCGCGCGGCAGTGACACGACACGATGGGTGGTGCCCGGGGCTGTTGCAACCGATGATGATGGCATGCTGATGATGATGATGCAATGATGATGCCATTATGATGCCATGATGATGATGATGATGCCACGCTGATGCCATTATGATGGGATGATGATGATGATGCCACGCTGATGCCATGCTGATGCCATCAATTTTATTACTTAAGATTTGATGATATCAGAGGTTGATGGCTTATGATTTGATGACATCAGAGTCACCCACTGAAGAGAAAAAGTCAAACACACCTCGATATTAGAGATTTATGATGAACCGTTGATTATGATGTGTGCGCTCGAGGAAATGGAGACTGTTTATCAACCATGGATGAAAACTCGACCTGTGACGATATTATTGCTAGTGTGTAAACACAAGATTTCCATAGATGCAGTGGCAATGTTAGAGTGTATACAAATAACGATGTCAACGAGGAAGATAAGTCAGTGAGTCATAAGTCTAAATTTGTCCTGTGCTTATTTCATACAAATTTAGTTGAAAAAATTAGTAATGTAGCAGTAAAATTTAATTGACCTCTTCAAGTGCATGTATAGAGTTACGCATAGTTCGAGCCCTGATGATTTAAATGATTACAAAACTCCAAAAAGTTATGAAAATTTTTACTTAAATTGCTTATGTGTTTAACTTATTATAACTGAATTAATCGTGACTAACATGGACTGACCAGATTTGAGTCACAGGCTGTGGCAAGGCAAGGTAGGATGGAAGCAGAAAGAGGTTCAAGGCACCGCAATTTGGTATTCATTTACGGAGGATGTTTACGTTCTCGGCGATACGTGACCTTCCGGTATATCGGGTGACGTTACGAGTACCGGAACAACGGCAAGTATAACGATGTCGTGCACCAACACTAGTAACACTTCGGTAGCACAAACAATGTCGTGCACCAATACTATATAGGCTAGTAACACTTCGGTAGCACAAACACTCGTAACAGTTCAGTAGCACAAACTGTCAGTATAAAATAAAATAGCACAAGCGGTGGTAACAGTTCATTATCACGAACATTCGTAAAATTTCTGTAACAAAACATCAGTAATATTTCAGTAATAGAAACAGCCGATACATTTCTGCGGCAAAAACGGCCATTACATTTCAGTAACAAAGCAGCCGTTATTGCGCACACACGTCACGGATATGAAATTAATTATTATATGTGCAGGCGATGGATTTAAGCACATACAAATTTGCAGGAACATAATAAGGCATTATCTGGTAACTCAGAGTTCGTAACTTTCTCGAACATGATGCAATTTTAAGAATTTTGTATATAAAATAAGAAGACGAACCTTTTGATTTATTGCTCAATGAGACCACGCTATTTCTTTAAATACTTGTGATTTTTCAGGAGAAAGTGTAAGCTCGTATAAAATGCAATTATTATGGAAACAATATGTACCATCCGTTAACCCACATGCAAAAATCATGCGTTAGATTACCTAAACCTAAACTCTTATAACAACCTTATAACAACCTATAACATCAAGCTCTTGACCAAACAACCATATTATTCACCCATCGATCTGTTAACTCACTAGTAGAACTCATGCGTTAGATTGCGTGAACCTAAACTCTTATAACAAGCTTATAACAACGCATAACATAATGTTCTTGATCGAAATAACCATATTATTCATCCATCCGTTAACTCACTATTAGAACTCATGCGTTAGATTGCGTGAACCTAAACTCTTATAACAAGCTTATAACAACGTATAACCTACTGCTCTTGATCGAAATAACCATATTATTCATAGAAAATAATGAGAGGGAATGTCAAAGATGCCATCCATGAATAATGCCCGGAGCTTACTACCAAAGCCTTGTCCTGGCCGAAGCCTCATGAATGTGGCCGCCGTTGTTCTGATCCTGGAATGAGCTACGGTTTGCTAAGCTTTAAATACGCTGTGAATTTGCCAAGCTTTAAATACTCTCTGAATTTGCCAAGCTTTAAATACTCTCTGAATTTGCCAAGCTTTAAATACTCTCTGAATTTGCCAAGCTTTAAATACTCTCTGAATTTGCCAAGCTTTAAATACTCTCTGAATTTGCCAAGCTTTAAATACTCTCTGAATTTGCCAAGCTTTAAATACTCTCTGAATTTGCCAAGCTTTAAATACTCTCTGAATTTGCCAAGCTTTAAATACTCTCTGAATTTGCCAAGCTTTAAATACTCTCTGAATTTGCCAAGCTTTAAATACTCTCTGTGAATTATGTAGCGTCGGAATGAAGATCCGTTGAAATTCAATAATTATAGAACAGAATAAAATTCCAATGTCAGTTCACGCACAACTGCCGAAAAGAAGCTATCTTTCTTTATAGTAAGTAATTATTGTTTGAATGATAATTTTATTTATTATTAGTTTCTTCCTTTTTAATAATAAATAAATCTGTTTTCTATATTTTAGTTAATTTATTTGAAAAGCTGAAATGAAAAAATGAAATGACGGAATGAGACGTCCAAGTTTGATGATCGCCAAAAATATATGGCAAAGCTTCATCATGACTAAAAACTTTACTTTAATAAAAAGAAAATCAATCAAACGCCACGTGAAAAACCGTGTAAATTACGTGCCTTGGCTGAAAATGCTTACGGGATGCTCAAGAAAATGCTTACGGGATGCAATTGTATTAACTCATGGAAAATGCTTACCTTGAACTAATACAATTAGAACGGAAATATACGATTTTTCATGTATGGGAAATCGAGTTTTATTGTTTTATACAGAAACATTAAATTTTAATACCGCATTTTTAACATCCATTCATTTTTAGACATTCCGATTCAACAGAGACTGAATTACGATTTATGAGTAATCACGACCATAAGAAATGTGTCGTGATTATTTTATTAGTAATCACGACTTATTTAATTATTTTCATAGCATTTGACGAACACGAAGTCTTAAAAATGAAGCTCATCGAGCATTTACATGCCCCCAAATACGTGCATCTAAATGGGTTCTTCAAGATATTTGCTTCATTGAAAGTTCAGAACGAATTATTGTTGCCTACTTATATGGTCAAATGATTTGGATACAAATACTGATTGAGACTTTCGTACATTTTGAGATTTTATTTCAGCTTCGTGAAGTTTGCAATAGCAATTGAGGTTATATACATGAATAATTTCAACGTAGTTACAGAGAAAAAAATATATATATTCTTAATATAAGTTTTGGACTGGATTATTGCTGAAGTATATAAAATATGCTGCAAAGGATTTCACTCAGATGATCAATTTAAATAATTGATTTCCTATAATTTAGGGTAAAAGTATGTGTTCCCAAAATTTTCTGGATAAGAATATTCTACTTTTTAATCACTCAAATTCAAAATGAAGAAATAGCGCAGTCCGATAGTTAAGTGAATTTTTCAAAAAACACTCGAACATTATTGAGGATGATTTGAATTTGCTTCTACGTGGTTTGGCAACCGGAAATTTTGACTATAGCATTAAAAAAAACAGTGCTATACATCACGGACACACACAAAGTTCAGCAGTTTATTTGCACCAGTTATTTTGCGAAGAATCATAAAGATTTTTCCTTTCAAGTTTTAATTTTATTTACAGGTATTGTCTATCAGCATATTTGTCATATTGTTTCCATTTTGGAGGGCTCTTTCTGTTCAGCTTCGCCTGTTCCTTTGACAGATCGGCGTTCATTTATTTCCTTTGACGCACATTCATATTTTGTGTTGGATTGAAGTTTGCGTCCAGTTTGTTCCGATATTTTTTGCGCCAAGGTGTATTCAGTTTTCAATATTCTCGGCTCCAGCGAAGCTCCTACTGACAAAAGCTTTTTAAAATAGATGACGTTCTTTACAAAGACCGCTATTTCTGATATCTTTGAATCTAACTTCAGTCTTTAGTCTGTCTTTTCTATAACCTACGAAGGATCTTGATTCTTCTGAAATTTACGTAAAATTCGCGTTCAAATTATGAAATCTTTATGTTGAGTTAAGCGATAAAAATATACAGGCTCTCTTCCCAAGAATTGTTTTAACATGAATTGAATGATTGAAACATTTATGCGAGTTTAAAAATTTACTACATTAATTCCTCCTCTACAGCGTACATCAATGAATGGTATCATCTGAATTCATTTGCTATGCAATAAAACTTACGTGTACAAATTGCAAGTATTTTTCATGGAATTTCATTATCCATTAGTTCGAAATTTTTCACTATTAATTAGTTCGAAAATGGCATAAATTCGCATGCTCAAGAATTTATCCGCCCGAGAATTTAAATGTATTATTCAATTTCCCCCTTCATTTTATGTCTTTAGCTTTTATTTCCTTCTTCATTACCTCCCTATTGGATTATCGCTAAGGTATTCAGCGTTTTCAGTTAATCATTTATGCGTCCTGTGCCCAGACGCCGGTTAGAGGCACCCCCAGTTTATCCCTGCGACCGCTGCCTCCCTCTACCGGTTGACACCCAATACACGAGCTTCGTTTTTCTCTTCCATCCTTGAGTTTTATTTTGCCACTTTTAAGAGACTCAGGAGTCAGCTGGTGTTCAGTTCGTCACTGAGAACACCTATATTGATTTACAAGCAGCACCACTAGTTTAAAGCTGCTGCACGTTCACTGGTAAATATGTTGAACGCCTAAAATAAACCACTGAGAACGCCTATATTGATTTACAAGCAGCACCACTAGTTTGAGGTTGCTGCATGTTCACTGGTAAATATATTGAACGCCTAAAATAAACCACTGAGAACGCCTATATTGATTAACAAGCAACACCACTAGTTTGAAGCTGCTGCATGTTCACTGGTGTAAATATGTTAAGCACTGGAACACCTATATTGATTTACAAGCAGCACCACTAGTTTAAAGCTGCTGCATGTTCACTGGTAAATATATTGAAAGCCAAAAAACACTCTGAGAATCCTTATATTGAATGAAAAGCAGCACCATAGCTAGTTTAAAGCTAGTGAGATATAGCCCAGTTATGTGTAAAAGGTTGCACCGAAACTTCATGATGTCACTTACATGAAAGTCGGTGCCGAGAAGTTGATTCTCGATGTGATTGTTCGTATCGAAAGAACTGAAAAGTTTACTTGGCAGTTTAACTTATGTCTTCAGGAGCTGAAGTTGTCGCATCGGAACGACCGACATGCGCGAAGAAATTAGTTGCTGGCGCAGGAAAAATTATGATTATTCGAGCTAATCATGAAAATTTTGTAATCGGTTATTCAATTCGATGGCATTCGGAGAATCGCTATTGAATGGTTATAAATACATCGATGGTCAAGAAGGAATTATTTTTTATATTATTTTTATCCGTAAAAAATAAATGTTTGTTTAATAAAAAGTCTCTGTTCGATCGAAATGGAATTAAGTCCTGACCGTAATTTTATTCTAGCAAAATAAATGAAAACTATTAAGATTGGTTTAATAGGATGTAAACAGTAAAAATAATTCGTAATGGTGAGCACTGAATGAAATGAATATATGGATTTAAACTAACGTGCCCATACACACACAATAGGCAATAAATTACGAGGGAATAAATAAAGATGGGAAAAATTTGCCGGCTTCCTGACCCTGAACACAAAAAAAAGTTTCTCTTCCTCTATTTCTCCTTCGGCCTGCCGTGGAGTGGACGAACGAAATGAATGGGAAAGAATGGGAGAAGAGAAACAATGCAAAGACGGCCAGAGAAAACAAAACGCAGGTAGCAAGAGAAGGGGCGAGAATTAAACACAATTACGTAGGGACGCGTGAGTAAGTTAGATGAGTTTCTCAATAATTTTGAAATTAATTTTGAATTCCATTTCAAAAGATTTAATCATTGACTGGCGAGATTAGAGTCAAATAAATGAAACTTCCTTGCACAAATATTTATCATTTCGGATCAGCGAATGTGAGGATTTACCCTTAAAGTTCTCTTTTCTGTTTCCCGATTTTTCTACTTTTTTAGCACCATTTCAATTAATTTTATTAATCTATTTTACTAATATTATATTATTTTATTAATATATTAATTAATTAATTAATTATATATTTAATAAATATTAATATTATTAATATTAATTTAAATCATCTATTTATTCTTTATTTCTTTTCTTCATCTTCGCCTCTCTACAAACAAATACAATTATTTACACCTAACATCTTCACACACAAGTGATCACCTTACCATATATTCGGCTTCTTTCTCCATATCCTAACCTTCCTCAATATCTCCCCTCGCCCCCTCATCCCTCAAAAATTCTCCAACCTCAACCGACACACATAACCTCCCACTCCTCGCCCAGCCTACCTGCTTCCCCTCAAGCCTGCTGACTTTAACTGCGCATAATTAACCTCCCAGCTTTCATCCCGGCCTTTCCCCCACAGGCATCCCAACTTCACCAACACATAATAACCTCCTCCCAGCGCCTAAAAATTCTCCACACTCACACCTCCTAACATCTACGTATTTTCAACCCCCGTCCTTCACCAAGGCTCCTTCTTCCTCCCCCATTCTTATAACTTCACCTACATATAACTTCACCCACTCTCCCTTCACCTAGCCCACTAATTTCTCCCCCAATCACCTAACTTCTTCTACACATAATCACCCCCTCCCTGGGCCCAGATCCCCCGCCCCCACACGCCTCCCATATGTCGCCCAGCTCGCGGCGTCTCCACCGCCTGACCGCCCACTCGACGTCACTGCGATTATACCATCGCCCAGCTCGCGGCGTCTCCACCGCCTGTCCACCGCCTGACCGCCACACTCGACGTCACTGTGATTATACCATCGCCCAGCTCGCGGCGTCTCCACCGCCTGACCGCCACACTCGACGTCACTGCGATTAGACCATCAAATTAATGGACCCGCTCATGCACGTCATGGAGCACCCGTGACGTAGCAGTCTGATTGTTCCTTATCATTTCCTGGATTCAAATTATTTAAGTTTTTAGATTGGGTCCCAGCTTAGTGGTCATTTCAAATCGGGGTCCCACCACATTCTGGCGAGGCCGTAATTTTGACATCGAGACCCCGCCACATTCTGACTAATCAGTCATTTGCCATCGGGACCCCGCCACATTCTGACTAATCAGTCATTTTACTCGAGACACCGCCACATTCTGGCCAATCAGTCATTTGACATCGGGACGCAGCCACATTCTGGCCAATCAGTCATATGACATCGGCACGCAGCCACATTCTGGCCAATCAGTCATTGGACATCGGGACGCCGCCACATTATGGCCAATCAGTCATTGGACACATTGTGGCGTGGTGGTCATTCTGCCGTCGGGCGCCGCCACATCCCGGCAGTGCGGTAACTGTGATGTAGGGACAACGCCACATTTTGGTTGTGTGGTAATTTTAGCATCGGGGTTACATGACATTTTGGTTGCGAGGTAATTTTAATATGAATGAGTGCTTTGTCTTTTCTGGAACATGCATGGTGTCGCAGACGGTTCAACCATCACAAAGCTAAAACTACGTAAGAAATGAAATATACGTTAAAATGTTTTATTTTGAATGTAATTACGGAAAGACAACTTAAATGCATGTTGGAGATATTGTTCCGAGAATTGGCATGCCTCGTATAAACTACTCGTGTCAAGGTACAAGGGTTGTTAATTCTGGAACTTCCTCCGTAAATACAAATATACACAAATAGGGTCATAGCAACAGCTGACTATGTGTAGAAGGTAATACAGCTCAGAGCGCCATGCCTATTATCCCCGTCCCATTTTATGCGAGCGGAAGTGAGGTCTGTAATATGATTCCATTCATACCGGTCTAATTATAAACCGCTTATGGAATAAGAGGGATTTAGAGAGCGCCTCTGCATCCGAAGCTCTCCATATAGAATTCTGAGCTGCGCAATCGAACCTGCCGGGACGAAGTCGTGTCACTTTTGCTGCAGTATTGCATGAAATTCTGTGTTACGTCCACTTCTTAGGTTAAATTATTACCTGTTAAAATTAATATAAATCAATCTAGGGCAAAATTATTATATATAAATAAATTTATTCCTTATCTGGAATCAATTAGAACCAAATCTTTGCGGAGACCTTGGACGCATTTAATCTCGTGCGCATTTAATAATATGCGTTTAAATATTACTTTTAAAGATAACACTTCTAAAGAATCCATTGTCTCCGATGTTACACATGTACAATGAATTTCTAATTTTATTATCAAATATTAAAAAATTAATTTTTAAATTGTATTTATTTAATAAAAATTTTTTAATTTTGAAAATTATATATTCTGTCAATTGATACATGCATTGTCTCCGACTTTACGCAAGTGTACAAAATTTCATATTGATTGGATAGGTAGTAGTGTGTTAAATAGTGATTATTAGATGTTTAGCAGGCAAAATTATTTTTTGTATTAAAATTTTTTTTTCAAAATTATTTATTTTGTCAATTGATTCACGCATTGACTCCAACTTTACACAAGTGTCCCAAATTTCAGATCGATTGGAGAGGTAAAAGTGTGTTAAATATCCATTACAAGATTTGCAGCAGACAGACAAACAAACAAACATCAAGAAGTGAAGTTAAAGAGAAGTGTTGTAAAAATGAGTGACGTAGAATAGTTTTAGCGTGAATAGTTTTAGTGTAACACTTATATTTAATTTGCGTATCGTTTCTACACAGTGAAATGTATTTAACAAATTTTTGTTGATTTTCTGGAATCATTTTTTCATGTTTCACGGTAATTTGAACAACAAACGAAGTTTTTCTTCCCCTCTAGAGTTATCTTCGTGTGAATGTGAAAGAATGAATGACACTGTATGCCTTACCGAGTATTTTGAGTGTACCAAATAAGCAAGAAATGTGTTAATATCTAATCAATTATTAGAACATTTTACGCCATTATTATATATTATTATATATTATTACATTATATATTATAGTATGAATTCAACGTATTTAAGAAAGAAAGCCTTTGATCCCTTCCTGGTCGACAAAGCGCTGCTCTTTTACAGTCAACGTTCAAGAATTTTATCGTTAAACTTTACTTAGCATTTAATGGTATGCATCAGCGCTAAAATATTCCTTTGAAAAACAGAATTGAGTCAAGAAGGAACGCAATTCCTTTTATGCTTTAAAATTTTATTTTAAATTAATTTCATTATATTAATCTTCCGGGACTGCAATATGATGAGAATTGAAGGATACAGTATTATTAATTCTAAATAAACTTCAACAATGGTACGGTACAGATATTTAAATGGAACTGAAATTTATCTAAAATGGAACTCCTCATCCCTAGTTTTAGATTTTCAGAATCATAAACTAGGTTATTTTTCGCATTAATATTTTCATGGACTTATGTTGTAACTAGGGTATTGAATTATAATGATTTGATCGTGACAGTAGTCAGTCAATAAATTTTTTTTGGGAATTGTGGAAATTCCGAAAAAGTTTTAATCGAATGGAATGCTTAAAATTTCTATAAAATATCACGAATTCATTTCAGGGAAGATGATACTTGATTGGATTTTAAGGACTCGTAAATTTACCGCAGAACCACGAATAATGGAGAAATTTTGGTGAATTGGACTGAATTGAATGTTAGCTTGGCAAGACAAGACTTCAGTGTTGCCAGACGCTTGGCACGTCAAGACTTCAGTGTTGCCAGACGCTTGGAACCTCAAGACTTCAGTGTTGCCAGACGCTTGGCACGTCAAAACTTCAGTGTTGCCAGACGCTTGGCACCTCAAGACTTCAGTGTTGCCAGACGCTTGGCACGTCAAGGCCTCAGTGTTGCCAGACGCTTGGCACCTCAAGACTTCAGTGTTGCCAGACGCGCAGATTGGCAAGGCAACGATGCGCCAATTGCTTTTTACTTGCGGCCAAATTCCTAGAAAAGTAATGTTGGCCAACCTATGGGAAATGCCATCCTATGACAAATATTAACCAATACCAATGCTTGTCCATCATGCTGAGGAAAAATTTTCCTTCAACATTCACGTATAATCGTAGAATATCTTCTGTTATCTCCAAGTTGTCACCTCATAGTATAAATACATATATTAATCGCGATGATTTTGAATTATCCCAATAATCGGTAGGATTTCATTTATGTAAAATTCATAATTTTCAAAAAAAATTCAACAAAGATTCTACCGACATGTGCATTTTATTTACAAAATTATCACATTTAAAAGCATGTAATAGATAATCACGAAAATTTACAATCACCAGCGAGCATAGCTGTGAAACTTTCTTATCAAGCATTTGTAACAATTAACAATGGAAGGAAACAAGTGGTCAACGCGCTTAGCAATCATTGCGCAGGCGCGCTACACAAGGCATAAAGCTTTATCGTCGAACTCAATGATATTGCTCGATAAGAAGATAAGGGCGAACTAATAAAATCAGGTTCAAGAGGACTGTCTGCATAGAGAGATTTGGCTGGAACACGCACAACGCTCAACTTCTAATGAATTTTAGTTTATTTTGCTCAAAACTGTGAAAAAGATGGTTGCAAAAACTACTGATGATGTAGCACGAACGAATGATGACGACTTCTCGATCGTCTATGAATAGTTGAATTTTTAGTAGAGATTCATTCAGGCTATGAATTGTTTTATTGAATTATTTGAAAGAAAATACAATTTTAGTGACTTATTTTTTTGTCCACAAATGATAATTCAGTTAATGACTCAAGCTCTACAGACACGCAATGAATCGTAGCATGAAAGGTAAGCGCAAGCTTAACAATATGGACGGTGTCTCCGGTGATGATAATAATTATAAAAATAATTATTAATCGGTGTACAAAAATACAGTTCAATTCCAGTGGAAACGGTTGACATTCTATTTCATTTACAGTAAAAAACACTATGCTGTTACTGCGAAGCTAATTAATTATTCACACCATGATGTCAGAAACACGTCTAAATACATTGTTTGTGGTGCATATGGAATAATGTTTAAGCGAGAACTTATATCTAAAGAAACGTCGGTTCCTGCTCGAAGAACGGCCAGCCTTCGCAAGAAGAACGCAGGAGAAGAAACAGAAGCCTCTTAATGAGCTTCAATGAAAAGTTTGATTTATGAATACGCGACCGATTTCGCAGAAGTAATTATTTGTTGTGATTTACGGTGCATTTTATTGCATGAGTATCCGCCATTGCGCACGAATCCATTATTAGGTGGCTAGAAGGCAGAGTTCAGTGAACGCCATTAACTCATGCTGATAATTGTGAGCTGCGCGACCTTATGCAGCTATGAAATTAATTATCAAGTGGGTGGGTAAATTCTTATTTCACATGCACGTTATTATGCTAATATTGAATATCATCGTGAAAAAAATTTTTGAGAAGGAAGTAAAATAATAAAACAAGTGAAAAAATTAATACAGGAGCGAAGAATTATCTCGTCTTAATTTTGTAGGAATACCATTTTTTACATTAAATGCCTTTTGTCTCAATATAAATCTGTAAACTCAATATTGTTTTACATAACAACAAAAAGAATGTTCAATATACCTTTTGCATCTATTTCTCAGTGAGTTTTATTAACATTTTAATCCGGTGCCACTTATTGATAAAAACTCTAGTTAATGATGTGATTAATGTTTCTATGTATGGTTTCTTGGAGGCAACAACAGATTATATTTCTGCTACAACGTCCTGCAACAGCGGCTGCATGTACAAAAGTAAATAATATTTAATTAAGCTCACCACAAATTTTGTTTACCATACAATAGGGCCTAAATAACAAAGTTAATGTTCCTATTTTTAACAGTAGGAAACCAACAACAACAGACACGGGGTGGCAAAATTACACCTAGTTTTAAAGTGAAATCGAATTGTGTAAATTTGTGTAAATTGGCATGCGAGCGCATATCCTGCGAGGGCTCTCAGTCATATGGGTGTATATGCGCAACTTCGTTCACTTCCTGTGCATGATGTTCGCTTCTTCCGCTGCTAACTCCAGCTGATTTGTGAACGTCATAAAAAAGCCAACATCGTCCATTAAAGGAAATCGTCACGCAGTAATGGCTTATGAGCCGACGACAGTGCGCCTCTAATGATTTGCCGGTGATGGATTCTCCTCTGTTCTGGATACGCGAAATACTTTACACCGGTCGTAACTCGCACAACTTTACGCGAGCTACGTGTTCCCGCCTGACAACACTCGCGAAAAGCACTGACATTGTTGCAGTTTGCCACTAAATGTCTCGTATGCAGTAATTTCTGCTCCTGTGAGTGGACTGTGAGTGCATGCGAACGCACAACTTTACGCGAGCTACGTGTTCCCGCCTGACAACACTCGCGAAAAGTACTGACATTGTTGCAGTTTGCCACTAAATGTCTCGTATGCAGTAATTTCTGCTCCTGTGAGTAGTCCACTCACAGTCTGATGCATGCGAACGCAGTGCGGAGGGTTAAGTTCATCATAAACATAACAGGTCAGCCATGTTTTCTTGGCAAGTCACGCTAACGCACGTGAAACAGGCATCAAGTCATTGCAGAATACTGACTAAAAAACTTTCGTGATTCGTTGCTGACGTTCCGCTAATGTTTTCAGTGTCCTAAACATATGAGAATCCGTCAAGTGTAAAACATTCACCGAAACTGTAAATAAAATATATTTTATGATCATTGTAAATTTTTTTACTGCGTGTTATTATTATGATTTGTATTTTTTAATTTTATAAGAACATCTATGTAGTTCAATGCCGTACTAATAGATATCTATTTTGTTATAAAACTAGGACAAAACTTCTGTATTCCCAGCCGGAACTCCACGGATGCAGCTCTCCGGATGTCATTTTCCAAGCTCATGAGGCTTCGAAGAAACTCCAAGAGCAAGAGAGTGCGGACGCAAAAGTTGGTGATGGTATTCCTAAGGGGCATTGAAGCTTGCAATGATCACCGCTAGATGGCCAGGGTCGGTGGGAAGGCGATGAAAACGACGCCTAACGATCGTGCTCGAGGAATTTCCAGTAGGCGAGCATTTAATAAGAGACTGGAAAACATAGGAAATGACATCTTCCACGTAAATGAAGAGTGTATTAGGGATGCGATTATGGCTAAAAGGCGGGAATAGGCTAGCCTGGTAGAAAAAGTCGCCATTACGATGTGATGTTTCCGCTTTGAAGAATATCCGCTAAAGTTCAAATGAATGTAATACAAACATGAAAGAGAGTGATCGAAAGCAAGGTAAAAGGTAATGCTTTGAAACTCTCCAATAATTTCGATGTTGTTCATGAGGAGAAGGAACAATAAAATTTTATAAAAAAAAACAACTTTGAAAAAAATACGATGGGAGAAATAATTCTTTGGACTGTAATCGGATTATTTCCTGATTAGCAGAGAGGAAAGAGAATGACATGAAGTTTGTAGAGATCTGCAATACACAAAGAAGAAAAAAGAATTCTTGCAAAGGATTATCGAAGTACTTTCGTGACTGTGATAACGCGATAGCCTAGCTAGTTCATCAAATCATCCATGTATAGCGTTCATGAATGAGTGAGAAAACAGTTTAGAAAAATAGTTTTACTGACGAAAAAAAAAATAATTTATTTCAATTCTTACGAGGGTGTCTTGGATGTAAAGAGAAAATAAATTGTTTTGAAACAGATTGATGTTACAAGATTGCGTATCAATTTTTTATTCCCTTGATAATGCTTAAATCGCAATTACATGTTAATCATCGTCAACGTAATTACATTTTCATTTAAGAAGTTCGTTGAATTTTAATCATTTTGCCCTATGCTGCTCAAACTAGAATAAATAAAACACAAACGCACACAGAGAAGTGTATGTGTTTTCATACAAGTGTATGAAAATTAATTATATTCTTCTATTTTTGCTGTTTGCTGTATAACAATGAATTACGGAATAAAACGAAGAGGCAAAGGTAGAAATCAGAATGAAGGAAGCAAAATGGCCTCGAGGGGCCATTTGACGGGTAGATTAGTAACGTATCCTCAACGACGGGAAATGGCGCAATTAACGCGAGAACTGCGTAGCGCGTCCGTCTACCTGGCGTCTTTTATCCGAGGTTCTTATGGTGTGGCCGTAAATTCTATGATGAACTTCATCATAGAATTGGCCGTGAATTCTATGATAAACTTCATCATATAATTGGCCGTAAATTCTATGATGAACTTCATCATAGAATTGGCCGTGAATTCTATGATAAACTTCATCATAGAATTGGCCGTAAATTCTATGATGAACTTCATCATTGAATTGGCCGTAAATTCTATGATGAACTTCATCATAGAATTGGTAGTAAATTCTATGATGAACTTCATCATAGAATTGGCCGTAAATTCTATGATGAACTTCATCATTGAATTGGCCGTAAATTCTATGATGAACTTCATCATAGAATTGGCCATAAATTCTATGATGAACTTCATCATGGAATTGGCCGTAAATTCTATGATGAAGTACACGCGGCGGCGGGTTCCTTATAATAGTCATGGGATGGTAAAATTCGATGATGAACATCATTACATGCGAAGCCTGGTTCCCTGAAGTAATCATTGTAGTGGTGAATTCAATGATGAGCATTACTTCAGGCGACGCCTATTTAAGGTGTGGTTAATTTGATAACGATCGTTCCCTTCTATTAGTGCGCGCGATTAAGGTACCTCATTTAATGGTACATAGTTGTCGGATAACTGCAGTTTGATAAGTTTTAGGAATTATTGTGAAAATTGGTCATCAGATGCTGACCGTATCTTTAATATCAGCGTGCCGTTGGGTATAATTGATATAGAAAATCTACCAAACTTTGCTGCAGGTATAATGATCATAGTATTTTTCACCATGCTCCTGCTACCACGCCCATCGAACAGCACACATCTTGATAGTAAATTTTGTTGGATTCTAACCACAATGCAAATCCGGTGGGAAAAGGTTGGACAGATTTATAAAGTGATGCAGTGTATCACTTTGCAGTGTATCAATCATGATCGATACATTTTTGATGGATGACTAAAGGTCGCTTGAGTTTACAGGTTAAAATTCAATTACCTCAAACATGAGTAGCTCATTTACTAAAATATTAATTGATCATAAATTAATATTGAACATCTCTACACTCACAGAACGATAATGTATGTTAATATTATTTAATTTGATTATCAGTATTATTTATGTATCTCGTTTGATTGAAATCAGTCCCTGTACATGGTTCTGAATGTTACTTATGTAACAAGGAGACGAAGCCGTTGGCAAAGTTTCGAATGCAACCCTCAAACTTGTTAGAAGCGTCCTTTCCTTAAAGTGGAAAAACTCCTGAAACGATGATCTATTGCAGGCATACGCCCACACATTTCCCGTAAGGGGCTTACTTTTGACGACGCCGACAAGTTGCTTTTTTGCTCTAAAAAGACGCTTGCCATCGCGCGGACGCACGTCGATGCGAAAAAGTGCTTCTGCAGTGCGTGCCGCGCAGCGACTAAGCCAATCTCAACCTCACCGCGTCTGACTGCGTAGCGCCGAGGGCGATGAAGGGGAACTCTGCCATACATGCACCACGTGTATCATTACAAATATTTGACAGCAAATATCATCATCCAAAGGCCAGAAAAAAATGGATGGAGAGCCGGATACTAACATGCATGGAATACGAGCTTAGTGACTAATTTTGTGCAATAAAAATTATTAAAGTGAGCACAGGAGGGAATTTTCTGTAATGTAATATGTTATGTATTAGTGGTTTCAGCGTTTATCAGGCCGTAGGCCTGTCACCGATTCTTAACATTAGAGAATATTTACATCATGCTGAGGTCTCGAATACGCACCTATTGGCTCCAATTTTGCTTTGCATCTTCACCGATTCTGACCAGAAACTGAGCTGGGATCGAACCCGCAACTCACTGCTTAAATTCTGGCTCTCTGAACTGTTATCACTGGGCCACCGTCTGTCATGGTCAGGTAAAGTTACTGCGAATTAATTATTCCGTGACAGTAACTGTACTTCAATATTTATTGTGTAAATCATGACTAAAAATAATTCTTATACCATTCACAATTTAGCATGACGAGAAACAGTATCGAACTAATTTTCTTGAGAGATAGCATTTTTTTATTCATTCACGCATTTAGCATGCGTGAATGAGAAATGCGTCGTTAAATTTTTTACAATTTATAGCAAAAACTTTTGTGTTTTAATCCAGCATCTTTGCAAAAAATTCAAATATACAATGGGTTACTTATATTATCTTATTCTTTCTAAAAGAGGGTGTACTGTAGGTTCGTGGGAAATTAAGCTTTTTAATTTAATAAAAATTAAGTAATTGATTAATCAATGGGAATTGAGAATTGTGGGGCATTTTAAAGACGCATCGCGTTCATGATAAGCTAACAAATGCTTTTAAAATATATTAAAAATTCAGTTATGAATTAATTATTGGGAATTAATGATTGTGAGGCATTTTAAAGACGCCTCGCGTTCACGGGAAGGTAACAATTGACTTGGAGCAGCTGAAGGCACGGCGGTAACAATTGACTTGGAGCAGCTGAAGGCACGGCGGTAACAATTGGCTTGGAGCAGCTGAAGGCACGGCGGTAACAATTGACTTGGAGCAGCTGAAGCACTGAAGGCACGGCGGGGCTTGACTTTTAAAAGGACGGAAGGAAATGACCGAGCAGGTGTGCCCACAGAAGACGACTTGCCCGATGTACAGTCAGACGTTCAAATGTAATGCCCATTTCTATGTTAGACATGCGAAAAAATTTGTAATATTTTACTTGAATGTTTGTCAATTCGAATCTTCGAATCAAATCTCAGATACGTAGATGATAAACTCAAATAATTACGTGATAGGACCATTTTTAATCTAATGTCTGTGGATAAGTAATGAAAAGTGATGGTGAGATGAATTCTTTTCTCCAGAACATCCGCGTTAAAAGGACATCGTCGCGTTGTTTCTGACTTTCTTTACCATCACCTGGCGGTTACGTCAACTTCGGCCGTTACGCTGTCCAAGTAGCCGATCTCACACTGTTGATGTCCAGCGACCATTTGACCCATATTGTATTCTCAGTGACAGTCAGAATGAGAAACGATAAATTATACGGCACAATTGGTCAATTTAAACATTTTAAACTTCCAAATTACAAAGTCATGCATGATACGGGTAACACGAACTTTTTTACTTACGACTGCAATAAAAAAATTCTATTTCTAAATGTAAATTGAATAATGGTTTTTCTTTAGCCAAGCGTTCTTTGTTACTAATGGGATTAAGCACCATTAATATCTACAATTGTTTCGATCATATTTCTGTAATTGAATATCACTCGTACCGAAATTAGAATTTCAGCAGTGAAATAATATGGGTACAGAATTTCGTTTCATTTTTCCAAATAAGAGGCACCGGCAGCCAGCCTGTACTGAGACGAATATTTCTCCATGGAAAACTTTTTCATTTTCCATGAACAATAAACAAAAAGCAGCAGCAGCAGCTCGACATAACATCCATGTTGCTTTTTAAATGCAAGCTCTTGAATAATTGCTGGGAAGCGTCAGTCTTTGTGACGTTGATTGCAGCGCCAACAAACGCAAATGAATAAATGAGACAAATAAAAATTAGTTACATTTTTCACGGTTAGCTTTTCAGCGCTGTTGGTTCT
This sequence comes from Hyalella azteca, assembly GCF_000764305.2. Taxonomy (NCBI): domain Eukaryota; kingdom Metazoa; phylum Arthropoda; class Malacostraca; order Amphipoda; family Hyalellidae; genus Hyalella; species Hyalella azteca. The sequence goes on along the minus strand of NW_025938270.1, from coordinate 121,698 downwards.
CGTTATAAACAATGTCAATGTTGACTTAAAATGCCCAAAATTACAATGGCTTAATTATTTTATATGATACGTGTCTGTTAGTAGGTAGTTAATACGCTATAGCGTGATACTTTCGGTCGCATGAGATTATATTGAAATGACGCTTTCTTCATGAATATGGTAAATTTGCGCTCTGATTATAAATAATTCGAGTTTATATTGTAAAATGTAATAATTTTTTATAGCTTTGTGTTTTCAAGCATTTCATAATATAAGCTCAGATGCTAGCATTAATTGCTTTTGTATTATGACATTTAAAATAGTAACGAATAACACTAACCTTCCTTTGACAAGAATATAACATCATATCATATATCCACTGCACGATAAGGTCATCAATTCCCGACTACATCAAACGTTAATTTTTGGAATCTAAAAGTATTACGAATTGTTTTGATATTCAGAATTCAGAATAAATTATCGCTTCCAGATCTCTCCCCACACAACCTTCTTTCTTACCGTATTAGATTAGCGGTCAAGAACTCTAATAACTGATGTTTCATTATAAAGCAAGGAACTCATGCGGATTAAAAATGCCGTCTACTGTTACTTTTACAATTCATGAAAGATGATCAAATGCAGCAGAATTGCTCTAGCAGAAATGTAGCTTGGATCCCCGTACGAAACTTCAATGAATATGTTTGCTAGCAGATCTCTGGCCAGCAATTGATATGAATAGTTTTTATGAACTAAAATCAAATGAATTTATAGATCCTCGATCGTGGATCATGCGAAGATACATCGCTGCATCATGGCTGTACCCTGACACACCAATTAATTCCGCTTAAATGTTATTTCGAAACGCTTTTATATTGAAAGCCCGCAACAGACAATATTAATTGACTAAATCTTCTTGGGCTAAATTTAATGAACGACGCCGAGTTGCCGGATTTGCATCGAACAAAATGAGCCGAAAAGCGAAATTGACGCATCGCAGGTATTTCCGCCAATATATTGTCTGGGTTTACAGAGCTTCTTTACATGAATGTTTATTGCATAGCGTATTGACGGTCTACTTTAGGTCGATCATAACTGCAAAGGTTTATTGCTATTGAGGCTTCATTGAAATGAAATGATATCTTTCTATATCAAATAGTTAACTTTAGAGTCCAGTGACCTCTGATCGTTTCGAGTGCAAGAAGTTATGAGTGATGGCCTTGCATTAAAAAACCATTGATTAACAGATCAATAGTTAAATATTTGAAAATTATGAAATGCTACTGTATTGTTGCAAACGCATTACTTTTTGTTTGATCTGTTCTGGTTTAAATAACCGACTCCGCTGAGCACCATATGATCTAATTAGAGGATTATACTGGGACATTGCATCGATTTAATAATTTAATTGCATCCATGCCAATGTAATTCCTGCTTGCATGTTTTCAAGCGGGAAATATTTTGTAGAAGCGCAATAAATCATTGCTGATGAGTGATAATTAAGGTAGGCTACGGGGAAATGAACGTAAAAATTGGAATAACTTTTTATGCTCAATGAACAAGCACGCAAAAAAGCTAAATTAACGAGAAAGCTCAATTCAGCAATTTTACTGCAGGCATATTACATGTGCAGACATGAATTTACAAGTTATTGCGAAGAACACAATTACGTCCATCATAAATGCACAAGTGCATTGGTAAGCTCAAAAAAAGTGTGAGACCCGCTCCAGGATTTGACAGCCTCAATAAAAATTTTATTTAAAACTGTTAAACTGATTGACTGTTTGTTGTTATTATTTATGTAGTTTATTCATTGTTTTATAGAATACTGCGATTGCCTTTGTGATAACGTTAAATTGAATGTTCAGAATTTTAACGTACATAATCTTACTTTGCAAGCATTCCTGTTATTTGAAATACGCTGCTTGAAAAGTTTAATGATCCGTAAAAGCTAAAAATTCGGCATATAATCTCTCAGTCTATGCATGTTCATGTGGATTCTATTAATCCATCACCAGCACAGCACAACACTCGTTGTTAAAAATATCAACATTTATAGCGTTTTTCGATCGTACGATACGAGAGAAAATATCCTGATATATTGCTTTTTCATATGAACAATACAAGATTGTTGTGGAGCTCGCACAGCTGACGGAGTTCCTATACTCGCTCACATCCTACGCTCTGCATCCTTCCTGCGTGATCGACTCGACGAAATTGTGCTGCTTCCGTGCACCTGCGGCGCTTGGATGAGAGGCCACAACCTGTAGGGGGGCGTGTTGCAAACGCACGCGTTTACAATGTGTGAGTGAGAATGCGTGATATGAATGACAAGTTTATCATTGATTATTGCAGTCTACTAAAATGACTTCATTGCATATATACATTGTATGTAGGCTATACAATGTTTAGTACACGGAATCTAAATGAAGCATGGCTGCATCCATGTCTTCGAAGTAACACAAAAATTGTTAAACAAATACAAAATACACAATGCTCACTTTACTTACTTTACATTAAATACAATTAAAGTTTACAATTACTTTACTTTAAATACAATTAAAGTGTATCATACCGGCATATACTCTGAGTTAGTATGCGCAAAAGAGAAACTTGTGATAACAAATTTCAAAGTTAAATTGTTGTACACGCGAATAAATAATTAAGCATTGCTTCACTGAAAGTTCTCTCTAACACACCCGCCTAAACGAATATACTTTCCTGTCTGTGCCTATAGACCAAAACGTGCATATTTCAATGTCTCCTATGTTATTATCATTTAGGAAATTTTTGGGCTGAAGAAATCTGATCAAATCCCGCTAATGATCTGCTCAGACTTGGTACAAAAATATTGCATATTTATAGGCAAATAATGTGTGATATTATTTGAGAAATGAAGAGAGGGTAAGCGAGGGGAAATAGAAGGAAAGAGGCACCACAAGAGGGAGGGCAATAGAAACCCTCCTCCGTCATTTGGCTCCGGCATCCCAGTTCATATCAGATTTCCTTCATCCAATCAAAGATTGGGAGAATTCATGAAACCTCTGATTTGCTCCAGACAATTTCAATGCACATATGAACGTGGGGCAATACATCGACCAGGTTGGAACTCGAGCTCTCGAGTCGACGGAATTGATCTTCGATAATCGTGTTTGCGAGCTCGAACTGCACAGGCAAATCCTATGGTATCGGACCAACTAGTGCATTACCGATCCACTTAGGACGCTGACCAGCTCTAAGCATCTATTGACGCCCTGACAGACGCATTCAGATCATTGACGTATCTGATCGAATAGTGCAGAAGCATTGGCGGCTCGGTCATCTGCTGCAAATGAACCGAAGCGTTTCATGCAAATGCATCGGTCAATGATTTGACCGTCCCTTGCCTTCTGTCCTGATCGAGCTCGGATCTGATCATCAATCGATTGGAATGAGTCACTTTTCTTTTGTGTGCATTCAAGATTAATATTTCTTAATTATAATTGAAACGTTCCATGACTTCAGTCTTAGCATTTCTTGTATTAAATATTACGTAATTTGTTTGTTGGAAAATCAATTTCAACCGCACGATTTTTTTAAATTATAGGTTTTTAATGTGGTAGACTAATTTGAAATGATAATATAATAAAATATTAACTGAAATAATATTAAGCGGAATATAACTTCCAATTCATCGCCCAAATCCTTTTTGAACGTTTTTCAGAGTTAGCGAGCTTCTATCTTTAACCGTGTCCGTTCGATGAATATTTCATGTAAAGTCCGATAACACGAGATTTCACCGACCATATTTCAGGAAATTTGCATCTGAATGTCGTAAAGCAGTGGTAAATCTAATAGGATTTGTACTGATAATAATTAGAAAATTTTTGATGACGTTATAATTATATGTTGACGAAATGTGAAGGAAGAAGAAAAATAATCAACGATTAAAAATTAATGTCAAGAAACATAAATATGTCTAATATAATATACATCAATCGGCTTCTCTAAGCTTTTTCTTAACAAGTCAAATTGAGCACTGGAGCGACTCAAGTAAATCTAATGGCGCTCCTCAACCAGCGAGCGCATGTTTGTTCAGATAAAGATCACAGATTAAAAATCTCCTTATAGCAACATCAGGGATCAAATTAGTAATTGATTGTTGCAATCTCGTCGTTCCGGATCTTGACATTTTTGTATTAATTATGAATGTTGACATTAGCCGAGCGACCGAAGAAAATAGGCTCATGAACGCTACGGAAAAAAGTTAATGAAGGATTTACCATCAAATTACAGACATTGTTGCTAAATGAAGATAATCTATCCATAGAAGAATTCGTTGTAGCATTGTATAAGTTTAACTTTTCCGACCAAGATGCAGTTTGTAATATATATATTATATATTACAAACTGGATGGTGTTATTAATATTATTAAATATAACATATAACTATTATTGGAGTTTTATGTTATATTTAGTCTTTTGCAGGAGCGCTTCAATTAATTTATGTCCAGAGACTTCTTTAATATTTTGAGAAAGTATAAGGACACATTTAAAAATGATACAGATCTTAAGTCGCAATTTTTTCTGGCACAAAAGTTAATTGACATTTTCATGAACTTTGGTTGTAAAAAAAGCACCATGATTTCTCGGGCAACTTTAAAGAACAGAAATATTAGTTAGGCTCGATTTTTTAAAGGTTACGATTTATAAATTCAGTAAGCTCATACACAATAAAAATATGTTATTTCATTGCCACTACCGCTAATTAAGTATAAATTAAAAGTCAAATGGCAAGGCAATTCACAACATTTTCAATGGAAGTTACATTTTCTGTAAAAAGATGGTGATTTTATTCTCCATTTCACTTGATTTAGCATTTTTAAATAACGAACATCGTTACTAAAGATTAGAAATCAGGTCAAAGACGCTTTAACAGTTGCAAATAGTGACAATTGAAATTCTTTGGATCCACCTCTTCCTTAATATTTCTCATACATGAAATAATGAAACCTCATTAAGTTGATGTATAATAATGATATTGAAATACTTGAGAGGAAAACTATTCCACAATATCTTGGTGCGAGAGATGGAATGAATTGTGATCAACATATCAATCAATCAAATATGAAAATTGGAGTCCGGTTCAACAGAGACGAGTTGATGTAGATTGAGATGAATTGGTCGATTAGGCCTGGAAGAAAATAGGCGAGATCTCAGTCAATAACTTCGCCTTACAGCTCCTGTGGAAAAAGGTAGTGTATTTTATTGTATACGTTTATGATATAATTATTTTTGGATGTTATGACGGTATAGCCCATATCTAGATACGTACAAAATTTTCACGTAAAATTTTTTAACAATTAGTGTTTTTAAGGAAAAATAGAATAGTATTTTATCACAGGATCTTTGTTGGTCAATCTACTAGATAATAAAAATTTTAATTTCTTTAAGAAGGTAGAACTGTTCTTTTATAAGAAATTACTTAACGTTTCAGTAAAGATCTGCCTTTACAACATTAAATATGCCATCGCTACAATGAACGACGCTCGATCGCGTGTCGTTCCAACCCTTTATTTATATAGATGGAATAGAAGTTTATAATGAGACATAAATTAGAAGTCTTTAATCCTGCAATTTTTAATCAGGTATGCAGGTGAGTTTCAACATAATATACGTTTAAAAATTACTTTTTAAAGACAACACTTCAAAAGATACCAGTGTCTCCGGTGTTACACATGTACAATGAATTTCTAGTTTTATTTCTAATATTAAAAGAAGTAATTTCAAATTTATTATTATATAAAAAATTTTAATTTCAAAATTATTTATTCTGTCAATTGATTCATACAGTGTCTCCGACTTTACGTAAGTGTTCAAAATTTCAGATAGATCGGGCAGGTAGAAGAGTGTTAAATATTGATTATAAGATTTGTAGCAGACAGAATTATTTTTTCAATTTTTGTAATATTGATTTTTTTTAATTTCAAAATTATTTAGTGTGTCAGTTGATTCATACATTGTCTCCTACTTTACACAAGTGTGCAAAATTTCAGATTGATTGAAGAGGTAGAAAGAAGTGTGTCAAATATCGATGAGACGATTTGTAGCAGACAGAAAAACAAACAACAAGAAGTAAAGTTAAAGAAAAGTGTTGTAAAAAGATGTAGAAATTTCGCATGTTTGTTCACAAGAAAAATATTTTAAAATAAATGTTTATAAGCTTGAAATTGAACTTTTTCTCTTCCCACGTGGTAATGATAAAAATAAACTATGGATAATTCGAGAACATGATTTCTCGGTACAATTAATTTGATCCTGGAATTGATCAAATAATAACTGGCGATTAAAATTTTCTATCATTTCCTGCTGATATCTTAAATTGTATTTCAATTGATTGATTAAAGCTTATATAGTTTTGTACAAAAACTGAATGCATAATTTTATGGAGCTGCCGGTCCAAAAATCATTGAGCATCGGAGTAGGATTTTGAAGCGGCCTTAAAGGACCGCAGGATTTTAATAGGAATGGAGGAGCGCGTCCTGAATGGCTAACAGATTATCTTCGGAGGAGCCCAAATTTGACTGAGGGAAATTTAATGTCGGCACTCGAGGGTTTAGAGGCACTTAAGATTTATAAAAGCCCCAGAAATGATGGGCCTTGGCTCTTTGTTCATTAGCAAACGGAGGATAAAGTGCAATGTTATGTTCGGGAACTGTGCGTTGCGGGAAATGAGGACCCGTTCTATATGTATGAGCCTGTCAGCACGGTCTTTCCCATCATATTTTCACGAGCGAAATATTAATGAAATTAAAACATATCATAATGAAGAGAATTGGGTTTGTTCCAATTCTGCTAACGCGTGTAAAATAAAATAAAACTATTTTCGTGTTATATTCTAACTGGATTAAAACAACCAATCCCCAAGTGCACAATTGTGCGCGAGAGTTGCAGCGGGACCAATAGTTTACAATGCTGTTGAGCTTCGTAGCCCATATCAGTATTCCCATAAGTTATTTCGACCCAATGGTCGAATTTAATTTGCCGGGGCCTGATTTGGCTTCAGCAAGTTAGGGCTTGAGCTTATCTCTGGGCGTTAACTTTGCAAAGCTCGCATGATGCGCTGGTAATTAGCTCCTTCGTATATATGGAGACCTCGCAGCATTCCAATGTAGGTCAGGGCAGTTCACGCCATTGTCATAATCATTGCGCAATAATTCGTAAGAAGCTTATGGCCACACACTCAATTATTGGCGCATCGAGAAGAGCTCAAGCCTTTGTTCCCCAGTTTGTTAGCTTTAACAATGAAAATATATTTCAAGTTTCAGTGCATCTGGACATATGTTGAGATTTTAGGTCTAAATTCATTTCCTCAGTTTGCTCGATGTTAGCTTTAACGCATGTTTGGACAGGTAAAAGTGTGTAAAAACCTTGTGCACCAAACTTGATATAGAGTTCTTCACTAAAATGTATAGTTGTGCATGTTTTTTTAAAATAGATTATTCACAATTAATGGCAGTGATTAGGTTCATAACTCATTACCCAGAGTATATATTCGTTGCAATAAGAAACATAAAAGAAAAAGTATCTGTTGAATCTGTTTAATCGTAAAAAAAAGAGATGTAGAAAATCAGCTCACTATCGCATTACGTTCAATATATACAGATAACGTGTTTAAACTTCGAATTCCTGCATTGCATATTTAACAAATTAACCTACTGATGCCCATGAACATGATATTTGAAATAATGAATAAATTGCATTCGCCGACAACCCAAATACATTTTCGGTTTTGATAACAATTTTGCAAACAAATGTTCAGATATTGATCAAAAGTTTACGGTTACATGGTTTACAGTTTTAAACTTTAATTTCAGATTCATCAGGCAAATTGTCCCAATATACAATTATGCACTCTAGGAACAACTCGCGTGTTAAGTACTCTTAAATTGCATGACATTATTTTAGAAGAAAATATGCAAAGAAAATGGTTAAAGGTGGAAGCTGTAATGGGCTTAGGCTTCAGTGAGGAGCTTTGATAATTGATTGGGGGAGGAAGTATCGACAACGAATGTGATGGATGAGGGCGACCTGAGAGGTTCAAAACATGCGATGCTTAAATCTAGCACGGTGGATCGTGCTAGACCGCGTGACCGCAGGAAAAAAATCCACATGCGAAAACCCCTGTAATTATTGCTTTTTTTTCTCTAAAGCAACAAATATGCCTCCACCTGAGTGTTGATGAATGCACTTTTAAAAAATTTATATTTCCATCCCCATTTAATTGCAGCGAAATTTAATAAGCATAAATTTAAAAGATGCTCGCCTTTCTGAGTGGTTAAAGAGCTAAATATTACAGAGTATAATATGCTCTGCGTAGTGCCTTATAAATATTCCTTGAAGAATTCCTTGGGGATGTTATCAATTGAAATGATTACTGATTGATAAACTTGAACATTAATATCCCAGAAAACGCAATTGGTGTGATGTTTTATCGTAAAAATTTTCAAAAAATATCTCATCGACTTGGCATTGCCGGATGAGAAAATGCTTTAGTTTAAAGGTCATAATTTCCAGCGACTATCCGGTCGCGAAACGTGCCTGTAACTTGATTTCATGGCTGCTTGTAAGGCAAGGAAATTTTCGTGTACTTAGCATTCTACTCTGCCTCCTAAACTAACTGATGGCGTATGCAGATTTTCCCCCGGGCAACGAGACTCTCAATCTCTGTAAATTTGGAGATCGTGAATTTCAGGCCATGCAGACTAGAGCTACAAACTACACCGAGCACGACTGTACCTTGGAAACATGAACAATTTACAAGTACGTTGTGAGTCCTGCGCTTTACCTTTGCCTTTGAAATTCAATTACTGTGCAGATAGTAACCCTGTTCCTATACAGTGGCAGTAACGCGCATGGTAAGGTGGTGAAGGTTTAAAAGCGGACAGCAAGATTGCTAGACAGCTGCGCGGCTATCAAGCTGAAGCATTCACATCACATCAATCCCAGGGAGAACTAAAAAAACAACGATTTTTTTTTGGCCTACATGAGATACGTCGCGCAGGTTCATTTTCTCGCCTGAATAGATGAGGCGGGATCAGGTAACAGGCTCGAATCCCTGCCAAAAATATAATTCGTGATGGTTACTTAGGTTAATGTTTAGCTTAACATAGTGATGGTTAGTAGGAATATTTTAATAGCTGAATGAGTTATTATAAGTAAAAGTAAGGGAATTATTTTAGAAATTTCGGGCCTGCATAAAAATTGAACCATGATTTTTTGTGTGACAATAATCATGATAATAAAATTTCAGCAGATTTAATTCCTTGTAAAAACTTCATTATTATTTTTTGACTGGCAGGTAAATTTTGAAAATAATAAAGAAGTTTTCATTAGAATATTGGAGACTATTTTCCGATCACATTATCAGCGAAGGCACTTATAGGAAATTAGAAATTATGCAAAATCTGCAGTTGATTGAGATAAGAAGCCCCTAGTATACCCAAACATGGCTCCACTTTTGCGCTTTAAGATGAGATCGCAAGACGCTGGGCGCGAAGTAATGTTGAGAGTAGCTGAAGAGAAGACTTATATACTATATAGGAAGTTAAGAAGACTTATATATTTCTTTAGGGCGGAATTAATTGAACATGGCTGCTGGGTTTGATCAAGCAAGGAAACACAAAGTCCACTGGAACATCCGGGCAGCGTTGCCGCTTTTTCAGGTAAAGTTTTTCGTCGAGTTCGGGGATTAAATGCAGAGCTGTCAATTAGGCGTGCTGAGTGGTTTGCATGCTAATGCTGAGCTTTGTGCTGTTTTGCCTTGGAACCCCCTTCGTCTTCCTAAAAAAATTCTCTACCAAAAGCGCACAACTCACTCATCCCTGCCAGAAAGTTACCGCCTCTCGCTCTTGCTAACGTAAACACAAGCAGAAAGGACGTGGCAAACTTCCTCTATGAGTAAAGCAAACGCGCCAAAGCTTGCCAGTTACTCGCAAGGGCTAGGCGACGGCCGTGAGCGACAGAATAAAGCGCTGTGTGTTTCACGAAGAAACGTTTACGTCTCATTCCGTACGTTGCATTCATGACACGGGTAACATATATATTTAGTGCGTGCAATATGCACTTCAGTGTGCATTTATGACACGGGTAACATTTAGTGAATGCAATATGCACTTTAGTGTGCATTTATGACACGGGTAACATTTAGTGCATGCAATATGCACTTTAGTGTGCATTCATGACGCGGGCAACATTTAGTGCATGCAATATGCACTTTAGTGTGCATTCATGACACGGGTAACATTTAGTGCATGCAATATGCACTTTAGTGTGCATTCATGACACGGACAAGATTTAGTGCATGCAGCATACACTTTAGTGTATGAAATATTAAGTGCATGATGAATACGAAAACATATTACAGAGTTTTATTTTCACGAATGTACGGGTGGATCAATGATATCATTAATGTCATTGGACACAATGTTCTTACTGTAGCTGTTAACAAGAAGGTTAAGTATTGCATAATCTCAAACCATGGGACAATGAAGAATATGTGATTTTTTCAGACTAACCTAACACAAAATCTCAAAAAGGTGAGATGTAAGGCGCAAGGCTGATCTGGCTAAGCAAGACACGCGTGATTTCCTCGTATGAGCGCAAATATAAGAAAGCTTCTCATCGTTTGTGGAGGCGTTTTGTTTCTTTTCCTTGGAAATACCAGGTGTTAATAAGAGGTAAGGTTTGCTAGCAAACGGGCAAAGTAAATTCAAGCTCGATGCTTGATGCCCTTCCGCAGCGTATGAAAATAAGTTAGTAGTTGTAGTTTATGGCTACTGAGGTTAAATTTAAAAAGTCGTTCATTAATTATAGCATGTGTAACAAAAGTTCTTAACAATTAGTGAGTCTCGTTGTGTAAACAAAAATATACGCCCATTAACAGAAAAATAATTTCAATATCTTCTTCATTATAATATAATTCAATATCATATCATCTCATGAGCAGCTTGTGAAAGAATGATGAATAATGTTTTCCAGATTTTTCTGAGTAATTTATCCCACGAGACTCCTTTTTCGCCAAGTTAATTCCAGCTCGCTCTCACTGCTCCAAAGAACTTTACAATATCTCATTAAGGTCGAAGCGAGCGGCCAAGTGTGGGCCTAAGAAACTTACCGAGGATGCTTCTAAAAATTCTCGAGTTTCGTAATTATACAGAGCGCAATATAATAAAAATGTTTAGTTATTAGGTGAAAAGCTGCGCCTGGCGAGCCTCGAGGGTCATTCTTTCCTCAGCTCCTGGACTTTGGTGCTCCTGTGCCGATATATCATACAAAAATATGTCCTGAACGTTGCTCATGTTTATCTCTTCACTTCTCATTGCTTACCGAGAACCTTGTGAACTTAAGAAATGTAGGTGTTTGCTTACAAAAATATGTCCTGAACGTTGCTCATATTTATCTCTTCACTTCTCATTGCTTACTGAGAACCTTGTGAACTTAAGAAATGTAGGCGTTCGCTATGAGAAAAATGCTCAAAATATAATTGATGAAAGTACACGATATTTTAATGAACAACTGTGCTAATTATTATGTATCTAGACAATGAGTGGCAGCGAGGATAATTTTGAATGTACGACTTTGATAAATTCAGGTGCTTGTTTGGAATAAAATGTTTATCATGTGAATCTCGGTGACCATGTGGCATGGAACCGAATAATTTTGAACATGACTTCCACATGAGAGTTTCCAACTTCTTACAAACGAATTAAAAATGANAATATTAGATGATACTTACTATTTATTTAATTAGAGGTAACAGTGAATTATTATGTGCAATGCTGATCTCACAAGCAATCAACAATTGAACTTAATAAATAATTTATGTAATTCGAACAGCAGAATTTCAGTAAAATTTTCAGCCTGATTAAACTATTTGAATTAACAACCGTTTCGATAAAAGATACACTCTATAAGTGCCCATTTTTCTTAATAATTTGCATTGCTGTAGTATTGGGTGATAATTAGAGATAAAAATTTTGGATTGCATCATGGGAAAATAAATAGCATCTGAATTATACTAATAGGCTCTTGTGAAAAGAGACTCTAAAATTCTGTGCAGTCCGACCGTGCACATGCTGGGAATTAAAGTGTGCAAATGTGCATCCAACACTCCGTAGAGTTTTTCAGCTTTACCCAGCTAGTCTGATTACAGCCCAACTTCTCTCATTATGGGCGCATTTGCAAAACTCATTGATGAAAAATGGTAGGCAATGATACACAAAAGGTACCTTGAAGCCATCGTAAGCGAAACTTGGCTCTAATGACTTCGATGTGACTGCACATGCTACGATTTTAAAAAGTCGATAGTTTTAGTGCAAGCTCCAATGGAAAAAGAAATCTAACTTTTTAAGAGGATTTCAAAATCTTAAGAGGCTATTGGAAATTATTATTTATTTAGATATTTTTAAGTCGCTCTCAAAAGTTGCTCAAACTACGATGAACGATACTCCAGATTTGTTTCGATAAAACTTAATTTCAGCCTCTTATGAAAGAAGCAAGCTTATTTGCTCCTAGAACACTTTTTTATTGAACTGATTTTTGTAATAAATATATGATTTTAATTTTTCGAATTCATATATAAATATGCGTTCAATTCATAGCGAAACAATTTATGACTAGGTATGAGAATTGAGAAAATGCTCAGCATTTAAGCAATTAACTGATCATTTTTGTACGGGAATATTTTTAAATAGAAAAAATAGATTTACATTTCGGATTCTGAACATTAATTTAGTGAAAATCGTAAAACATTACTTAGATGTCTCATATATGCGAATGAATAACCCGACATGAATTGCTGGTATGAATGAACGTGACTTGACTCACATAACTGTCAATGTCAGTAGGTATGAAGCAAGCGGGGAACGGTTTATAATTTGATGTTTCTAAGAAGATTTTTTATTTCTTGGTGGAATAAACGGGCAGACTGCTTGCAAAGCATCGATGCACACACCCGAACTGGTAAATGTTGTCTTCCCAGAATGGAATTTATTGCTGCCACGAATCGGAACAAAGAGCCCAAATGACGGCTTCGTGCTTGAAAGTAATAACGATACCTCGAAGATTTCCTAGCTCTTCCTTGGTATAAAACGGAAGAGGATCTTACATTTCCCTCTGAAAAGGGAAACGACGCGGAAAGATGGAGTTCTCGGGCGCGAGTCTATTAAAGATTTTCTCAGTGACTCGCAATGGAGTAATAGAGATTTTTTCCCATCTGCTTCACCCCCTGAATGATATTTGATGGCTCCACTCACACCGAATTCCGGAAAATATAAAATATGACGAAGGTCGCTCACAAGACTTCACGCATGGACACATAAAGACTTTATTGTCGTTCCTGAACTGGAGGCGCCCAAATATTTTTATCACCTTTATACCAATTTTGTTTTACCCTGTGCAGTTTAATAATTTTACTTATTTTGCATTTGTTTTGGTACTCTTCAATCTATGATTTTCAATTGTTATATATTTTAAACAATGAAACAATGAAGAAATTGGAATTCACATCTTTCTATTATCAACTTAATAGCTCAGTTTATATTCACAAGACTTTTCTCAAATCAATTACCTGCACGATTTGATGAATGATCAGACCGGGTGCAAGACAAGCAGATAACTTTTTCATACATTAAAGGCACGATGCAGCAGCTTGGGTAGGCCAATGTAAGCATAATTTTTTCTGCCTTTAACACCCCATGCGGCCTGTCTTTTAGCGCACTTCCTGTTGAAGGAGGGAGGGCTGGAATTGTTTTTATTTCTGCCTAAAATGGGTTTCTAGTCTTTTTTGGAAAAATCTACGGAAGTAACTCGGCAGGTTGCGTGTACAGAGCTCCTGCCTCAGCAAGGTTATTGCGGCGAACTCTTAGGCCTCTACAGAGAACGATGAAATAAGACGCCCGCTAAAAGAGAATGCAAGGGGCAAAGCAGGCTTTCTCGACAACGTAATTCATCGATAGCCTCATACATATATAAACAAATGTCTGCATGGAGATTACTCTGTCTGAGACTCTTTTCATAGATCATGTGCTTAATAATGCATTACGTATTTCTGAAGCCACTTTCTTAACTATCAGCAAAAATGCATAAAAATAGAGCTATAGAGGGCATTATTTCAAAATATTATATTATGTGATAAAATTATGCGCATGAAAATTCTTTACAAATGACGAATCTTTCCACTCTACCAATCTACAAGCAAAATATATTCAAATTATTGAAAACATTTTGATTGGAAACGTAAAACGTACCAAACCGCATTGACATGAAAGAATAGTCAAGAAAAACCACTATGAGATTTGATATAAAATGATCTGAATAAAAATTATTTGACTTCGCCCCCTTGAAAATCTATATATTTATATTTTTATATAATATATATTATATATTATTTTAAATTCTATATTTTTCTTTAGTATCTGAAGAACTCGAATATCCATTGGATGGTTAATAATTGAAAAGGTAACTAAAAAAGTTAATAGAGTGTATCACATCTAGTGAAGAGACTTCTAATTTTAAAGCTGAAAAAAAAACTAGTGCGAAGATATATGTTACATTTTTTAGCCCATACCACGCAACAAAAATTGTGTTCACTCAAGAGAGCTCGGCTGCAATTTCGAACAATTTTGGCCAACTTTTCAATATTGACAAAGTTCGTAGATTATGTATGAAATATTCGCGGAGACGCTATTTTATACGATGTTCTTGTGCGCTTGTTGGACTTATATCATAAAATATTCTTATCTTAATGTGTATCATTTTCCTGTAGCGTCGAACTTCTCAACTTTTGATCACTATCCTGCGACGCTGGAAATTCGGAAACTTGGTATATGCGCCGCAAAATTGTTGAGCTCCTATCAATATATCAAAGCATGAACAGGAAATTAAAAAATGACGTATTCACAATATCGCTTCTCTTCCATCAACATGTATGCGAACATTGAACTCATCACACTTTTTCAGCATTCACTCAACTAATTAAATAATAACTGATAATAAAAATTAGTTTTAAAAAACTACAACGACAAGATTATAAATAAACTGAAGACCTTGCCCCAAAGCAAAGAAAAGACAAAACCTGAATGTTCATATGTTCGTACCATAGCATCATACGAATAGGAAAATATTGAAATTTAAATAAAATAAAATCCCAAAATTTTAATTTCATCACAAAATTGGACGAATACATGCATAATTTATCCGGAGAAAACATATAATAAGCTCCACATCATGTGTAAGCTCCATTAACCCCACTTCCTCACAAACACGAAGAGATTATAGGTGAATATTACTATATAAAAATAATATTTGAAACGGCCAATCGAACGAATAAAAGCTACTGCTGTTTTCCTGCGACGCGCTTGCTTTTAGGAAGCTGCTCGGTGTCATAATCTGTTTAAGCCTCCATCGACTCGGTATTTGCATAAATCGCACAATAAAAAATAAAAACTTCTCCCCTGCGCCATTTTAACGGAAAAAATTTTCGATGCTGTTCAAAACATCACGTCTATCGACCGAGCACATATTGGGATGAGACTAGTGTTCATTGAGCATCGGTGGTGCCAAAGCTATTGAAGAAACTGAAGAAACTGAAGCAGTTAACAAATATTTTTTCTAAATAATTGATTCATGAAGCGTGTGTTGTTAATAGAAGAGCACTTTAGCTACATGTGTTGGTATTTAATGAGTTTTTCAATTATATTAATATGTTCTACACTCCAATTAGAACCTGCAAGCATCACTAACGTTGTATTGTGTGTAATATAAAATCATGTGATAATGTTTTTAAAAATTGGTAATTTATGAATGAAAATTGAAATTCAATCGATGAATAAAATTAAATAGAAACAAATATTTGCATGTTAATGAAACCTGTGGAGTAGACTGCGTGTATATTCTCTCTCTCTCTTCACAAGAATAGGAGGTTTGATGTGATAGCAACATGATTATACTGAAAACCTTGTTCGGTTTTAAAATAAACTGCGTCATTGCGTATGCAATCATTGTACAATTTTCCATAATTCACGGTAAACAGCTCGCAATTTTGCCAGTCATCACATCGATGAACAGCATTGATGTGATGAACGCTGAAAACTATGGACAGAAAATTGCTCCCAGGAACACCGAGGCACAAATCGATCGTGAATTGATATGAACCTTATTTTAAATCCTGCCTTCAAGTGAAGATGTTTTCTGAGGCACATCATCGTATTTAGTTTTAGGGTAAATTTTGGTGCATGTTTTTAAGCAGCTTTCCAAAATGAAATAGAACCGTTAATTGCGTTTAAGGGTTTTAAGACCGGCATTTATGATAATCACAGTTGTTAAGTAATTTTAATTTAGAGTATAGTATTTTTTTAACTGTCCAGCGTCATGAATGCCATAGTGCTTTATTTTCCTTTTCATACATGATTATGTATAAAGTTGGCTCACACATATATAGGAAATTTACGGAAAAAAGTATAGAAGAGAACTATGAACTGAGGATTACTGTTTTTTTTAATTCTTGTTGCTAGGGATTTTTATAACTAGTTGATGGTGTATTAAATTTGCAATCAAGAAAGTTTCCACAAGGACATACTAGCCCGTAACATGTAAAATGGCATGCTTTGTGCTTATATATGGATGGTTGAACCTATGAATTACAGCACACAATCTGTCGAACGAATCCTAGATATACAAACATATCCTGCAAAAGGTCCACGGTAAAAACCCGGTATTCTTGGAATAATGGCGAATTTAAACTGGTTGTCAGGTTCTTTTATATACGAACTAAAAAAATATTGTTTTAGATCGTTTTAACTAAGGCTGATCGTTTTAATGATGCTGAATAAATAAAAATAAGCACACGATGTTTTTAAAATAAACATGATAGAAAAAGAACACTGTGGAGAGCGGCTACTGTCATTTGTTATTATAATAATGGTAGCATGATAATCAACTGCGAAGAATGAATTACTTTTTTATTACAAATATTCTCTGCTATAATCATGAGTATCAAATTTTGTTCTACTAAATGAACATTAATGTTTTTGGCATTAACGTAAGAATAATGCCAACAAACACATCATTGTGGAAACAAGGACAGGCGAGAGAACAATGTCTAGTTACAGAATTTCACACGCACTCGGTAAGAAGACCTCTGGGAGTGTTAAGTGTCGTCACGAGATCGTAAAAGATCGTAAACTATCGTAAACTGCTATCTGGTCGTCCACGAGCATCGGGAGGAGAGATTTGGCGTCGTTGACACAGCTCTGCTACCATTGGCCATCATTACTACCTAGGATGCCTTCGTATCAGGCAAAAATGTTAGCAAAGCACCTAGTTGTACGGTCGCCATGGTCCCTCCATACCAGACAAAAAGCAGGCTAAGTACGCGCTCGTGTACGGTGTAAAGTCCTTAGTAAACGCTTGATGGGCACATCAACACGTTATCTCTTATTAGCTTCGTTAGATGCGGTTTATGTCCAGATCAAGCGCCTCAATGCTCCGCTATTACCTAATAATGTTCCCTTAAGCTTGTACTCATTCAATATTGAAAACCAAAATTGGTCGTTGCTACTAACTTGTGCATGCTCTAAAAATTAGATGAGCCATAACTCAGCTGAGTGAAATCTTAAAAGATGTTTGCAAGATGTCCGGGAGGAGACTAAACTTTTCTGCGGACTTGGAGGAACATGATCTAAATAATGAATTATTTGAAAAAGAAACGAAGCTTTTCTATACTCAACTTGTGTAAATATATGTAAGACAAATGCATCCATTTGAAAATAAGAACTGGCTGTTATTCTGGTGAAGAGCATCGCGATGTTTATTTCCGATGTGAGAAGTAATAAGCATAGCACTTCACAATATCAGGAAGATGCGAGCGGAGAGCCATGACGTGCCGGTATTGAGAAAGCCATCGCTCATCGTCCGAAGAAATATTCACGCTCGTTCTTGAATGCAAAGGGCAGTTTTTGCGTGCGTCTGGCACCCGATGAACTACCGATGCGTGGGGTGATTTGGCCACCTCGAAAATACTGTCCCTCAGGGGTGATTTGAATGAAAGTATTGCCGGGTCTTGGACCGAAGTTCGTGTGGGGCTCTTCGCCATGAATGTCACTGAATTAGGATAAAATACCGAGGAGCGTAAGATTTTTTTTCTCGAGTTTAGATGCGTGCGTTGGTGGAGAACCCAAGACTTAAAATGTGAAAACATCGCGTTTGTGTTATTTTAGCAACTAATAAATTCCTCGATTTAAGAAAAAATGCATTTAATTTTGAGAAAATTCGAAGTTGGAGCACACAAATGTCACGCATTTTGCGAAAAATCGTTATATAAGCGAAACATACTAAGATTTAGAAAAATAAACATGACTGTAATTTTTCGAAGAAAATACAATGCAACTCACACGTTTCAAAACTCGTGTTAAGGTTTGCTGACTTTTTTTTGAGATTTTTTGCTACTAAAAACTGGCCGTTTCGTTCTGAATTCTATTATAAATTATTCAACAAATTTTAATTCAAATATTTATTTACCTGTGAATATGATAGGAACCATAAAAAAATAAATAAATTTGCAATGTGGTATGAGTTTACCAAACGAAATTACTTTAATTACTTCGAGGAGTAGAAACATGTGTAAAATATTTCTTCAATTGAGGTAAAAATAAAGTTATTTCTATTACATGCATGAAAAACACGATGGTATGCCATTTCTTTTGAAAAATCTAAGCAAATAATGCGGCTTTATTCGCGCCTTTTGAAGCGTCAAGTCTAAATAAAACAAATCTTCTCTCAAGCTTGCAGAGCTAGAGCCGTCAAGTAGCAAGTCTGGCATTCTATTGTCAGCACAGCGCAGTCAAAGAATTACTAGAGAGCCCTATGAGTAGACCCGACCTCTGAAAGGCAATATAAAAGTCCTAAAAGTTTCAGGAGGTCTTCACAAAATGCCACCAGAATCGTTTAAAGTCACTACCGTCTACTTTTACGGTCAGACTTCTGGCCCTTCTACCTTCAGTAACTGGGCGGCTAAACTTCATAGTATTTCTCACAGCTGCCTAAACCCGTACGTCGCAATGACACTGATTTGATTCTTACTGTTCTTGACTACATCATATGCAAAAATTCACAGCTGCCTAAACCCGTACGTCGCAATGACACTGATTTGATTCTTATTGTTCTTGACTACATCATATGCAAAAATGGGGTGTTCTTCGATACTGAACTTTAACCTAAACATAGAGTGATAGTTATTTGAGTTTGAAATAAATTTCGTATGCAGACTGATTTGCTTCTACATTCGAAACATTTCAGGTATTTTATACTTGTTTCACTACTTTCTAAAAAAAGTTTGTGCTCTAATTATATCATTTAACATGTACATAATAGATACATTTTATAAGGTATGAATACACGAATAAATCTAATTTTGGGATTAATAATAGTAAATGTAATATGTTATTATTAATTCTAATTACATTGCCATTATGATGAAAAATAATAAAGTAATTTGTAACAGTAAATTTTGAATCTTTTTAAGAAAACGAGTGAATTTTCGTCGAATTATCACTAGCGTTACACCTACTGGCTGAAAGTTCAAGCAAGCCTCACGGGTACATATAGAGCCGTTGCGGGCTGAGGAACGTAGTGATGACTTGTCATGAGATGTCAAGAACGCCGACGATTTGACAGGTAAACTTCTAACCTCCTTCTTGTACGAAGATAAACATTTTTTTTGTGGGGAATGCAAAATTTAGCAATAAAGGAATTAAGACAGCCCGAAAAGATACATCGTCTCTAGAGCTGAAGGAGTGGTACTGAAGCCATTCACAAATAAGCCAAACAATATAAAAATTTACTAATTCTATAATAGAATGAAGAAAATAATCATTCTAACTGATCGATTATAACACGATCCAGAAACAGAAGTAGTTACATGAACGATCTGGAATCAATTAAAATTTTTTATTGAGTTCAGAGTATCTGTGTCTCAAGTGAATAGAGACATCGCTTTACGGTAAGTGTTCATTGCAGCTGAGAATACAGGCAATTTGAAGGCAAACCTCCTGTAAAGTTATTACCTGCGATCTCCAGGCCAGCACATTCACCCTTTAATGGGTATTTTATGGACGATAAAAGGAACAGAACGATCACTCATGTTAGGCGCATCAAGATCAGCTGCAAGGCGCCGCCATCTTGGCTTCTCAATTGCAGTAGAAGAATTATTCCAGGATAGGAATATTCAGCGTCACGGAGTGATACATGGCGCCATGGATAGAATATATTACTTTTTACGAGAGAAGTCGTTGCGCTATAATACTTAAGGTTCTTTGCTCTGTTCAGACTATAGCATGACAAAGAGGAATGTAACAAACAAATCTTGACACTCAAGAAGTAATTTTGTACTTGTTAATTTTTGATCTACGTAATGAAACTTTCAAGGTACAGTGAGAGAGTCAGCCTAATAAAGTCTTAAAACTTGCTGACAATTGTTAATGACATCAGGCCTATACTGGGAAATAAAAAATACCTTTATGATTTAATGACAATGAATTAGTAACGGACGTGTTACAGAGCCATTATATCGTATGCAGCTTAAGGGAAAAAGTAATTTCGAAAATATAAAATTCTCTTTTCCGCCCCTATAATAATGAATAATAATCACATAAATATTATTCAGAGGGAGAAAATATATTTTTTTGCACTGATTGCAATTGTTAATGACATCGTGCTAACACAGAGTGTGCAAATGTCCTTACATTAATTGAAGCGATAATGAATTAGTATTGGACGTTTTGCGTTGCCATTACCGTACAGAGCTTGGGAAGGTGCGGTTTGTTTGTAGGTTAATTGATCAAGTATCTATCGTAGCTGTCCAACGCATCCACCGCACACCGCACCCGACCAAGCGGCTTCAGGACACGCATTAAGCCAAGCGTAATATCGCGCCCAGCAGAAAATGATGCTTCCGTAAACGCCTGTAAACCACCGTAATTTGACGATATAAAGTGTCTGAAAGGCTCACCACAGAACACGCATTTAAAAGTTTTCTTGAAGACCCAGGACATGATGCTGAGAGCAGCGAATTGTTCTCATCAGACTTGAGATTGTATGTACAATTGCACACGTATAGACTTATAGTGGTTAATCGAAAGTGTGGTTTTCTGGATGAAAGTAATTAATAGGGGTGAATATTGAAAATATTACAGTTCAATCCACCCTGTAATAAAGAAAATGATGAATGATACGAATTAAACGATTGCTAATAATTCATTGCAAGGTGTTCTAAATTTCCGATGGTTGATTGATTAGCAAACAATGAATATCTTTTTTACATTTATATCCAAATTCCCTCTCAAAATTTAGACAGTTACAGTTAAACGAATTTCAAAGTCTCATGCGTATTGAGTAAATACCAAATTAAAAAAAATTCTATAATCTCAAACAATGAGGTGTTTTTACCATGAAAAATGACCAACAAGAAATGAATTTGTAACTATAAGTGAGGTTTTAGAAGGGTAAAATTTTTACGTGTAATTAAACCTGTGAATTTGACTCATTATAGTAATTTTCACATGTAAGTAGGCGAAAAATTTAGTTGAAATAATAAGTAGCAAACACAAAAAAGTAAAATTGTCCCAATAAACTGGCGAATGATTGGAAATATTTGAAATATTTGCTGATGATTTATCAGCTCATGCGTTATCCCAGCGTTACTAGGAACCTCAGATAAATAATCTATCCCAGCGAGTCCACAAATAATCAAAACACTCGCATTGGGGATTATTTCCTGATCAGATTCGACCTGCTGACAACAACACAATAAAATATTCATGCAGATTAACTGAACTTAGCGCGTGGTCCCTCGGGCCGTCACGGGATTCAGCTTTAAGAACTTTGCTTTTCACGTGCAGCATTACAGATGAATTAAAAAAATATAACTCAGTACTCACTGCAGAGAGTGAGTACTGAGAGCGCATTTTCTCGTCGACGAAAACTTGAGGTCACGGACAGACGGTTAGACGGACGGACATGGCGAGCACAATAGTGCATTTTTTCATAAATGAGAAAATGCGCTAAAAGCTGCGAAAAGTTCTTCTCCACGAAGTCAGTCAGCGAAAATGTCTATTAATTTAGTGTGAAACTGTTTTTAATTTTAATATGGTATAGAATTTTTCTCGCGTGCATCGGTTAGCTGTTTATGGGTTTTTATTATTTGTCGTCATTATCGAAAGGAATATATTTTTAAATAAAATACGTGCCAATATTTAGCACGTCCATAGAAAATTGTCAGAGTTACGAAGATTTTTTATTAGGGTATATTATCTTAGTCAAGTATGATTTCATTGCATTGCCACATCACAACAATAGCACTTGATGTAAGACTAAGTATCCTATACAACATGACTTATCGATATTTAATCATTGCCACATCACAACAATAGCACTTGATGTAAGACTAAGTATTCTATACAACATGACTTATCGATATTTAAGAGATATTCTGGCTCTTTCGTTTATCTTAACGTACCTACAGGCTGTGGAATACGGGAAGGCTCCTCATACATTTTCTCACGCTGTGCGCGTGAAGGTTCGCATTCTATATACGCAAGGATATGTCATGCGTGCCGTTCAAAGTTTCGTGCCTCACGCACGAGTTACGAACTTGCGCAGCGTAGTTTATTGACGGTGTAAAGTTCTTAATATGGGCAATCATGAATTTTAAGGACGCGTATCTGTTTCTAACCATGCGGGATGATGGCTGATTGACTTTGTTAATAATTGTTATTATCCGACATCAGCAGCCATCCTTATACGATTTAATGTAGGAAAATGCTTTCTCTGTGACTTAAATAACAATTTGGCTCCAGCGATCGAACTGAAGAAATAACGCACGTACACACGCAGATTCAATGAAAATAATGATATTAGGAACATTAAAAAATAGTTTGATCATTGATATTTATTCTAAATGCTTGTTTAAGTTTCCAAAATTCGCATGCGATTTTTATTAAAACATAACCGAAAAAAACGTTGTTATTTTCCCAGGTTACTCACTTCCCGTGACATCAAACTATACATTTACCCTAGACCAGGGAATTTCTCCGTTAACCTGTGTAACTGATGTATGTTGCGTGGCGAGCTTACAAACTGTGGTTATACTTCAATCTCGAGTCATCCTTATAAATGGACGTTCTGCTTCACTATAATCAACACACCACCCGTCATCATTAGCAGATGGTGAGAGTCATCATTACAATGTAGCACTGAATTCTCTTGTATTATCTCACGGTTAATTTGTGCACACATCGAAACAATTACATATGAGTAATGAACGTTTGATTTCGTCGAACATAAAATGAATAAATTACATTAATAACTCGAGCCTTTCATAGAGGTTGCCTTGATGTTTTAATTTGAATGTAACTTCAACAATAAAGTTTGAAGGACAAGCATTGTAATACTCAATGAAAACGCGCTTAGTTATCTTGAGAGCAAAAGCCCTGAATTAAACCCACATTAAATGGATACCCATTTTTTTACTTTTTTGATGACATTAATTAAAGTTGAAAGCATATGAAATACATCGCAATCGTATATGAATAGGTTACTGGATGACAAAAAATGACTCGCGACGAAAAATATCAAACATAAAATAAATAAGTTTCAAATCATGGAAACCATATCAGGCTTTTGCCGTGAACAATAAACCATCTATTTGGTATACTGATGTTCAAATCGTAAAAGTTTTTCCGATCATGATAGAGTTAGCAGCAAAGCAAAAGCGGAAGAGTACAACTATATGTATAATTTAAAAATAACTCTACGCATCTCAGAATTTTGGCGCTGTGAGCCTTCAGAATGTTAAAAAATAGGAGAATATTTTATGATTCGGTACAGCAAATCCATACCGGAAGAGCTTATGTCTCAAATTAAACTACGATATGATTAATTAATTTCTAAAAATAGAATTCGTGGTACAATAGTACGAGTCTTGACGCCTCAAGTTCACAAGTGTTCAGAGGAGGTGATTTTCCCGTGATTGCTCCAGAAGAACACAGCGATTAGGAAGGCGTCACTTCACGCTCACGGTCTGTTGTTCACCATCAATTATTATCATTCTGAACAATTACATTGCTTGACGATGAGTAGACGTCTGCTGTTCACCATCAAGTATTATCATTCTGAACAATTACATTGCTTGATGATGAGTACATTGCTGATGACGTCTGCTGTTCACCATCAAGTATTATCATTCTGAACAATTATATATATCTGACGATTACCTTACATTACATACATATATCTGACACCATATGTGACGATTACATTGCATGACGATGAGATGTAGACATGGTGTAGGAGAGATGTAGACATGGTGTAGGAGAGATGTAGACATGGTATAAGAGAGATGTAGACATGGTGTAGGAGAGATGTAGATATGATGTAGGAGAGATGTAGATATGGTGTAGGAGAGATGTAGATATGATGCAGGAGAGATGTAGCTATGATATAGGAGAGATGTAGATATGGTGTAGGAGAGATATAGATATGGCGTAGGAGAGTCGTAGACATGGTGTAAGAGAGATGTAGACATGATGTAGGAGAGATATAGATATGGTGTAGGAGAGATATAGATATGGCGTAGGAGAGATGTAAACATGGTGTAGGAGAGACGTAGTTATGATATAGGAGAGATGTAGATATGGTGTAGGAGAGATGTAGATATGATGCAGTAGAGATGTAAATATGATGTAGGAGAGATGTAGACATGGTGTAGGAGAGTCATAGTTATGATATAGGAGTGATGTAGATATGATGGCGTACGAGAGAGCAGAGCCAGCGGGAGAGGAAGTAAGGGTGGCTGGAGATGAGCACACGATGGAAAGCGTTCAGCTGCACTGCCTCTGAACAAATGCGCGGACGTTTTGTGGCGCACAAACATAGACTGTCATTCCGTCGCCCAAACTTTGTGTTTAATGACGATCGACATTCAAGAAACAATGATAGATAAAATATAATTTGGTAATTGTTACTTTAGGAGACTAATCGTTCAGAATATTAATAATTGCATGCTAGATCAGCTAAAGATCACCATTAATGAACCCTATTTATTTTTAGAAGGACGTTTTTCATACCTGCATGAAAGCCGATAATGCAGATAAAAAACACTGATGATGTGGAGTTGTTCCGTTTGAGATACAATGAGAATGCATGCAAGGAAGAACAAATTCTCGTCAATTCGAGACTAGAAAGGCTCGTTAATTAATTTTCTCTAGGCTCAAGCTTGGAAATGCGATTGTTTATCAACGAAAGTACAAAGAATTGGGCCGCCCAGCAAATTACTCAAGATTAAAAAAAGTACTCCAAAAAATATTTTTTGAAACCAAAAATAATATGTGACTAAGAAACAACTCTGGTATGAAAGTCTAGTTCAAAGTTTTTCTTAGTTCAGCGAAGAAGACTTAAAAAAAATTAAATACAATTAGTTAATTGACTGTATTCAGAAATGTTTCGCGAAGTTGACCCTCTCATATTCAAGACATACTTCCCAATGTTTGCGTTATGGTTTGAACATTTAATCAATATAAAAAACACAATTGTTTATTTGAACAACTATCAAGCTCTCAAATAAAATTGAGAGTATAATAATGCTAACATCATCATAATAATCGGAAAATCAAAATTTCTACACTTTATCACAGTGGTGATTACGTTATTGTGGCAGTACAATTAAAATGTGATATTTATCATGATTTGAGGCTTTTTCTCTAGAGAACACCTCGATATAACTTGCTGATCAACCCGGCCTATTGGCTTGACTCACTGAGCACGAGCACGTTAACTTGCTACTCGTAAAACATAACCTTTCGAGCCTGCTGCCCGGGTTCACTTAGCACGAGCACGTTAACTTGCTACTCGTAATAACCTTTCGAGCCTGCTGCCCGGGTTCACTAGCCACGAGCACGTTAACTTGCTACTCGTAATAACCTTTCGAGCCTGCTGCTCGGGTTCACTAGCCACGAGCACGTTAACCTTCTACTCGTAATAACCTTTCGAGCCTGCTGCTCGGGTTCACTTAGCACACTGTTAGAAAAATTACCGTTAACGGTATTATACCGGCGTTTCAGTGGCCGGTCGGCACGTGAAAAGAAACACCGTTTTGCCGTTTTTACTCTAATTTAACACTAGAAATCCGTAAAACATCTGATAAAAACGGTAAAACAGTTTATTTTCACGGGGCGACCGGCCACTAGAACGCCAGTGGGACCGTTTTTTCGCCGTTTTTTCTAACAGTGCACGAGCACGTTAATTTGCTACAAGTAACACAGAATCTTTAGTGTCTGCTGTTAATTTAATTAGTTTCTATACACAATTTTTAGTGTCCACACGGGTTAGCCTGCTACTCAACAGATATAAAACGCCACCAAAAAAGTAAACAGATAAGTTTTTTTTGGAATGAATAACTAAGTGAATAAATTTATGTACATGCTCCTTATTTTGAATTGTGAAGATTACATAAATATAACCTCATTTTCATGTTTCATGGCCTTGATAAATCTATTGTAAAACATGCTGAACGCAAAAAATATGTTGCCTAGCGACGCTGGAAAAAAGCAAACCTTAGCGTCGCAATGCAATCGTTGATGCGTGTGACCATTTGTCGTCGTTCGACGACCACGTTGAGCTACCAATAATATGATAGGTTAATTGTGAAGCAAACGACATTAAAGAGTCGACCATAATATGCTTCCTCGAACCGTTGCTAATACTTGCAAACATTAAGGTCTATGTTGAATGAGATACAACTAGAATGCTCATAAGTTTAAGGAAAGCAACTTAATAGGACAAAGTCAAACGATGATTATTATTGTAATTATATATCGTTGGGAGACGCACATCCCTTTAAACGTTTCAGTGTCACAAGACACGTGTGTCTGCGTATGATTCTTGTGAAATGCGGTACAAGCGAAATAAACCTTCAGCTAGGTGTAATCTTGTATCAGGTCAAATTTAAGAAAATTCTAGGGAATTTGAGATACAGTCAAGTCTCTCAAACGCTATAATTTGATAGAAAATATTTTGGAAGAACCAGATTGATTGAAACAAAAATTAAGTTGAGCGTCTCGGTGTGGAAAAATTTCTTCTGGTGACAACAAATTTGAAAATTTTTAGGATAAAATGTTAAGTGGTTCATCGTGTTAGCAAGTTTTAACACGAGTTACTAATGCATTTTAGAAAGTAAGAAATTAACTTTCTTAATTAAGAAAGTAAGTAAGAAATTTATTAATTGGATTCGATTAATTGAGATTGAAATAGTTCAAGATAAAAGAACCACAAATGTCAAATTGCAAGCATGATGAAAAATTTATCAGTTCTCAATATGATTTTCAACAGAAAATTTATAATATACATGTTTTGGTTACTGGTATTATTTTTATTTGATCTATAATAAACTAAGCCTAATTTCCATCGATATTTTGGACTTGAACAAATATTTATTGCGAACGAAAAATGTATTGACATTTGTTTTTCTTGTTCTGTTAATTGAGGTTAAATTCTATTAATTGTGCACGACATTTCTTTTTCCCATTTGAATTGAAGCTTATGTTTTGAATCATGTCCATTCGTTAAGAAAATTGAGACAAATTTTAGTAAATTTCGTATTTGAAGGAGTTTCTTTTATCTGAGTGGTCATGCATACGTATCTTATATGAAATTTTAGAACTAGTATAATCAAGATATTAACTATTTTATTTAAAGTTTATCTATCTTGATCTCGTACCGTATCGAGAAAATTAGAGAAGGTAAACTTAATAAAGAGTAGGCTTAATAAAAACATTATATCAATCATAGTGCAAAAACATATTTTTTTGGACCAGCGACAAATTTGTTCCGTTGTGCCATATTCGATTTAGCTCGTTCGCATTATCATCAAATGGCTAATCATGTTATTTGCTTGCCATCCATCGCTAACTCGATGTTTTTTCGAGCTTCAGGCCATTGTACTAGTCACGTACAATGTCGTACGTTCATATAATTCCGAAATTTAATTGAATGAAAGCTTCATGGAAGCATGAGCTGCATCTTAGCAACGAGAGATTTTGTCGTATTTTAGGTAGTGGGTGCACCACGCATGAGAGGAGGCGGCAGCGTACGCTCGACTGCATTGAGTCATTACATGAACGTGTGCACATGGCGAACGCTGCTGCTACTGCAGATGAAACTGAGCTTGGAAAACTGAAGAGGAAACATGGCACTAACGCGTGACGACAAACCGAGAGAAGGAGCGAGATATAGAGGCAAGGAAGCCATGCACTCGAATTTCCGCTTAATAATTCATGCCGATAACGAGCATATTGCGAGTCTCAACTGTTATTTAGGATATGCTCGGTGTCCCTGCGCTGGATTTAATAGGGATCGTTACTAAAGATTTACAAGCACGGGATCGTTCCTCAAGATTCACTCGAGATTGTGATAATAGATTGGTTACGCCTGCATTACGTCCGTTTCGTAAATTCTTACTCGAGTTCAACTATTTTGTTTGACTCAAATCTAATGGAGATTGCACCTTTGAGCAATTTTTAAGGTCTTCACTAGGATTAACAAGAGCAGGCACGGAATTTGGAAACTTCCGAGGAAAAATTTTTCATACATTCATCATTTGCAAACAATTTGGTGAAATATGCTCAAGAATTTAAATAAGAGTCGTAAATTCGTTATAAATAATCTTACATGAAAATTCGACTATTATTCGATTATGTAAAAACCCCTAATTCATCCTAGCAACCAGAAAATAAAAATGTTAAGCAACCAGAAATTATAATGCCTTGTATTCATTATTATATATGCACACCTCAAATGAAGGCTCGTTGAATTTTGTCCTACAAGCCAAACGATGTAGCGATCAGTGATTCCCTTCAGCCGACCTTTCTTTTTACGGGGTAAAAGTATACGTAAAATTCAGGACATCACAGAGACTTAAGCTTAGGGTAGGGGATTTTGCATTTGTGATTTTGAGCCTGGCTCAAGCCGCCACCCTTTTAACAGGCTCGAATTTTGTTTATAAGTTATTAATGTTTTGACGCTTCGCCAGGTACTTTGCTGCCGTTGAGCGCCTCAAATGCTCACACTGATTTTTTCAGTGGCTGGACTTGACGACAAAAATTGGTTGGTGGATTTTAGAATGACGTTCGCCTGCTGTTGACGGTGTTAAGATATACAAAAAATTTATCGGTCCAGGAAATTTACACACGTTTATAACAATAAAATGTACCTTAATGTTCAGAGAAACACACTAAGTTTAGGGTAGAATCGTTTCAGATTGAATATTGATTATACTGAGATATTAAAAAAATGCCAGATTACGTAACGTTTTAATATTTTTTTTAAATTGCACCATTAAATATTCATTGTATGAGACCAATTACACATTAACATGTTCTACATTTAATGTGGTAATGAAGAAGAGCCAGCACATGTCGACAGCATTTCAAAGAATACTCCAATTTACATTCAACAGAAGCTGGTCCCTCGCATCACCTCTAATGTTCAGTATTAGTTTTTCATACAACTCAATTATTGATGTGAAGATGAGTTCACAAGATGCGACAGGGAGAGATTTTCATACACTAGAGCGATGTAAAATATCGTTCAGTCAACGAGGGAAGCCCTGATGCTAGGCCATGGTGTCGAGGCGAGGGATTTTCACTTGAAGTTTTCATTCGCGCATCAGCGCTTACGAATTATTTCAACGCTTCGAGGTTTTAGGCTCTGTGGAGACATCAGGCTTGAATGTATTGTATTTTGCGAGATAAAATTCTTGCGCCGAGGCTGTACTTCCATTTTTCAGCCACGTGAACCCACTGATTTGACTAACTTTCACAGGTTTGAGTTAAAAATTGGCGATCTGGCTGTTGTAGAGAGGACTAGATTATATCGCGATTCCGTGGAGTAGGTGAAAAACAGTTTTTGATTCATATATTCCCGAGTGTGTAAATTTCTGTTATGCAAACCAATATAAATATAACAATTTTTGTTTATAATAGACTGGCGACACACATATATTGAGAAATGCAGTCTGTCAACATTGCCCACTTCGGTTCAAGTGGGAATAAATAATATATCCAAACAGAAATTAAAAAAGAAGCGAATCTTTAAAATTTGATTGAAAAATTGTCTACAGCCTTAGCTACCCTGGGCTATCCATTGCCGTTGATATTTTCATTCTGGTGACACAAACTTAACGCATTAATGCGATGGACGCTGCTAAGCTGTTGACTGATATCACGCGCTAAGTTTACGCTTCAACAGCACCAATTTTTCACCTCTCCAAACTCATTAGATAATTTTTGTCTCAATCAGGAACCATCATCGTTTTGATTCAGCAACTGTACGAAGTTGTGGCTTAAAAATTCGAGGAGCCCGACAATTTAGCCTGAAATGCGCTGGAAAGTTCACAAGTTAGACAAGCTCTGCCGGTTGATTGCTTCAATTCATTCAAATGAGCGTGAATGACGTGAGGGAGGACGATATTCGAAAGCTAGTATGTAAATTTCGGAACATTTTGATGCCTCTGGAGTAATGCTGGTCGGCGGAGAGTCCACGGGATTACTTGTAAAATTCTGGTTCTTATTAATTGCATGTAGAGGACATAATATTTTTGAAGATGCAGTAAATGTGCAAAATAGTTTATTGAAGGTAGCACCATAATTTTAGGATGGACTAATAAACTAACTGCATGTACTGTTCAGGTTTACCAGATGTATTTTTTAATTTAATTTAGAATAAAGTGGAAATATAATTCGATAGTAATGTTTTTGTGGAAGAAGTTTTTGGGAAATTTGATCAGGATTATGCACGGCATATAGTACTCTTAAATTGAGTTTAATTTCACAAAATTTTCCATATTTAAAGTGAAATTGTCGAAGTGCCTGTTTAGAGTAGATTTTCATATTAATGCATATAATACATCCGTATTCATGTAGATAGAATCGGTATCACTCATCATCCTTCTAATTTAACTGTGCATTAGAAATCATTAGTAATCTATCACAATACTCGATTAGTGGATCGAAAATAATGGGAAAGATTCTGAATTATAGAATATGCAATTATTCTTCCACAGTCAGTGAATGAAGAAAGGCTACTAGAGTGCAACATATTACGCCATAAATCAGTATAATAATTATAGTGCGCGATTGACAATTTAATATGAATTTATAAGACATAGCTTCGCTGGGAAGCAGAGATCCATTTGAGTTCACGCAACGGTATTTTTTTCGTCGAGCATCGATATAAGCGCAGTGTCAGAAAAAGTTTTATTGCCATTTAAGAAACGCAAAAAAAAACTTGAGGCTGCGTAATTTTATGGCGGATACTCGCATAATCTACGAGAATTGCTGGCTAGGAAGCACCGCTTATTAGCCGGAAGAGGCCCGTGAGAAGCTCTTTGTTGTCTACGACGCTAAATGCGTAGATGGCTACGACGTAGATGGTTGTTGATAGCAGCGAATTAAATAGTTTCAAGGTTGAGTACAACTACGTAAAGAAAGGTAATTTCAACATCAGATGTTTGGTTAATGATGGATTCAAAGTGGATGATATTACTCGAAACCTCAGCATTAATACGGAAAGATATATTTAATATTTATCAGAAACTTTGTAACTAATTTTGAGTTTTTTATTTCTATAATTAATAATATTTTCCACGCGTTGAATGATCATTCAAGCTTATAAGGTTTAAACTATCATGCTTCGATCTGCAACTTTATTGATGTAAAAATGACTTAACACATGTAACTCATTGATTACAATTGAACACATATTGAAACTGTCGAACTGTTTTCAACTGCTTTCAGAAGATACAGGAAATTTGCTTCGATTATTAATTTTTCATGAAGTTTCTGGCTAAATTTGAAAGAATTTATATGATCCCTGATAGAAAAATCAATACATTATATATAAAATTTAAAAAAAAATGTGGGTGGAAACTGGCTTTAGAGGACAATAAGCTAAGCCAGCTGTGCTTGAGGTCACTGTTTTTTCGCCGGTTCTCAGGTGTTATCGCAGAACTTCCGTTGTTGCCTCAGCGGAACTTGCGATGAGGATTCACATTTGAAAAGCTTTCATTAGTGTTAGATTTAAAGTGTCTCAACCTTAGGTGTTTATTTCGTTGTCTCACGAATTAATAGGGACTTTTTCAGCCTAAAATTATTACCTTTCGATTCATAGGACCATGGCTGAGACCTGAGCTTATATTTAGGTATAGTTAAATCAATATATAAGTGACAGGCATTTGATGAAGGGTGGAATCAGCCTACTACTTCGTCTTGCCAAGTTCATCAAGCGTACAATTTTTCAGCCTGTAATACGTGCTATCAGAAAATTGCGTGTGCTCGACATGGGGCTAGAGAGCAGGCCTTTGAAGTTGGGCCATTCGCTGCCGATGGAACTCTAATTACATGTTGACTCAACTTAATCAATCGTAAAATAATTGATGCGGCAAAGCGCCAGGGCGCTCTTTGGTCGGTGCAGCGCTGGTGATTTTGGGCTTCCTAAAAATTGTGTTTGATCTGCACTAAATTTCGACGGTCCT
Organism: Hyalella azteca; assembly: GCF_000764305.2. Taxonomy (NCBI): domain Eukaryota; kingdom Metazoa; phylum Arthropoda; class Malacostraca; order Amphipoda; family Hyalellidae; genus Hyalella; species Hyalella azteca. The sequence goes on along the minus strand of NW_025938270.1, from coordinate 89,102 downwards.
TGCATGTTGGATGGACCTAACCAATGACCGATCATGCGCCTACTAGAACGTTTATAATTTGCTGACCCAATACTCGTTGGTATTGGGTCAGCAATTTCTGGTCCCTAAATTTTCAAGCTGAATGAATTGAGTTAGGTTCAGGCCTAATATGAATTAAATATAAACTGGTCGAGTTATAATTACTTATTTCATTATGGCGATGGTAATTCCTCAAAATTGTAGAATAAATCAAATCTATTAAGAAAATTCCGTTCCAGATATAAGTTTCATGTGCTAATACAGCAGAGTAACATTCACACATCGGTATGAATTTCGAAAAGGACTCGATACTTTCTAAATTTAAACTGACGTAATGCCAGAAGTGTCTTAGGGAAGGGACCTATCAGTAGCGAGCACTGTATTGAAAGCCTTTAGTTATGAAATAAGTTAGATTTGGATGATAGAATATTGACAATGATATAGCAAGCAAGAATATTAAATTTATAGGCGATGATTCTTCACAATTTATACGAGAAGTATGCGTATTTTTGTTTTCAAGTAATAAAAAATTCTAATGCAAACGGTTGTTGTTTAATAATTGTGTGAAAAAATTCTAAAATGGTTAGATGTAGGGGCGGATGGATGGTTAGATGCAGGAGCGGATGGATGGTTAGATGTAGGGGCGGATGGATGGTTAGATGTAGGGGCGGATGTGGATGGATGGTTAGATGCAGGGGCGGATGGATGGTTAGATGTAGGGGCGGATGGATGGTTAGATGCAGGGGCGGAAGGTTAGGTGCAGAGGCGGATGGATGGTTAGGTGCAACAGGAAAGACATGAGGTTGACTCAGAGCTGTTTAAATTTTGTTGAGTTATTTCAACTCTTTCCAAACAATAACCAAAAGAAAGTGGAGCAATCAGAAGTATCAGCAATCAGCATTCATCTGAAAGCAATTATTGGCGTATATCTATTCAGATTTCAAAGCAAAATATTAAACGCAAAAAATTCGTATTTATAATATTTGATTTAAAAAAAATCGGTCGCATATGATTTATGATCTAAGTTGAAAGCTTCAGTGGAAGAATAAATATTATATTGATTAATGACTGATTAATGGTAAAATAATACAACTGTGCTTAAAGTTTAAGCGATAACTTGATAGTTTAACTTAATATCGCTACTGGTTAAATTACGGTTTCATTAAATGCATTCCGATGAACTAACGGACATAAATAAAATTCAATGAAAAATAGTGCTTTTTATACATGATAAAATCAACGCAGTCGGCGGCGACGGCCGCAAGAGAACGGCGCGCCTGGAGTTGCGTGCAGCTTATCATCTTTCTTTATCATGTAATGCAAGTTCCGTTTCCTGTCTAGTGCTTGCCTGTCTGCAACGCTGCAGCCCAAATGCCGCAGACGCACCCACAAAAACTCGTTGCCATCCTTTCAAGACGCTGCAGGAAATTCACGGTGATCACAGAATGCCGCTATTCTTATATTCCCGATAAACGTCACCGGGCATTCAGGAAAAAATTCAAAAAAAAAAAAAATAAAGTAAATAAATAAAAATTTTCAAGACGCTGCAGGAAATTCACGCTGATCACAGAACGCCGCTATTCTTATATTTCCGATAAATGTCACTCGGCATTCAGGAAAATTTACAAAAATTAAAAAAAAAATAAAAAAAAATTCAAGACGCTACAGGAAATTCACGCTGATCACAGAACGCCGCTATTCTTATATTCCTGATAAACGTCACCAGGCATTCAGGGAAAATTTCAAAAATTAAAAAATATAAATAAAAAAAATTTCCAAGACGCTGCAGGAAATTCACGCTGATTACAGAACGCCGCTATTCTTATATTCCCGATAAACGTCACCCGGCATTCAAAAAAATCGTAAATTTTCTTCGGAGCGAACGTAATAAATATGTAAGCACAATCCATAGCTAAAGAATGTAAAATGTGCTTCATGAATACAGTGATGCATGTTTTTGCATCAAAAATTATTAAATGTCGGTGCATATATAGTTAGAATTCGTAGATGAATATTTCAGCATTATATGCAATCCGAGAAATGCTGGGGCGTTTTAAAATAAGAATGGTTATATCGAAGCAAGTTTATTTATTTTCTTGGCTTGAATGTAGAGTCCATCATTAAGTTGGATTTTCTGCACATTCTACTATTAAATCTCTGTTCTAAAGTGTAGAGGTGGGGCCCATAAGTTGCTCACTTAACTTAATCGACAAGGCTTATAGAATTCTTTCAATTATTTGCCCTACAGTATTTCTGTTCAACAAAGCCTGAATTTTCTTCAACAAAGCCGGAGTTTTGTTCAACAAAGCCGGAGTTTTGTTCAACAGAGCCAGAGTTTTATTCAACAAAGCCAGAGTTTTGTTCAACAAAGCCAGATATTTCTTCAATAAAGTCAGAGATTTCTTCAATAAAGTCGGAGTTTTCTTCAATAAAGCCAGACTTTCAATGCTGCTACATAAAAAATAGGCATTGAGTGATAAGTTTCTATTTCCACGCCAAATTTGAAAGATTGCATGAATTTCTTTATTGAAGACAAAGTTTCGTGGTCGAGTGAGATGTAACGGCCATGAACTTTATTTCTGACGTAGTGGTTGAAAATTCAAGTAGCTATATTATGCTCGTGTGCAAAAGTTTCCACTAAACGTCGCCTTTCATAATAATTCAGTCCATAAAAAATTTGGCACGATAGGGTTCCTCACTAAAGGATAATAACAGAGAAGAATTATTAAAAATAATTTTCAATTCATTTTCCTTGCAGTATATATAGCAAATTGTAATTAACCACAAGATAACCGGTTTTACATTTACCACTAATCACGTATATTTCCATGCATTGATGTCGAGTTTTCTCGACATTAAATTCTACTTTTCTCTGCCTCGGGAGATTTGTGCCACACTACCTGTCCTGAACAACTAACTATATACCGCTGCTCTGCTGTGCTGAGTCATTTTTCCTAACGATGTCGCCGCTTTGCCTGAGTCTTATCTTTATCTATTTATTTATCTTTATAAATAAATAGATAAATATTTATTTATCTAGTAGCTTCCGTGAGTGACCGAGGCAAAGGCGAGGCATAATTAAGTATGAACTCATGGCATTTACTTGAATTTTCCATCGAACTATTCCGTTTACATCCCTCAATTCAAATCCTTGTCCTAGAACACAATTAATGCGCTTTAAATCTTCCAAAACGCTAATTTTTCCATTCGTTCAAATTTACAAACGTTTAAATAACGATCACGGTACCAGGTAACCTCTTCTTTTGTAATCCTCATCGCTGTCCTTTAAATAAGCTCCACTCTCATTAGCTTCGCTGATTGAATCACTGGAAACGCAGTACTTTTTTAATATTAAATTACTTCAATTAAAACACATTCCCATCATTATTTATTCTGCCAAACCATTTTGAAATAAAATTATATTGAAAACGAGAGCGGTATTAATGCAGGAAGTTCGAGTGAAAATGCATTATTCTGAAATATTAATACAAATATTTCGTGATCATGTATTATTGTAACGTAAACAATAATATCCTCGATGAAGCCACGTATACTTTTCTCTATACAAACCCCCCGCCTCAGGGAGAATATTTTTAATTGTTGCATTAAGTAAACTCGTCTCGAAATATGCTTCATTTAATCGTTTTATTCCGCACAATAATTGATGAAACGAATGCACTTAAAATTAGCGCAACCACAAGACCTGGTATTTATTTACAATATTTATACATTGCATGGAAATAAAATAAATTACCGACTCTTAATCTCTGATCAAAAGCGGATGGAGAAATTTCATATTAATTACGAAATACACTTTCCAAGAGAGTTTATTTCATGTTCAAAGCTGGATATCCTTGAAGGCGCGGTGATTTTTTTATAACTTGTATCCAATTGCTGAAATGAACACAATTATTAATTTGCAGTATTAGCTCTTCGGCAACCGTTGCATTTGTTGTTTTTGTTACAAACAAATTTGTAATCTCGGTAACAGGATGGCTCATTACATTTGGCTGCTCGTCAATTAAGGTAAATAAATCAAGTATTTACAAAGCGCATACTAGATTTTGGCTCGGTCATTCTAACTCACTTAATTAGAGCATAAGACGCTATAAATATAGCTGAACAAGCAATAAAAGCCTGTGTGCAAGTCTAAAATTTACAATTTATTTCAGCTCCAATGAAATGGCTTTTGTAAAGTCGCCAATGGCTTTTTCAAAGTCGTAACTTATTACGTCCTTTTCCTGAATAGAAGCACCATATTAAAAACTAAATTAATCGCCAAAAGTTTCCTGACTGCACGAGAAAAGAGCTGACTAAGGAGACGCTCCTGGGAAGCAAAGTTTAAATAATACGCCAGTCAATGTGCTATATAATGCGGAAAAATCCTTTTCTTATTCACAAGAACATAAATGAACACAATAGAAATTGAAATAAGAATCGTGCCAAATGCACCTTAGAATTAACGCCACTGTGCAGAAGCGAAGCTTCCTCAGAGATCTTAAATCCGAACTTTTTTCTAGGATTGAAACGCGCGATAATGCATTTCAACCTATCAAATTATGCTAACAACTATTGCTCTGATTAACTATCACTCTGAATACTTTTGCTCTGACTATCACTCTGAATAATGTTACTCTGACCAACCATTGCTCTAAATTTCAGTTATAATCAATCAGAATTCCTTGAAACAAATATTCTTTTATTAGCAAGTCGCGTAGAATGGACGTTAAGCAGAGTAAATGCAGGAAAGGTAGAAAAATCAAAGGTCAAAATCAAACTTGTTTTTACACAAATATTATACATTTTGTCACCTCTCATTCAATTTTTATTGTACTGATTTTTGTAGAAAAGTAATAAAATATTAATACTAAAATAAGAAATCTGAATTGTGGATTTAAAATAACGCACCTGATGAAATAATACGTCAATTTATAAATTATCTCAAGATGTCTGGGTTTAAATATTCACTTGTAAGTTTTCAGTTCTCAATTATTTATGTTCTTTGAGGCCTCAGGATGCTACTTTCAAAGCTTGTATCCATGGAGCTGATATCAACTTTCACAAGCTCATATTAGTACAATCATTATCACGAAACGTATGCGAACAAATGCATGATATGTGAAGGCAGCTATCCTTCGTTGTGATGCATCGTATATTTTTGCATAAATAAGTTTTTCTGCTTGCAGACCAGCTTCTTATACTACGCGCAAATTTCATATTGCTGAATTAAATTACAAACAGACCAAGATTTCATACCAAGAGACACAGCAATGGAAGACTTCATAAGCTTTCGTATGAGCTGTACGTTGGGGTAAGCCGGCGGGCAACATAGATTCACTTCTATCTTGAATTTTATATAACTGATCAATAATGCATAGAGAATGACGAAGCATAACCTAATTTCTACAAAAAATCTGTATATATATATTTTCCTCTGCATCAAAATCAAAGCTTGTAAGTGATCATAAATTTTATCTAATCAATGAATAAATTAATCTGAGACTCAATGATTTGTTATGCAGATAGGTTTGGCAGCATTAGGTTCATTTCTACGAGACTATACAGAGGATACTTCGGAGTGTGGCGTCTGATCAGTTTGATAATTGTAGGCACTGATTATCATCATATGATATGGCAATTAAGCCGTTATCGAAGCCTTTTAAGACCTTGACAGAATGCCTGATGCAATACCAATTATCATGCATGTTAGCCCCTAAAGGAAACATACTAAGCTGTAACAAGAATGTAAAATCAAAGTGGTTTCGACGTACGTGTAAAATTCAATCCATAAAACTTACAAAGGATCAAACCTTATGGAAACATCACATTCAGATATATGATGGCAAGAAAGGGCATTGAAACTAAAAACTAACTTCCCAGAAATTTGATCGGAACATGCGTCCTATACTAATCTTGATGAGGCTTATTTTGTTTACCTCCCATGGTCAATGTAGACCACCAACTCGTACGTTGTTACCTTGAATAAATTAGATGGTGTTTATACCGATACGACTTCGAAACAACACTCAAAGTATTAATGCCATAATTTCCAACCTTGTCTTTAAGACCCTTGATTATTTCGTGATTGTATCGCTTGTGAATGGTGCTAATACGGAAGCTTATCATGTTGGTCTAACTATGTTTCTGGCTCGGTCTTTGGATTGCCCGCATTAGTGGAAACGACCCATGATGATAAGCAGTACTGCTCGAACTGCTGAAAGTATTCACGCTCAAACATGCCGCTCGCTAGCACGTCACGAGATTGGGCGCAACTCAGCTATCCACTCACCTTTTCGTAAAAAGTTCTGACAGCAAAGAGGGAAAGTTTGCTGCGCATTGGCTAAAAGTTTCGTATCCTCAAAGCTTTGTGTATGACACGCCTACTTCAAGATAAGGTGCGCACTCATATTTGTGAAAGTGAGCAAATTTGTGCTCATAATGGTAATTTTTTACCTAATGATTGGCACGAAAAACTCGAAACTCCAATGATGATAGTCGCTATATCAGCATAGGTGAATGAGTAATTTTATCAACGTATAGATTTTCTCTTATAAAGACAACTTTCTACAATTTTTGTTGCAGTAGTCAATCCGTATTTACTCTTAGCAAAAACTAAACCTTAAAATGTAGATCATGAATTCATTTTTATCAAAAATTGAATTATTCATGCTGAGACAGAGATTCCTCGTTCTTTATTCAGAGAATAGAAAATGTTTTGAGATGAAAGACTGGGCATCACTTTTGCAAGGTCATATTAAATCGATTTATTGGTAATGTTGTGCATTTTTTATCAGGAAATGCAGCCAGAAATAAATTTACTTACTTTTTCAACAAGATTTCAGATTAATAAAAACACAACCGATTTTGTTACAAATTTTGGCACATGAAGAATGTCGTAGGTGAATTATTAAATATTCCACCATCTCCAAACAGAAGGAAACTTATAAAATTAAATTATGAAATTAATTTGAAATCATCCAGCTTATTCGTGTTCATGCCACACTAAATAACACAATTTTGTGACACATATAGATACCCAGCATAGAAATTGTCTGGTTCAAGCAAGAACTTGAAAATTACCTGGCACAGTAATGTCGCTCTCTTATGGACAACGGCAATTTTAGTGTAATTATTCCTCATTAAGTGTAATCAGTGTAGCTCCACGACATGGACTCAAGAAGTGTCAAAAACATGAGATCTTTACGAGAGCGCCGCTACCAACACTGCACAGCAGGTCGCTCGTCACGCTCTTTGCGCAGCTCGACCAGCGCTTAATTATACATACGGGTACCTGTTTCTAACGCACGTGGATTTGGCTTACGTTTACAGTAATCACTCAAGGCCCAAAAAATTGCAACTTCAAGCTCAAGCTTCCACTCTAAACATTTGTTATTCACTTTCGTTCTGATTAAATATGGATTAAAAACTAATTTTATTTTCATTCGATGGAGCAAAACACTTAGGGATTATTGTCATGAAATGCTCCGTTCAATTTTCATAAATCATAATTATGTGGCTAAAGCTACTCGAAAACACAGGAAACGGCAAATCAAGTTTGTTATAAAAATCTTACCAGATCGAGTATTGAAAATACATATCCATTTGAACAAAATATAATAACTAAGCACACAATTGAATGTTATGTTACCGACCTAGGAGCTAATTTAATGCTCAATCTATGTTTTTTAATGAAGGTAACTTCTTGAAAATATTTCGTTAATAATCACGGCTACCATAGATTGAGTCTTCAAAGCGATTAAATCTTCCTGCAGGCGGTCACACCACTGCTCCTATGACCAGATATTGACCGGGTCTACGAAGTGCGTTCATTAAGACAGTTCTCAGTGTTATTTACGGCCATTACCATGTGTCCAATTATAGGAATTACTCGATTCCGTTTGACTTGGATTACTGTTGGGTAAAGTCTGTTGCTGCTGGGTAACAGATGAGCGTATTGCGTGCTCTTGCTCATAAGGATGTCCACGATGGCGGGCCACATAGGGACGAACACCTACGCCCCTTCGCCTTCTTGACTATTTTGGTCAAACGCTGAAAGCATGAAAGATTTGCCAATGACTGGAGCTTTGTAAATGCCTGGCTATTACACGGCTTCATTTTTCATAGTTTCACAATTAGACTCTCGGTCCCTGTGAAGAGTCATGAACGACGTTGTTTGTTGTGGGGAACAAAAATGCTGTGGTTAGCAGAGACTGCCCATCATATTTCATGGTTGCCAGTCTACTCTTCCTTCTACATTTAGTTAAACTACCCTATTTGGATGACGGATAATTTTAAAAACTAATAACATGAACCGTAATAATTTCAAATATGTGAATGAATAATTTAAGAAAATTATCCTTTCTATCATTGAAATTTCATAGATCATTAATATTTAGTAAGAATAATGTAGAAATTCCGCAATGTTAACGCACTGAAATTTTCTGTTATTGTATTCTGCGGCTAGGCACAGGATGATCGAACTGCTGAAACGTGAAGAAATAAGAAGCTCTTTGTTATGCGCTGTTCAATTTATTCTGACGGTCATCATTAGACCAGCTGCCGGTATTGATCTAACGGACATCACGTCATTAGGCGAATCTATAAGACAAATTTATTTTGCCCATAGCATGAGTAATCCCATGTTGATCTTACACATAGAGTTTGTAATCATGTGTTTGTCCGGTAAAGTTTGCTCCTTAACCTTGCATGAATTATTATCCAGCAAGAACCACAAAAACTAACGGTGAGCCTCACGCGATGTTTTGTTTAAATTCGCCGCGACGCATAATTTACTTGCTAAGTTGCAATTGTGACTCGGTATTTCGCCTGCTATACACTATAATATAAGGTATCTTATAATATAATATAATATAATATAATATAATATAATATAATATAATATATATATAATATAATGTATGGCAAGCAAATGTAATGTTCGCCGACTTACATGCTAGCTTAATTTTCAAAAGTATCGTGATGTTATACGAAAGCTGATTACAAGAAATAACTCATTGCCTCACTAATCTCGAAGTTCTCTACTCGATTTTTACAGTCAATGAGCGTTTTTTATGAGCGTATTTATAATTATAGGTGACTTCTGGCTACGTAGTCAGAGCTTTAACTTTGCACATTTGTTAATCACATCACATATATATGCATAGTTTTAGTTTATTAACAAGGTTTTTATTTCTTATGTTGTTTTCATTAAATCTTACCTAAAAATGGGTCGTTCGACCGAAGGTCTTTCTGCTGATAGTTTAATGTCTTATTTAATGTTTGTTAGCATGTTCATGGCATGATTTCTATTCGGCATATGAAACCAGTGAATTGGAATCTAATCTTGCACGCTTATGTGCCAACCTCGTAACATATAAATTAAATGGACATATCAACGCATTTATCGATACAGATCTGGTCGATTGTCTTATGAAAACGACGCATCATCACACAAAAGTGTAGAAATTTATTTAATGGAGAGTCAGCCTAAAAAATACGGGATTCAGTGCATTGAAACGAACAATTTTGAGCTGAAAATACTGCGACTAAAAAATCTGCTGTAAGAAAAATGTATCGGTCAATCTAGATAAATTTTAAAATGTTCATAGATAAAGTCATAGCCTGCATTGAATAAATTATCCCGTAAATATGAAAACGTGGCTTCTGCATTAGCCAGGCGGTTGCAACCAAATGATTTATTTAACAATAAATTGCCCGATACTCTGTAGAATCAGTTCAGATCGATAACTGAGTGCGCGTTTTAGGTCTGTATTCAATGGATGAATATGATTCATCAAGGCCCAGGCTTTAGAGCAGTCGTGAATAGAGAGTTGGATTAGTTACGAAGGTCTTGCATTATTTCCTGAAGTTGCACAATGCGGCCCAATTACGACGTTTGCCTCGTTCCGTGATTTCTAGGTTTGTTCGTTGAGCTAAAAATCAATAAAATAGCGTTGCGTATTTTTTGAGTGATATTATGCCATTAGATTCGACATTTCAATTTACTTTGTAGATTTATCTTAATTCTTTTTGTTATGTTGCACACTAATGTGAGAAGCATATGATGAGCATTTAAAATTTAAATTGCACTGCGCTTTATTCGAAAAGCGTAGTGCAATCTAATTGATGCTACGTAAGAAGTTGCGACTGAAACAAAATTTTTCACTATTACCGACATTTCAGTTCATTCCAATGAACTTGTTGGGAGTTGCACTAGACGAACTGGACTTGTTGGAAGGCGACTGAAACAAAATTTCTCACTATTATAGACATTTTAGTTCATTCCAATGAACTTTGTTGGGAGCTGTACTAGACGAACTGGACTTGTTTACATGTCATGTAAGTGTCAGTTGTTTGCTGCCTCTGACAACAATTTTGTCTAAACTGAACTTCTGCAAACATAAGATGGGAATGTTAGGACCTTCATCTATATAGGCGCGAGTACAAGCAACAAAGCATTGTTAGGCATTAAAGTTTAGTCAAATTCACGTACAAACTAACGACATATTATTTACTTGAATCTTAATCATAAATTGTGGAACTGTTTATTTATAATGGTTATGTAAAGATAGTACAGAGTTCTACTGAAATTTTTGTTTTATTGAAACGACTTCGTCAGCAGCCTTCTATCTAATAATTTTTTATTGAATGTACATCTGTACTGATCACGGGTTGGTTATTCGTCACTACTCACTGTTTTGTGAATATTGTTGTAGCTTTCACTCCTATGCTTACTCTCAGTAAAATTAATCTAATTTTGGAATCATTCACACAATATGTAAAATCCTCACAACGTAGGAGACTGCATGAACTTCGACAAGTGTTGAAAACAAAATTTTTGTTGAAAGCATGCAATTTCGAGGTATCAAAAGGGACAATATATTACAATAACATAGTTAGATATTGAACTACTGCCACACTGAATTGGTTTAGTTCAAGTTAATGCCAAAGCTTTGTGCTAAAATCAGCACCTATAGAAACGAACATCTAGAGATCTGGCAGGTAATTCAGCGAATGCTCAAACCTGGTTTATGGCTACTGATGACTACATGGGAAAATTAAATTCGTTTCTTTACGACTTTCTTGCACTATATGGTTAAATTTATCGCACGTTTTGTGCTTACAAAAATATTACGTACAATTCAAAAATAAAAGTTCGATTAAAGAATGTTGATAGCTGCAGCAATGAAAAAAAAAAAAGAATTCACTCCTGAATTGATTTTACTTGTATGGTATAATTAGGACTTGAACATGAAAAAGTCAAGTTCAATTAAATAGTTTGAAATGCTTGCCATGAGCCTATAATTTGCCATGGGTGATTATAATGGCAAATGGCAAATGGCACCCATGGCAAATTTTGCTAATTAGCAATCGGAAGATTGCTAATTAGCAATCTTCCGTCTGTAATTCATATTCATCCACTACTATTGATGATACAAATTGTTCAAATGGATGAAACGTTCTTCTTTCTAAAATTTAGATATACGAGTATATGTTAAGATTAAGCTTCGAGTTTCAGCAATAATCTAGCGCATGTTAACATACGAATATTTGTCGGTCACCTCATTTGCTTTCTCTTTCAATGGTTTTTTTAAGCTATTTATTGGGCACAAAAAATTCGAGAGTGTATGCCCCCTGAGAATTGAGAAACACTTTGTCTAAATAGAGTTGTCCTATTCATCTTTTGTGGATCATTTGGACAATATGCCACATTAATTTTATTGAGGGTGATTTCTGAATGAACTGCTGTTTGGCTGACGATTTACCGACGATGTTTAGTGCGCTCATCAGTTATAAGGAAATTCGCATGGTGGAAATTTGAGAAACGACTTATATGTCTGCTATTTTTCCTTCCATTACACTCGACAACTTCAGTGGAGTCCGATAGCACTTTATTGGTACATTAATCAATTGCAAACGTCGCTGATCATGATCAACGTCCCAAGGTTTTCTATCTTAGCATCAGATACCATGTTGGATTTAGGGTAATTGTTACTTTATTGCTGAATATTTAAACTTAATGTCTTACAACATTAAGTAATTGATATCGTATTACTAATTACTCAATGTCTGATGACATTAAATAATTGATATCATATCAAAAATTACACAATGTCTTACCACATTAAGTAATTATTGTGATGGATTTATTTACTTAATGTCTTATGACATTAAGTAATAATATTTCTAGTCATCAAAAGGGGTAATATATTCTAGTCCTATAGTTAGATATTGGAAACTGCTACACAGAATTGGTTAGTTCGAATTGATGGCAAGGCTTTATGCTAAAATCAGGTTAAAGAATAAAAATCAGCATATATAAGCAGCTAAACAGCAATAAAATTTAAGAAAGGAGAAAATTTTATTTATATTCAGATCAATTGAGTTTTCGAAAACAAATTTTGAATTTATTAATTGAGACTCGCTTCAAATTTATGAAATCGGTTGATCGCAAGATCAATAAAGAATTTTGCATCGAGTCTCAAATGACTTAAATTGCGTGTTGTGTACAGAATATTGTGCCAAAAACAATTGAATATTGATGGGTGAATGGAATTTTAAAGTCAAATCAATTGACTGTTTTAATCAGTCCAAATCCAATCAATCACCGCGTCTAAGGGATCCATGTGTTCCGTTCAAAGTTCACAATTGCCAACCTCATTCTAGGCACCGGAATTTTTTCATTCAAATTAGGATGGTAATTATGGGACATTGAAGTCAATCTTCCTACGAAGTTACTTCATTGCATTAAAACTCGAACAGAGAGCGCCCATGCGTGGAACGGATCTCAGGAATAAAAGTCAACGGTCAATTAGCTAATTTGGCAACTAAACTTCGTCGATGGTAGAACTTTCCCTCTTATCAATTAGTGCAAAGTTGGAATTGGGATAAAAAATTAAATTTTTCATCTTGTTAATTGAAAAAGTATTTATAAGATCCATATATGATAATACTAAAGGGATAAATTTGTAATCATTATTAACATAATTTAATAAATCAGATTATTGTGAGGGTATAATGAGCCATTATCGTTGCAATAACTATATTTTGGATGAATATTTTATGCCTTACCAAAATATGAGAAAATAATATAATTAACATGACTTTCGATACCAATGAATTATAAAAATCAATCCTTTCAACTTCTTTTCGATACAGACGCGTATCCTACAATAATTGAAATTTTGAACGTAATTAAAATAAGTGAAAGAAAGTATTGCCGAAACTGAGGCTACTCAAAACTAAATTAAGTTGAGAAAATAAATAAATGAAGTAAGATTTTCCTAACTTAAATGATCCCCATAAATTTGTAGATTTAACATACTTCCAGTACTGACTTACTTCTTAATTTAGGCCTAAATACATGAGAAAAATCGTGTTTCCAAGGCAGCGAAAGCATTTCATGTCTTGTGACGAGGCAGCTGAGACTCACTTCTCATTTCTCAACTTCGTAACGACGAACCTTCGAGCCGCTCATCATTCAGGCTATTAGGCTTCTCCTCGTGATCGACTTACGCAAGACCTTATGAGTCGTCATCACATCGGCAACAAGTGCACTGATTCGCTGCAATAGGGCAATTGCTGTAAGAACTTTGCCCGCAAGACTGTTGCAACGCGGCGGTATGCGTCACCGCCGCTTGTGAACGTTTCGCTCCCGACATGCTTTCAAGATTGGATAATAGACTGGACTCGAGGATGAATTGATATTGATTTATTGGACTAGGATTTGAAGCCGCGAAATAATTATGACATGGTAAATCCATCAGTCAATCTTCATACAGGATTTAAATCGAACCTTTTAGCAGCTGGAATTGGACCTGATTTTACGATCAGCAACCGATTTAGAAATTTTGAAAAGCTCATGCGGGTGATTTTTTGGCTAGCGTGAATACATTAGATATTCGAGAACTTTGCAATCATTTTCGTTTCATTTGTGTTCTCTGCTGGATGTGTGGCTAGAAATATTAACAGGTAATTTCGAACACAACTCCGTGAAACCAGCCAGTAGGCTTCAAAAATAATAACTAAATATTTCTTTAATTGTTAGGGTGACTGAGTGAAATATTTATTGTATGAATTTATAATCAGAATTCGATGACTTTTTGCTATCCGGTGCGTTTTGTCCAGAACGACCGGCAGAGAGCTCGTGGTATCTCACTGTGATTCATAGTCTTGTAAAGCTATCTTGATTTTTTAACCGAGCTTTAGTTGTAGTGATGGGAGCAATGAAGGTAACATACCATATATGTACATATGCATGGGAGGTGTTTTTTGGGAGGCATTTTATCAGTAGGCGTGGGCTGTGTTTTTGTTCTGTGGGTCTCTGCATGTATAAGTCTTGCCAAAATCGTGGAATTGCCGATTCAATGGAATCGGCAGCCAGTTGCCGAATCTGTAGAATCAGCGTTTCTATATTATAGGAATCTGGGGTTAGGTCAGTCAGCCAAGTTATTTTTTATATTTATTAATATATAGGAACATGACCAAACTTGATCTAACCTTTTCTAGCTCTAACTGTAGATTTATTCTTCTAACTCTAACTCCAACGAGCATCTCAGAGAAGCAGCATCTCATTTATATTATCATGTTTCTGCCAGTCAGTTAGTTTCAGACTCTCTTATAGCAAAAATTATTATTACACATAAGAAGCGATGTTGTACAATTCATGCTATTTTAAATAAAATGTTTACTAGTATCTGTACGAAGCCTGAAAATTTTTTCGGCGCAACAATACTTCATACCTTCAACCTATAAAGCGCGACCAGTCAGGCGAGTTTAATTTTGACAAATATGATAAATTCTTCCTTAAGCTTTAGTTCAGTTTGTGAATTTTTTAAAGGTGTAATTTTCGTGACGGCTCTAATCAATTTTAGTTTCGTGAAAAATATTTGTTGATAGTTTAAATAGAATGTCCGGTAATGTCACAGTGGGATTTCAGATCGATAACAGTTTATGTTCGATTACACCATTCTTCTCGCGATCGATGGTGTTTATTTTTGCTAGCCAAATATTACTTATAATGTCGGTATTTGAAGAACTTCGGCCTTTCTAATGCGTAATTTGCTTCAGATTTTTTTCTCTCTTTATTATAATTTTTTCTAATATTTCATCAATAGATCGTATTGTTGCAATTTTTCTATAAAAACTCGATGCAGCGACTAAAACCTTTATGTTAGAGACTATTTTTCTCATCAAAGTTGCTTACATATTGCTCTCTAGCAATATGTAGGCAGAATCTCTAACATTTACCATTAACATAATATTCTTTACAATATACTGGTACAGTTATATCAAAATGAGATACTTCCAAATGTTAGGATGACAATCGCCTTTCTTCAAGGCTCATAGATCAAGCTGCATATGCGCATCAACAACGAGTGTTATATTGAATATGATGTTTTAATGAATCTGAGCCTCGGCGTGTGGCATCTTACACGCTTGACGTTGACTGGCATATTCTATCGTGCTCAATTATTGAGCGCAGCCGCCACCCAACATGTGTTTGCTTAGCTCGCTTCCTCGTTGCGTCTCGCCACGGGGCGTCCTCTAGCTGCGAGCCTTGGCACTAGAGCCTTTATCTGTTGTAAACACTCCAAGATATTATATATTATGTGGCGAATATTCACTCCTGCATCATAGAAATTACAATATTTATTTAAATAAGTTTATTGCCATAACCGAAAATTCTATGCTGATATTGAGCTAAAATAATTTTGAATAAAATATGTAAATTATGCAACTATCGACTTTTGTTTCTGGATTTAGTCGTGAAATTCATGGAAATTAATTTATCTTCTTGTGTGCACCAAGCACACACATGCTCGTCTGAACACGTTCACAATGCCTACACACACAAAAATACAAAAAATTCCACGGATTTTTCTTATCAAATGAATTGGTTCCGAGCGTGTGGAAATTATCAACTACGAAATATTTAATGTTTTGATTGGTTGATATCGTTTTATCTTCAAATTCCCCTTTTTTATTATATATTCGAAAAGAACACAAAATACTTCATGTTTATATTATTAAGCGTGGATTATTGTTTCAAAAGTATTTAATGATATATTTGTAGGGAAGTCTGCGCTCAAAATATACAAGGTGCATCTGATATTGTAACATATCAGGCATTCAAAGGCATATGAGGCACCGATCGATGAACGTACTCTCCTGAATAGAAATCAGATTAAGTTTTCACGCGTACCGTATTGAGACGTAAAAAGATTAACGGCGCTAAATTGAAGTACAGTATTCTTGTGTCCTTTAATTTTAAGATTTTATGTTAGACGGAAGCAAAATGTTTCACTTTTTCTTTTGATAGTTCGTACGAAAGTCATAGGCTTCCATTTGACGAGTAATCCTATTAATTTACAACGCCATGACGAAGAAATATCGCCTTTTTCTTTATATTCTGATTCATTGCATTTCAAAGTCAACATAGTGAGTGCATATAAATGTGTTCAGGTAATCCATGTGTGGTACTTTCAGTCGCTCTATAGTATAGCAAAGAAAAATGTAGTAAAATATATTAAATATTTAAATGCACAACGTTGATTTTTCCTTGTTAATCCTAATTTTTTCTCAAGCTAGGTGCGCATATTATATAAACGTTCATTAATATTCATTAATAATCCATATTTTCAATAGATGTATAAAATATTTCATCTTCTGTGTTTAACTAATAAAGTTGTGGCGATCGATTTAAACGATTATTTTTCAAATTTTACTGAAGTAAATTTGTCTAGAAAAAATTGATATTCATTAACGATCAGTTTACGGATAAATTTTGAAAAATATCCTCTTAATTTGCGTAAAAAAACATTATTCATCTCAGAAGCGTTGTATAATCATTACGACGTTTAAAGATAAAATGTTGCGGTCAATATTGAGCCAGCCGAATTGAGTCTAAATTAGACTCATCAATTAGAGTTGGTAAACCTAACTCTTGAGGTCACATGGTGCAGTACCACAATAATTTATAACTCAGGAAGCGTGAAACGAAGCGTCAGCAATGTTATTACTCATGCAATTTACAATACAATGAGGCTTATAAATAACGCTATGTAATTACTTGCAACATTCAGCGTTGGGGTTGATTCGACGACCGTGCTACTAACTCATATTATTTTGTCTCTATCAAAAACGAAAATTAAGATCTTTTTATCGATAACAAACCTAAATCGATAGACCACTTGCATATGAAATTTCTAACTAATTGGCTTCACATTATAGGTCTCGTGAATGTCGAGCAATGGGGTTATTATTAGAACAGTTATTTTAAAAATTTATGAACTTGGCGATTATTATTATTTACTGGCGATTGGATACTTAGTAAATCAGTTTATTTTTATGTCATAATATGTCAATCATGGCCTAATTAACCCTTTATGAAGCCACTCTTGATAAAATAATGCCAACTGCCACGCATTTCCCCATCATTTTAACCATATTAACCATACACTTTGTGAATTTAAGCCGTGATATTTCGCTATTATTCAGGTTGAAAAATATACAAACACACGTGTGTCAATTTTTACGCAGATAATACGTGTCCTTTGGCCTAAATCAACTGGGCTAGAAAAATTTTTCGAGAGTCCGGGTGGATCTTTTGAGGGCAAACTTCTCTAAAAGCTTTGATCAAGCCTTTTATTTCAAAGCTAAATAGTAGCAGAGTCATCATACCAAAAATAATAATGCTGGAGTGACGTTCAAAAAAGAAATTCTATGTTTGATATGGGGCAATTTATATTTGTCTCCATGCTTCAAGCATTCTCGAAAATGAGAGAATTAGCTGAATGGCTCTTGAAAATATTATTTTTTGACTCCATGATCAAATCTTCAATGTAAGTATAAAAAAATACTCGAATATTTTATTGCTGCCGTTCGTGAGCTTAACAATACATTATTTTATGAATAATTTTAATTATAAAGAATTGAATTCAAGTAAAATTATATTTTTAACGAAACAACGTCAGAATATTCGCCATAGGGGAAGTTCTTATTCCCATTATAATAATTTTTCGTTGTGAATTTTACTTCATTGTAGAACAATGAATATTTTATTTGAAATAATTCTTCTACAAATGTATTCCTTTCTGTACAATCAACTAATTGAGTTCTGATTTTTAAATGAAATTTGATATATTATTCTTAATACAATATTTTCTTCCTCTTATCGTCTAAAAAAACACTCAGGCTAGGCCCTTTTTGCAATAAGTCAAATAATTTAAAGCAGTTGGACAGAAGAACAACTTGCGGTGGTGTGACAAAAAATCCTGATTGTTCACTTTTGAAGCTTGTAGTGGTTGGTAGGCGGCCTCCTTGAAGGTAGTGGTTGGTTGGCGGCCTCCTTGAAGGTAGTGGTTGGTTGGCGGCCTCCTTGAAGGTAGTGGCTGGTATGCTCTTGATGGTAGTGGTTGGTTGGCGGCCTACAAACGGTTGGCGCGAAGACGCATGACGAGTTTACGGAAGAACTTCACTTGCAGAATTCATAAAACGAAAATTTTTACACAGACAAACATTTTCCCGGAATGGGGTGAACATCGTTGTTCATGCTTAGGACCGTTTGACCGTTTTGAGAACTTGACGATCTATTATTAATTTTCGTTCAAAACTGATTTTAAATGGAGGCGTTAACAGGTACTAACAAGTGAACGGTTTTAAGAGACGAAAAATATTTTAACGCATATTATAGCTCAATAATTAAATGAACTGTTAATCATATTCCTAGACAAGAAGATCATCCTCCTCGCATGCCTCTAACTGATGCGATGTCAAGTCCAATTTATTAAAATAAATTTAACAGCATTCGCAACAAATCATAGTGAAATAACAAATCTTCGATATCATAATATCAAGAATTTCGGTGAAAAATTTCTCGTTTGGCCGAGGACATTAGTAAAGGCAAAGCTCCATTAAATGCTCTGAAAGTGAAATGTTTGCTGAACTCAAACAAAATTTGCCGGTAATGCACTTACCTTCAGCTTCCAAGATCTCATCTTCTATACGCTTCCCGTCAAATTAAAAAGTGAAAGCACATTAAGCCTAATCGATGCTTATTTCCTCTTCATTTGCGTTGGACCTAAAAAGGAAATTCTTTGGCCTTTGATTGACATTTTTGCCGCGCCAGCCTGGAGTTAATGTCTCGGCTTCGACGGACGAAAAGAATACGAGATATTATGTGAATTCCTATTAAGAATGTTGAGATTTTTCCCTCCTGCTGATAAATAATGGCATTTTGTTTAAATGTTCCCGATCAATGTTATAATGTTGTCTCTGAAAGAGAACCTGTAATAAGTGATATATTCTGCATTAACTTACTAAAAAAATCGACTTCATAAATGTAATTTTCAGATTGTGTCAGCTTCTGCTTTTTTACTCTGTTGCTAATTGACACGTTTGTGGGACGGTCCAAGTCAAGATTTGCGCTGTTTCAGCCAAGAAAGCAAACATTAAACGCCGGTAATTCTAAGAAAATCCATCAGCATTTCGGCACCGAATAATCTTAAAATGGCGTCGCCACTTGCGCGCAAGAATTTGTATTTATCTCCAAATTGGTCGCATGTAATCATAGGTTGAGTCTGTTCCATTTGATTCTTTGTGGCAAGTTGCATGTGACTTGCTGGCGCTTCATCATCGAAAATCGCCGGTGCCGAGTAGAATATGAGCGAGAGACATGCATTGTCCAGTTGTCAGGGACGATTTTTGTCGACTTTGAACACACGAAGCCAATGTTTGAGTTTGCTTTGTAGAATCGTAAAGAACGCGGAATGCACTATTTTAAATTCACGAATGTCAATATCTCAAAGGTTCTCATTTACAAAAGAATGGAATTTTATCAGGATAACTCATACTACGGTACTTTGTAATTATTAAGTCGCAGTATCCCGGAACTTGTGACAGACATAAGTTATTTATCGTCATGAATAATGGATGTAGTGCATTATTCTGCTTCTCTGTTCAGGTTCCAAAAGCATACACAAGTATCCTTCAACAAATATTTACTAGATAATTTAAAGAAAAATTTTGCCGACAATGATGCGTTAAATTCTACCTTTTGTGTCGGTAATATTCACAGATGTTAGTTATTATCAATTTTAATATTCTTAATAGCTCATATGAGCTGAATGATCAACATGATTGACATTTGTCGAGGGACATGATTGGCGTAGCATAAACGTTGAGTAACGATTCATCATGTGTTATTTTTGCTTATGATAAAGAACATGGGTAATTAGGTGCTGCACAAAATACCTTCAACATTAGTAAGAAATAAAACATTTATTCTGGACGATGTCTAGTTATTATTCATTATTATTATCTAGCTTATTAGAAATACTACTGAAAAAAAAATATTTTCAATCTTTAGTCTTAATACCGTATGAAAAATACGTATACATTTTCTAAATTGAAAAAATTAGCCCTGAAGAGACTGATCCTTTTCGAATCAACGGTCCTATGATTCTTCAAAGATTTATTTCTATATTTGATTGATTGAAAATGTTATCCATGCACTCTTAATTCTGACTTCAAAATAAAATTTCAAAACATGAACACGTTCAAATTTTGCGCTTTCAATTTTATAAAATGGAGATAATTAGATAATGGAGCTAAATTTTTAGTGAGTCTCGGATATACTGACAAAAATTTGAAATTTTCATTAATGCATGTGACAGTTTAGGGCAAAGCGCGAGCCATGGCTTTGAGTGATGCCACAAAACGACGTTTGGGTATATATTACCTGGGCGATCTTCAAGTCTTAAGGTCAGTAAATTCAAGGGAGACTAAGAAATTTAAGGTAGACACGTCTGATTTGTTCACGTCAGCCCGAGAGTTAGTTTATCAATGAATCAACTATTTCAGGAGCAACAAAATTTGAAGGTAGACACGTCTGATTTGTTCACGTCAGCCCGAGTGCTAGTTTATCAATTAATTGACTTTTTCAGGAGCAAGAAATAAGTGAGACTTGCCACCTAGCAAGCACCCTTCGAATGATACAGAGTTTAAGAAGAAGGATAATTTGACGATAATTCTTTGAGGGCAAAAGTTGTGAAAAGAAATACAGAGAGGAGAGCAAGCTGTATAAATTGTGTTTATGAGTTAATATTGAACACTAGAGTCGGAGAGTGCATATCCATCAGGGGCCATACTTTCAAAACACGCTAAGTGAACGTAAGTACTTGCGCTCTATTTTCTTGCCTATGATTGGTGGATTTTGCTTGAAAGGCCGTCAATGATTGGCTTATGAACTTACGATCTCTTAATTATTTTTGAAAGTATGGGCCCAGGCAAATACGCTGTATCAGGTCATGCGTGTTCATATTTTAGGGCCATAATTGCCAAGGATTTTTCAAGGTTTCGTAAATTTTTGGCTGTGCTTATATTTCTATAGATATTCTCTTGCGTTGATATTTCTACAGAGCAATTTGCAATTCTGAACCATTTTAGTATAGTTGTGAAACTATACTATTATTAGATAACCACAAAAAAAGTCTAGGAATCTCTAACAAAAAAGTATAAAAATTGTTATTTTTGTAAATGTTCATTTGTATTTCTAAGAGCTTCAATATTCATTGATACAAAATCATTCAGCATTCAAAACAGAAGCATGCAGAACGAGCGTGGTTTATGCATATTAAAAGACATGGAAGGTGTTCTATTCTCTACACATTGGGATGCCACACGCTTTCAGTTTGGAGTGAACTGTGCTTCGCTATATTCCTGCCCTTTTGAAAAGGCAGTCTCAGGAATAAAGCTCGGCAGCACCCTAGCTGCATCCACAGCAGTAGCAATCAACTCGCTGAATGAATCCATTCCCGATTTCAATTGAATGCAGCGTTTGTCAAAGAACAAGGGAAGCTTTCTGGTCAAAAAATTCAGATCGTGATTCTAAGATTATTGAATATCTTCTGCACCAAACATACGCTCTGCATTCTGATAGACAAAATTCTCCAAAGAATGTTTCTATTGTTATGAATGAGAACAGGTTATCAACATTTTCCTCAGAAAGAAGTCGCAATAGATATAACTCTTTATTTATATGTAAACTGTAGTAATATTTCCTTCCAAAATTGTATGTTTAAATTATATTGATAGAGCTAATTCTTCGCCCGCATAAATTGAACCTATTACTTTCCCTAACAATTAAACTAATGACTGATCGATTCAGTCAAAGCAATCTTGCACTATAAACTATTATATCTTTTAAAAATATGTTATTTTTTAGTTATTTCTTCTTTGTTTCCGCGCCATCTCTCGCAATCATTGTTTATTGATTAGTCATGAATGTGCACTTATTTATCTTTTACAGAAAGCTCGCAATATGATTAAAAATGAAATGAAAAATAAGAAGCTGGGATAAGATTGGTATTGAAAAGGTATTGAGAGTCAAATTTCGTTATTTATTTTCGTAAAGTAAACAGAATACTCGCTTCAATTCCGTATATAAGTTGGAATTGAAATTAATACTGTGGTCATTTTTTTAGATTTGTTTCTTGCTCAAAATACCTAATGGGTTTGGTGCTCAATCACAGATCTAATGTCAGGAGTCATTAAAGACAATTTTTCTATATTCGTTCAGTGGAAAACCCCGACAGTTTTTTTATATCGGCACCGTATTTTTCATTGTGCAAGTTTAACGAAAACTCAATTTTAAAAGTGTCAGAATAAATAAGGTTGGACAGCATATTAAGACACATCTAAATACTGATGTAAAATAACTTGAAGATATATGTAAATTCAAATTTCAGCGACTTATTTATCAAGAAATTTGAACGACTGCAAATAGCTAGCATGCAGTATGCATGTTGGATGTTAAAATAATATGCGCATTAAACTTACTTTTTGAACACTTCTAAAGAAGCCAGTGTCTCCGATGTTACACATGCACAATGAATTTCTTACTTATTTTTGAATATTAAAAAAATTATTTTTAATTTTTATTATTTTCAAAATTATTTATTCTGTCAATTGATTCATGCATTGTCTCCGACTTTACGCATGTGCGCAAAATTTCAGACCGATTGGACAGGTGAAGTTTGTTGAATATCGATTATAAGATTTGTAGCAGACAAAAAACAAACATCAAAAAGTGAAGTTAAAGAGAAGTGTTATAATAAAATACAGGATGTTACATTACCAAAATGATTTTTGTAAGAAGTCAAATTAGATTTTATGCCCGTGAAGATTGTGCTTTGCGTGTACTGCACGCTGATGATGTCGGCACTTACACATCAAGAGTGTAGCGCCGATCTAAAAAATTTGAAAATTTGCTAAATTTGAAAATCATTTCACATTCATATTTATTACTTTGCTAAAATCTCTGAAATTATTTATCACAGAATGTGTTAAATTTTCAAATTTCAATTAACAAATAAACTAACATGCATGTTTTCATCTCGAGCACACTCATCTGAGTCCATCTCAATTCTACATTGAGATTATAGTGTGCAAAAGAGCTTGGTATATTTCGAATAATACTCAAGATCCAATATCATTTTCAATTTCTGCTCTTAGATTGGCCATTACTGATCGGAGCCAAGAATATTGACTTCTTTCTTGCCTGCAATGTTATTCGTACGACGCTCATGTCGCCCAAGCGTGAACACAGAGTTCAATGTTATTCGCACGACGCTCATGTCGCCCAAGCCTGAACACAGAGTTCAATGTTATTCGCACAACGCTCATGTCGCCCAAGCCTAAACACAGAGTTCAATGTTATTCGTACGACGCTCATGTCGCCCAAGCCTAAACACAGAGTTCAATGTTATTCGCACAACGCTCATGTCGCTCAAGCCTGAACACAGAGTTCAATGTTATTCGTACGACGCTCATGTCGCCCAAGCCTGAACACAGAGTTAATCTTTTGGCCGATGGAATCGTTCATGGTCATATCACGATCGCTCAGTAATGCACAAATCGCCGCCAAATTGATGCTTGAAGTGTACTTGTATGAATAAATTCTGTGAAGCAACATTTGTGAACGTTATTTGAACTTTGGAAGAATTTCAGACGAGTCATTAAAATAAACTCAATTCAACCAAATCGTTTCCAGAAAAGATTACTCAGTATTGATATGCTAGTAGCCCGCAAAGCTATTATTATTGCTCAATTCAATTCGTTTGATTGTCAGATTCGAAAATGTTTTATGCGCGCGTATACAATGTGCCAACCCATACAGGAATGTTCCAATAATCAGTTTCCTATATCTATTTAAAACGAACTGAAGCAATTTTTTATCGTTCATTTCATCTATACTGAACCATTTTGTAGGTAAATAAATAACTTTCGCTTTTTAATTAATTATTGTGTAGGTCGTACACATTAATTAAAACTTGATCGATCTTACTCCATTTTATGGTCAAGAAACACAAAATTCCCCCATATCAACTATTTCTATACATACTCACATAAATGACGGGGTCATATACTCATATTGCCTTAATAGTGACCTGCTCTCGTAGCCACACCACCAGTGGAGAATGGATGACAGCACCGACACGACACGCTTTTATCACTATATAATGTGCATCATTATTCGGGCATAGTTGCACACATTTCTCTAGTCTCACTGGAGTTTTTAGATATGTTCATCACTATTCGGGCGTATAGTGCATCACTATATAGTGCGCATCACTATTCGGGCGTATAGTGCATCACTATATAGTGCGCATCACCATTCGGGCATAGTTGCACATATTTCTATAGTCTCACTGAGCATTTTTAAAACGGCTGACGTACAGCAGGAAGAAAATGTGAATATATTGAATAAATCTACGGATAATGAGATGACAACTTAATTATCTATTTGCAGGTGAGCCAATATACGAGGCTTTAGAGTGTCATGAGATTTAAAATTTTTCTTTCAGATCATGCTTAACAAATTTTTTTCCCCATTGTTATTTCAATGCACGAATGCCACTTGAACTGTAAACTGACAGTGGTGTTGAATTTTCATGGAAGTAAAAGTGCATGAAATTTCACAGACACGAAAATTTGTTGAAATTTCAACAATTTTTTTTTCAAATGTGATTTCAATACACGAATGCAATTTGAACTGTAAACTGAGGTTGGTGTTGAATTTTCATAACAGTGAAAATGCATGAAATTTCACAGACACCCATATATTTAATTAAATGAGTACACAAGAATGCTAAGTGGACGTTTGGTCGGCGCAGAAGATATTAGGCCAAGCCATACATCTTGCGCTGACAAACGCAGAACTGCTCCGTGTCTCTCGACTTAGTGCAATTAATACCAGGTCGGCATAGCTCAACTCAAGGAAAATCTATTGCCTTTCTCAAGCAGCAAGATACTGCGCCCTCGCTCCGACGAAGAGTCCGCGGAGCACGCGAGTGATAGATTGCCTCAGGCAAGCTTCCCAGCGAAAGAAATTTTCTTCCTGCTTCAGCTGTAGCTTTTTTCTGCAGCTGCAGCTGCTTCTGTTGCCATTACGTGTAATATTCCTTCCACTAATAGTACCGCTGCTAATGGTATTGCGGATACCAATACCATCTTAACACACAAATACGGCTTTGGCTAATACCGTATTCTGCAACCAATTTTTCTCCTGGTGAAGGTTCAGTAATCACTTGTGATCATGCACTGTATTTTTCATGTCAGTAGATAAAAATTCTAAGATATTTATCAACAACGAAAAGGATGTTGGTTTATTGAACGTAAGTAAAGCAATGAGTCTATTGCCCGCCATTACTAACCCACGAAATCGACTTTTAGGTACACGAAATAGAATAAAATGAAAGTACATAAAATAGTTTAAGTCTTGCTTTACTTTTCATAATAAAAGTAAGGGGCCATCGTGGTAATTGTATAAATAATAAAACTCAAATCTATTGGGATATTGAAGGGTCGACGAAAGAAATTTTGTCCCGACCACAATTGTTGAAATGTTTTACTCTAAGAATTGAAATGCTCTAAAGCTTTGCCTATTGATTTTTTTGTAAAATTTTTTTTGCCTATCGTATTTTCTTGATACTAATGACGAATTTTCGTATTTATGTAGAATTTAGATGCATTTCTAATATTATTTATTCTCGTGTTCGTCACCGACGAATAGCATGAGCTTACCTGATATAATTAGATTTTAACTGTTTCTGTTGCAAGTGTTTGAAATTTTTTGCTCATGAGTCGCACAAAAACTTAGGAAACAACATCAGTCCAGGCACGAACTTCAGCATGTATACAAACTAGCTTCAAATTAAATTAAATTTTTGGGCACCCACATTCACAATAGATTAATTCTGCACTCTATGAAGAACCAACTTCTCTAAAAGCAATCAGGTAACTCGCGGCGCTGTGGAATAGAATTTCGAGTAACCCTTGCAGCTTCCGAGGGTAATTCATTTTGATCCTCTTTTGCCCTCAACTTGCAGCTCGCAGTAATTACACTATGGTAAAAGAAATGGCTGTTACTGAAATGGATAGCCATGGACAGTCAATTTGAAGTATTTTTATAATCTATGTTTAGGGTCGAATAAGGTAAACTTATATAATTAAGCCTCTAAATGTTTTATTATTGTTGAATTTTCAGGTAGCGACTGGAAAACTGCTGACTGTTTAGAAAATGATAGAACATTTTTTTAACTTAATTTCGACCATTAAACGATCAAAATGAAGTATTAGGATTGTATATGTAGTAGAGAACTAAAACAAAACAATTTTTATAGAAGAATTAAATGTCCTAAGTTGCACCGATCATTTCGGATTATCCAGCGAATGTGAGTAGTTTTTTAAATACTGTGCTTATCTCAAGCTGACAAAAGTTAATAAATCGCGCATTTTTCACTTGACATAAACCTCTAATAAACACTCCAAAACTCGTATTTTCTACAGGAATTTTACACAAATCAGTTCGACACTAAATTTAATAATAGTTCTTTGAAAGGAACTCCGCACCAAGGATCTGTCATTCACGACCTATAGCCGCCAATTTTCATTTCTCTGGAATATGCAGATGTAGATTTAGTCTACTAGACGTAGTTTATTTCTGATGTGCCATAGCATTCAGTGTTAGGGTACGCACACAGTGGAAGCAGGTTTGCCCGCGCGGGCAACCTGCTCCAACCTGCCACAAGAATGAACATAGGATAATAATGTAATTGTTCACAGTGAAAACCTGTACGAACAGGCTTCTGTATTCTATGGTTTCAGGCGCCAGCCTAAGCAGGTAACCAGCACGCTGGCAACCTGCTTTCACTGTGTGCGTACCCTTAGACCCTAGATGCCTGTATAGTACCCGAGGAACGCAAGCTATTCGGTCAGTTAGATTTGTTTTTAACTTGAAATATTGACCATACCGTTTCATATTTATTGATTTGTCTTGGTTCATACGTTGTCATTTCTTGTATATATCCTGAATCGTTCTTTGTATATTTATCTTATGTATTTTCTTATAATTTTCTTTCTATAGACCGTACATCATGGAATACATGTTTTTTACCCTGCCATGATGGTGCGTCTTAAAATAGTTCAGCAAAAGACTAGCCTACAGAAAGTCCTTTACACGACCAATATTACAATCATAAAACAGAGAAGTAGGTAATTGGCAGGTACGACTCTGTCTTATGAGAATAAATATCTTGAAATTATTATAAGCGTTTATTATTACAATGCCTGATTTATTTAATTGCAACAACAATTTTCAGCTTCTTTTGTTGATCCACATCCCATAACGTCTGTGACCTCAATAAAATTATTGTCGCTACCATGATAATAATAATTATATCACCACAAATGATTCTGTAGCGCACGCCTCCTTTGACTTTCCAGTCTGAAAACTGCCAGATGAAATTCAAATGAAACAGAGCCTTTGAAATGCTGCATCCTGCACCATTAGAGGCAGCCTTTAAATTTCGCTCCTGCCGCCACAATCCTCGTCATTTCTGGGCGAATCCGCAGCACACGAATTTTTTAGCGCCTCAAAGCATGGACAGAACCCTTAAAAAGGGGAAAAACGCGACCATCTCAAAGAAACGTAAACGGCGAAAAGTGAGAGTTTTATCCAAAGGAAACGCTCTTACTGGGCCGTTCTTAATGAACCCTGATTGCGGCCTCTTTCCTAAACGCTCCTAAAATGCGCACTTGCTATGAAAAACTAAATTCGTATATAATAAGTGACGGAGCGAAACATTGGATATATAATCATTATTGGAGGAAAATGACAATTCGTTTACTTCCTGGTGAATATATGTAATTCACTATCAATTGAATTTTTTATTTTAGGATAAACTTTTTATCTTAGGATGAATTCAGTTCAACACAAAAAAATTTGTACTTTAAAAATATGGCGTACTTTAAAATACTCTTCATCATTCAAAATATACATTAAAAATATCAATAACTTCGTGCTAAGTACAGAATTTTGAATAAAAAAACTATTCATTCATGCCCTCAGTACAATATTTTTTTTTAAATTGTTCATATCATGCTCATTTCACAGCTAAATTACCGAGATGATTCAGATCTTATCAGCGATTTGGCATTGGTTAATATAGAGTTTTCTGTATCACGAACATAAAATAAAATAGCCAATAATCATACGTGATGTTTTCTGCGTTTCCACTTTCGCAGGAAACTCGCTAAGTGAAGACAAACATCCAAGAGTCAATTGAAAAGCAATTTCGTCTCTTGCTAGAGAGTCGGTAACTTAAAAAGCTCAAATGAGTCAAAGTTGAACCCAGACTCGATTTTGTTCCGAATAATTCGGGCAAAAAAAAAGAAGATAAATCAGGTCATTAAGCTGGGAAATTGGAAGGAGCTCAGAACGGAAGCCGAAATTTCTGAGATAACCAAGTGCGGAGACGAAGCTCGGCGAGACTCAAAATATCGCCTAGGTTGCCTGTGGTCAACATGCTGCGTGTAGCGTACACATTACAACCTTGATACTATAACAATATAAAATAAACGTTGAGGAATTGAACATCATCTGGCCAGAACAGCTGATTTTTGTGAGTTTTTACACCGAATAATTGTTAGGAGATGCATCAGGGTTTCAGACAACACGAAAAATCTAGGCAATCAAGATTGATGAAAACGCAAAAAGTATTTCGGCGATTAGAAAAACTATTTTTTTCTTTTGAAACATTTCTCAAACGAATTGTTATGATTATAAACCCATTAATACATCTAGTGCAACGCTGTAAAAATAATAAAACCACAATGATGTTGTCAATTGCTGACAATCTCGGGTCAATCAAGCATTTTTATGATTTTAAAAAGCATAACTCGCCGAACTTTTTGCAGTGAGAACCAGACTGTCCAACCGTCGATCACGAACCGACGGCAGCGCGTTGAGACGAAGGATCGTGTGGATGTAAGGCCGATTTGGTGACGTTGGACGTTGCATTCGGTCATGGAAGGCGCCGCTGTCGATACGTCTCATCCATCTTCATTACGACGTTCCTCAGTGCGCGTGTGGCGTGGCTCTCGTGTAATACATTCTGCTATAATTAGTGTGAGTAACATATCTGTTTACCGAAAATCGTTCATCGATTTTCTTTAATCCCTATCAGTTGTCAGAGTGTGGGACGTGGCGTCAGAGGGGCCTTACCACATGAAGGTCCTTTGCCTGTATAGCCGCTCCACACCGAATAAATTCGCTTCGGAACAGAGACTCTGCGAATGTCTCTTAAAGAGTTTTCATTGGAAAAGTTTACATTGAATTGTTTGTAACTTTTCTCTCGTTTAAAAATAATTTTTAATAGAATTTTTGTGCAGAAACATCAGGAACATGGAATGTTCAACCTGCCGAGTTACACACTTTCTACCTCGATAATTTCTAACTGTAGTTCTATCTTTATAAGTAGGCTTTAACGCCCAAAGTCATAGTATGAACTTCAATTCAATTTTCGAAAAAGATATAGTATGACGGTTGATAATGTATATTTAAAACTAAACGTATTAGGAATCAAAATAGGATTTAAATCAACTCCATTAAGGTATTTTTAAAACTTAACGTATTAGGAACCAATATGGGGTTTAAATCAACTTTATTTAATTTTCCACGTGGGATAAGAGAAGAAACAAGCGTGGTGAATTTATCACCTATACTGTAGTATTTAAGTATAAATAACAAATTCAACTCCATTCAATTTTCTACGTGGGATAAGAGAAGAAACAAGCGTGAATTTATCACCTATACTGTAGTATAGGTGATATATTCAAGTATAAATAACAAATTTGCCTAATCCGCACCCAATGACCTGTATGTGTATCTCTATAAACGAAATGAATGAAAAACTAACTAAAATTAAGCAACCTATCGACAATATTTGCTCATGTGACTGTGGAGCCAAAATTCATTCCGCTTACATGATAGTAAGTAATAAAATAACACCAGAGTCAAAGTCGGATATCATAACTTCAGTAAAAAACATTGAATGATATTTTTCAGAAGTGAAAATGGGTCTGTTGAGATCCCTCTCAAGACCCAAATTCTCGGAAGTTTGGCCATTAATCTTCGGCTTGTACGGCATTTCTGTGCATAATATAAAAGTGCACTAAGAGCCCTATGGCTGCATACTTAACGACAAGTACTCATATATTGGACTTTACGACTGAATTGGGGGCTTCTATGTCTATACCAGAGGCGATAGCAGCAGCGAAAATGAACCACATGAGAAGCGAGCTGAGCTCTCCGGACAAGCGTAAAAGGCGATCACATGGCGTAAATTGCCACGGGAACAACACGCTATATAGACGCATCATGTCGGCACCGTGGCAATAAGAATAATGATGAGTTCAAAAAATTTGGGCTGGCGATGAAATGACAAAGTGATATTTTTACTTCCATATTTCACTCACTAAGCCACCCGAGGCCGAAAGCAGGTAAACAAGCTGGCGTAACATTTAGATTTAAATAGCCTAAGCAAGAATTGTAAATATTCATGTATATGTTTAATTAAAGGCAGTAGTTAGCCCACACCCACCCGACACATATGAATACCTAGTGAAATAATATTGCTCCATTGGAAGATTGTTAAGTAATGCAAGTAGAAGTACTAGGATTCGTCCGCTTTAATTGCCAATGAAAGCCATTCAGAATTTTTTTTGCAACATGATGACAGAACAAGTTGTCAAAATGTTTACACAAGGCTCCCCAAATTTCTGTATTCAAATCCCAGTAGTCGGAAAAAATTTTCACCAATAACCATAAACTAAATTTCTAATATTTTTCCAAGCATGGTCGATTATCATCGGATTATTTCTTTTGCACTTGTCCACAAAATTTTTCAGGCAGTCGTGAATGGAGTTGCTGGTGGAGAAATGTAATGGTGACATTAGCTTCCACAGACGGCATTTCAGTTGGTGCCATGTAATACGTTAGCCAATTTACGAGAGTCATAATTCATACGAGATAATCACCATGGCATCCTTTCAAAGTAAATAATACCTCTAAAAATACGGCTCAAATATTAGGAGCTGGTTGATTTTGTTCTCTCTGGGTAGCGTTGTTTAAAATTGCCTCAGACACCACCATGTCGTTTTATTGTGTATATTTAACTTCCCAGAATGAAATCTTATGTATGCCGGTGATAGCAAATATTAGTAGTAAAAATGCAGAAAAAGGTTGTAATTTTTTAGAAAATAATTTCCCAACACAAAACTGCGCCGTACAACTATTGCTATACGTGAAAAAATTGATGCAAATTGCTAAGGTCTTATGACGCATCTTTGTTGAACCGATAAATATGTTGTACGAGGCAACGTCATCACCAAGTTGCACTCTTAAAACAGTATCTAAAACCTAAATTTAAATAAAATGCAATAGTATTTAAATAGTATTTTTAACCCACGAGCCTAAAAACATGAAAATTATGTCGTCACAAAGCAGCGTTTTTAAACCGCTAGTCATAAAGTAAAGAGACAAAGTAGGGAGCCATGTTCATGCTCCCTACATAATAAGTTGAGGCAGCCTCGTTACATAACTTCAATGGGTCGGTAGAGAAGAGATTTGCTGGAGAATCTCTGCAATTATTTACAATCACCTCAAGAAAAACGGCGACGCACAAGCATTGCATTCAAATTTGAGGCTCGAGCTCTTGTTCATAAAAGCTTTTGAGGACATCGTGTGCGGCTCATAAGAAACTGATATTGAGTGGCAGCGAAGGAGAATTATACTCAGGGAAATAGCTATGTATTTAGAGAGAAATAGATAACGTTGATACATATAAAATGGCTGTTAAATAATAACATATTATTATTCAACATATATTATTATTATTCAATGCACATATAACTATAACTGCTATATAATAATATAATATAATAATATAACATAACTGTTATATAATGCACATATATAACATATTATTCAATGCTTAATTATTCAACAAAAACATGACTTTGAAATCCCAGCATTTAAATGAATTGAATATGCGACACATAAATATTCCATATATGCCTATAAAAAATAAGGAGTAATAAGCGACCCGGATAGTTTGAGGTAATGATGTGAAAAAAACTTCGTGAGAATTTTTTTGAAAATAATCAAGCAAATTATATATTTAGTGGAAACAAAGTTTTTCAAATTTATATGCGCAATCTATTTAAAAACCATCAGAAAATACCAAAAAAATTTGAATCAGTGCAGAGTTCAGAATTTTATTTGTTATTTACACAGAACTCGGCATTCGACGTACGTTACAACATGAACAAAATTACGTCAATACCGCTGGATTTTTGTCACACTCGAGCCGCAGAGAAACTCTGCACAGGAATTCTGGGCGTCTGTCATCATCAGTATTCCGCCGAGGTCGGTCTAAAATAATTAGAAAAAAGTTACGATACCAGCCACAGGCTCATGAATTATCGGCCAAACTTTCAGGAGTGGTGCCACTTTTTCAGCCCACCAAAAACAGAATCTGGCTTGTAGCATTCAGGGAGAAAGACAAAACAGGATACGCATAAAAAGCGTGTGTTCCTCAATGCTCATTTATATCATTTGTTTCTTTTTGCACTTAATGACAAAAGGGTTAGTAAAAATTGTGGGCTAATTTTGGATTGTGATAGAAAACCTTCCATGAAATATTGGTCAGTTCTGTGAACAAAAAATTGACTATCATCGTTTTAAATGACTAAGTAAATTTAAAAGAAATAAATAAATTTTAATATATTCAAAAAATAAATATTAAAATATTTTTTTAATATATATATTTGAATACTTAAAATTTGTACATATTAATAAAAAATAACAAAAATTAATTACCAAATTATAATAAATTTATGTAACAAACGCACAACAAAAGATAAGACTTATTAGAAAAGTTTTCGCAGCTTCAGAATCCAAGGAAATATGTCCAGGCTTGAATAAATATCAGCAATTTTTCTTCTCTTTTCTACATTCAATCCACCGTATTATATTAACATGGGCGGTAAATATTTTCATGGCATGTAGTAACACTACAGGAAAATACTTTTCAATTGCATTAGTACCTGGTATTTTACATGATTACTCCGTCTGTCTACACTCCAAGTATTTTGCCTGTCCGCACTTCCCACTGCAGAAGAGAGCCCCAGCGTAATTTTAGAGGTTCATTTTAGAAGGGCTTGGAGGTGACGGAAGCCCTAGCGCCGACTCACTTCCAACGCTACTTTTTGCTCGCTTCCCAAGACAGGCTAATTATATGCTTGAGAAGAATTAATTAGTTGCCCGCTCTGTGGAACCGCACATAAAGGAAGGAAGACCTCTGCATTTATCTGCTTAACATACAAGGCATCCACGTGGGAAAAATAGCGATGTTACTTGATATGAGACTCCGCTTGTTTTAAGCATGACAGTAAGCCTAAATTTCGGAAGTTCTGACCTAATAATTAAAAAGGCAATGATGTTAAATTTTTTAAGAATTAAGACAACACCTCGGGGTAAAATTTGAAATACCAATATTCTACTTTTTAATTTTAATTCACTCGACTGTGGTGTAATTCAATCATAATCGTCATATTACATAATTTGCAACTAATTCATATTTATATGAATCTCGATGGAACGACGAATCAATCATTTTTCTTACTAACCTTGATTCGAAAATATGAGAACCATTCACCATGCGCCAACATGCAGAAAAACAACGTCTCAATATTCCTAAGACAGAAAAAACTAAAATTAAAGTTAACTAATAATAAAAAGTGTCTGAAAGAACGGGAGTATTTTAACATTCACCCAGAGGAAATTCTTAAGCGCTTACATCTTTGCTTACATTAACTGAACTTGCAATAAATATTGACAGATGCATGAAAATCTTTTCCTCTGAAGAGTTAAAACCTTAGGATTAACTTAGCTTAAGGTTTAATAAGGAGAATAATTAAATGCCTACTGTGTATTTATTCCCTATGAATTTTTGAGAAACTAGAATTTTAATATACAGAGCAAAAATACAGATTGTGTGCCGGATGGAGCGTATTAAGTGACTGTGAAAGCAGGCTAAATAAAATGGACGGTTTCACTGCATTAACGCCGGCATAAATGTGGCGTCTTGCATAATAATTTGTAAAGAGTGCGCGAATAAAATCCTTCAATAATGATTAAAAGTAACAGGAAAGAACTTTTTATGAACTGCTGCACAAAAACATTATTCATAAAATTTTTCGAAATCGATAGAATAAAAGTTGTCTATGACATAATGTCATGCACGTGTATGATAGCTTGATGGCATTTATAATCATATTCAAGCTGCTGTGCTATTCACTGAAAAAAATTTCCACCTGGAGTAATCCTCGAATTAATTTTTAAATGTTGAGATTTAAATTAAATTCTACGAATGAGGAAATTCAGTGCAATATAATGGCTGTGAGCGCACGTGGCAAAAGCAGACTGAGAGATTGAGCCGTTCCCCTGAGACGCTCCTTGCGCCGAGCAGTCAGCTCCATTTCCTGCACATTTTCCGGGATTCTCAAGCTTAGAAATGTAGTAATTAATAGGGCAGTGCAATTAGCAAAATTGTTAGGACGATCCTCGTACGCGGAAATGAGTATCGTTGGGCAAGATTTTCTGAAGTTCCCAGGGCCAGGCTAGATTAGATCGTGACGCACTGATTAGCTCCATTACCGCATCTCTCGAGCAACTGACGGGACCACTCATCATCCCATGTATTCTAAATGATAGCTACCATATTCTCTGATAATTGATAATATTTTCCTGAATTTGTGTTTTGTAGGGTATTGGTCATGATCTAGGGTAGGTAGAAAAATGTTATGAAAGATCATCGTCGTTCAACCGAAGTTGACGGAGTAATCAGAATAATTATGTGAAACTAAATCGCATCATCATACAAAAAATACTTCATATGTCTACAACCCCCGGACTTACTTGCACTTATTAAGAATTTAACTAAGATTAAATGCAATTTCAAAAGTCCCCGATTTCATCCTGGTACCTCAAGTGCAGCCTTGAACGAATGAAAGATTATTCGGCTGGTCTACAGTATTTCAACCATAAATTCAAGCCTATGTGAGGACCTAGAGAGTGAACGTGTTCGCGACGCCCATTCAACGGAGTCCGGATCAATCACTTTGCCGGGTTCGTGCGTATGATTGCATTGCGAGCGTCAAAATTGGCTTTGCAGAGAAAAATTGCGTCATGTGATGAATACTTGAATTGAATTCGGTCGCTGACACTGTTGAAGCAAGCCGTTGAATCTTCATACTTTGAATAGACCCTATAGTGGAGGGAAGCCTGTGCGCTCTAGAGTGAATGTTGACTTGTGCAAGAGGCAGGATTTATTTATTTTGTCTCAATTCATTGAATAATACCTCCTGAAGGATATCCTGACAACTCGGGAGTAAATGTTGACTTGTAATTCCGGACGCAGGATTTTGCCCAGGTAATAAATATTGGTATAAATAAATCGTTAGTTCAATCCTTACTATTTTTACAACATATGCCAGAATGAATTAATAAATAGTAAAGAAATATTTCTCCGTTTTTCATATCTCCACAGGCACAGAGGCGCATGCACTAACAAAAATATTGTTTGTGGAATGACATTGATGAACTGGTAAATTTTTTATCGTAGAATCTACGTTAAAAAAGTAAAAATGAAAATATTTTTCTGTAGTACAAATTTTTTTGAAAATAGTGAAAAGAGTTTAACAAGCACCGTACACATTCGCGAGAGTTAGATTGTTAACCAGAGAACAATTTTCCAGGCACTAAAAAAATACTATTTAATTCAAATAAATAATAATACCCACAATTTCATGTGACGTGGAGCTCATTTTTTCTCAACTCACCGGGCCAGTAAAGCCTCGGAAAAACGTCCATTAGAATAGGAGCAATTCTCAGGAACTTTCTTGCCTTGTTTTGGGTTGGCAAAAGTTAGGGCGAGGTCGTTGAAAAGTTCACCAACGTTCATTAGAGTCCCTTAATTAGGCACCATATAGCCAGGCGCATAGCTGCGTGCCAGGCTCAAGCTTCTCTTTATTTATCTGTGGCTATTCCTGTACTTTTGCCGCATCCAGAAGCTCGGTTTGATTGTGCAGATTTTTTTAATGGACATCTGAAACGTAATGTGAATTTGATTCTTTCAGAAATGGTTTTCTAGCAATATCGCATAGTCTTGCCGGTTTTTTCAAACAATGCTACTTGTTAAAGTTTTAAACCTATGATTACCGAGTCGAACTCTTGATAAAAGTTTTCTTTCTCTTTCCCTAAATATCTTATTACTGGCACTAGTGTAGCACATATATTAATCCCTTATCAAATTTTTCTTCACATTTACTCTCTTCCTACTGTTTATTTCTTGCTACCAAACATCGGTCATTTCTTACAGCCCATTAATTTAGTGCATCGGTCATTTCTCTAGCTGATGTGCTTCACTCGCCCCATCATCGGCCGGCAGCGCACCCTAACCGAGGTCCGTTTTTCACTCAGTCACAAAGATCATTAGTCGAGGAGTTTAACGAGTTGTGCTGCAGCATGACCACTCAACTTGCTCCTCATAAACCTGATGGAGCAGCCTTTGTTCTTCGTTGCGTTGAGGCGTACTCATGAGGTGAATTCATCCATACAGGCTCTCACAAACGTCCTTAAAACATCCGTGGTAATGATGTGTAAGGATAGCCTGGTCAACGTAGGCCTGCATTAACAAATTTAACGATTAACCTCGCCAGCCTGGAAGGGGCTTGTCGATTTTATTCTCTGAAGCTTAGTTTTTGTGAACCGAAAATGCATGAAGATCCTTTTGAAAATCCAGTAAACTCATATCATCAGTAATAATCACACTACATTAATATCTTTGTGTGTTCGTTTGTTCTTTCTCAAATGAAAATATATTAAAGTATTAATATAAGTAGTTACAATTTGTTCGATTCTTCTGAAGGTAAGAATTAAATGAATTTGCAGGCTTCACGCGCATTTCACGCGTTCGATTTATTTGCGGACTTCAAAGTTTGCATATTTGGATCAGTTATGTACCCACGTGACGAGAAAAATGAACACTTTAATGTCGGAAATATATTTCAACAATTTCTCTCTGAACAACAGGAGTACCTTGCGCTCGGATAGCTTGTGCCAGAGTCTACAGAAACAATGTAAGCTACCGGAATAATTAATGATTGTGTTGGCTTCCGCTGTTGATTTATAGAGTAAGAAATCATTTACTAACAAGGCCTACATGCAGCGTTAGTTTGTTTATTTTCTGGCCTTAAAAAGTATGATCGAACAGGAGCCGCCTCGAGAGGCTTTTTTTGTCGATGAAATAAAAAAGAAACTTTTAGGAACAGTAAATCACTGAAGATAAAAACTCACCTAGTCTACGAAAAATAATGCAATAAAGCCTTCAATCGAACTGCACAATCTCCGTTTCTTGGAAGCCCTACATTGAAATTTACATCAAAGCCTCAGGGTACAACTACAAATCATTTTGCGGTTGCCGATGTGTACGCGGTCAAAATTAATGAAATATCACAATTGAAAATCACTACAACGGACCCATATATTCCGCGAAGACAATGGCCATGGGACAGGCACCTGGCGTCGTTATTATGCCGTCAGTAACGAATGGAAACGACTCGAGACACATGGGTGTCGAGATGGCAGAGTGGTGTCGAGACATATGGGTGTCGAGACTGGCAGAGTGGTGTCGAGACATATGGGTGTCGAGACTGGCAGAGTGGTGTCGAGACATATGGGTGCCGAGACTGGCAGGGTGGTGTCGAGACATATGGGTGCCGAGACTGGCAGGGTGGACTCACTCACGCTGCCAGGAATTATCCCTTGACTAATGACGGTCGCTACCACAGGTCTCAGAATTACTTCACTCATTCACTCACAACATGGCGACTCTATGCTTACCGAGGAAATTCTCAGGCAACTAAATTATTAACTCGTCCCATGCGATTTATCTTGACTGATTTATATTCCATTGTTCACACTAGGAATCCTAAGTCATACCAGCCGGTAGCGAACATCAGATTTGTCATTGAAAAATATTCGCTCAATTTTAGTGAATCAAACAGCAATGAAAAATTACACTATAATTACACAGATATAAAATTTAAAATTAATTATCAAGTCGTGATAAGTAGCGGCAAATCGACTATACCCAACTCAAGCTACTTTGCAGCGAACGATGGTAAGTTATTTGCTCTAATTTGTATTGAATATGTGCTAAGCCAAAACACTCGAAGCCAAAACACTTTTATTGGAGCTTCAACACGACATACTATGCAAGCCACGGGATATACGTTTGTCTTTGACCGCGATTTTCATTGTGCCTTAAATATTGAGTTAGAAGATGAGTCGACATCTCTATAGATTTTGCATTATTTATTGGGTCTGGGACAGCGGGAAGCATAAGTTAATTTGATTAAGTCTGGCGGCGGACGCGCGAAGGGGAACTGCATTAATTATATTGAAGCGTGCATTGGACTTCTGTTCTATTTTTAGCTAGCGTATTGCGGTGCGTAACTGACTGCATCAGGATGCATGCTTCACTGACCGTGTGCGTAGCCCTACGCTGAGTTCAGCGTAACTTCAGTTAATTGTGCGTTGGGGCGGACACGAAACTTGGCCCATAGCTGTTTGTGCTGCGAGCTTTGCTGACGCTCCTATTGAACTTTGCGCACATTTGTTACCAAATACCCATTATGGATGAGCAGATTTTAGATGGAAATAGGAATTAATTGTAAGTGGCAATTCATGAGGCAGCCATTCGCAATATTTATTTATAATTATTTTTTAAAGGAACTAGGCGATGCTCGAATGATGACGAGACGGTATTTATTTTTCACTTATTGAATAGTTTTCATATTGATTCACACAACACAGTATACCTTCAAGAATACATAGGTGGAAAAGTTTATCATGAAATTTTAACGAAGAGTGGTAAGCTTTAATGCGATAGACGCTGTACATGTAATTATAATAATCCAGTTGCAAGATCTGAAGCCGTCAGCTAATTATCTAATCGCGTGTAGAACAATTACATCCGAGTTTCTAACGTGAGAACAATGTTTACTGTAGAGACAGAACATTTTATTCTAGTTTCTAGTAAAATTCACATCCAAACTGAAGATAAGCTCAGAAAAATACATATGACTATCCATAATTCGTTAACAAAACAAATGAATGTAAGAAGTGCCACATCGTACCATTTCGGTGTAGATCTGCGGTACAATTTTGAGTTCGGGCGAAAAATTAACTAAAAAAAAGTAAGCGTTGCGTCGGGGCAGATGAAGAGAGATGTTAATTGGACGATCTGCGAGTGTGAGTATTAAGTTGAAGGGAAGCAAAATGCAGCCCTGCAGTTAT
Source organism: Hyalella azteca (assembly GCF_000764305.2). NCBI lineage: Eukaryota > Metazoa > Arthropoda > Malacostraca > Amphipoda > Hyalellidae > Hyalella > Hyalella azteca. Next base: position 49,318 of record NW_025938270.1, on the reverse strand, counting down.
TTAGCTCTGCCAACAGATGGTGAAGCTCAGTGGGCACCCCCACCTGCCGTGAATAAATATGAGACATTTTACTGGATTACGATGACGAATGATGTAAAGCTTTTCCACGGGTGCACGTAGTTCATTTAGGTTGGGTGTAGCTGGCATGAATTTGTTATAGTGTTTTTGTCGTCAAGCCTTTGGCATTGCGAGCCATATTTTCAACTCAGTAATTTTCTTTGAGAAAAAATTTTACTGCGCTAAGTTATTGAATCCATATTTTAAACTTTTGACTCCAAACTTAATCAAAACATCTATATTTTATAGAATATATTCATTCCAGACGAAACCTCATTTTTAATTACTCAAACGGTCAAAACCAGCATATATGAAAGCAGCATACGCTCAAATTTTCTTTTTTGCCGCGATGAAATACAGTCTCCATCGTTGAAATATTTAGAAGCTATTGAAACTGGAATTCAATGGCATGGAATTCGTTGATGACATCGAAGTTGTTCCAAGAGCCTTACTACAGCAAACATTGGATCCGCGTAACAAATGGCTTCTAATGGCATACTTTAATACCAAATGGCAGAGGCAGGCGCAGGCGAAGCATTCTTGTTGCCTTCTAAAAGAACGATATTTGTTTTGAATCAACACAGCAAAGTAGTTCATTTCCTACCTCCGGAATCGAAACTTGCGGACAGGTAACAATCATAAGACGTAAGTTAGAAAATAATGGATGATACTCGTGCCTTCCAGTAATACATGTCTATGTACGAAAGGTAGAAATTGAATAAAATTTAAAAATAAACACTCAACAACTAGCTATAACTGTGCCATAGTTCAACGTACAATATTATTTACTACGTGCACTTATTATCTAAAGTGTACTATACTATATAACTAATATAAGCTAAAACATTCAGAAATAAATTAAAAAAATTTGTAATATGGGAGCTTTGGGAAGAACACGCCTTTTCCAAATAGTTTGGAACCATTTCAAAGAAACATTTGCAGAACTTCACAATTAATTTGCTCGTTTCACATACACAAAGCGCCACTAGATCCATTCGTGAGGTTTGCTTTTGCAAACTGCGAGAGCTCGAGCCAGATTCCCTGCCACCGAACGTAGAAGAAAAGTTAAACCATTGCACAGCGAGAAAATTCTGGTCCATCTGAAATTGGATCGGGCCTTCACTGCAGAGCCTGCCGTGACGCTAAGGTTTCGGCGGTAAGTTTGATAGATCTCTCCTGAAAAGAGATTCTTTCTACAGTTATTCGTGCAAAAGAAGGAAGAGCGAAAGTGAGACGGAATGTTCGACAGAATCTTGAACATTTTAAAGAGAAGCCTCGCAATTTCTTTCAAACACTGAAAATTGTAAAACAGCATTACTGGAAAATCGTGCTTAGAGACTCTTACGCCCCAAATATCATAGTAGTGAAAGGCCTTCAGGTTTTTGGGAATGTTTTAATTCCCTTTGAGTTTAAAGCGTGACTAATTTGGAAGTTGTTTTATCTGTGAGAAATCTTATACGCGTAATCAGCTAGTGGCACACGGGTGTTGATTATTCCGTTAGAATTTTTGACTGAGTAAATTTAAGAATAAAATACTTCGAAATCCGAATCCTTTTTGAAGTCCAACTGCGCCGGTCTTTACTGAATCGTCAAAGATAAGTTTTACAATAACTTTTCCATTACAGCATCACAATAACCTTTACAAAGTCAACCTAACGGGCACAGCAGGACAATGTAAATGTATCGAATATTTGTGAACATAAAATTATTTGTGATTTTTGAAATAGTTTCATGGAATTATTCATTGAACAAAGGTAAATATGTAATGAAATACAAAACTTGCCGCATTGACTTTAAATAAATAAATAAATAAAGTCTCAGGATAAATGTGGTTCTGTTAAAAATAAATCTAATGTACTAATTTATTAGATGGGGCAGAATTAATTTGCTAAACCACACATTTTTATCGTCGCTATTACAATTTTAGTAAAAAGAAAATGAATACTACGTTTTATATGCACTTGTAGCATATGTATAAAACTGAAACAGACCGGATTTTAGAAAAGACCCAGCATGTAAAATTGTTCATAAGTATACAAGTGCCCTCTCGCTTCAAGCTGCAATAAGGCCTCGAATAAGTCACATCTAATTGCTGAAAATAGATAATTGGTTGATAATTGTTCTATCTTCAGCTCGGATTTCAATCCAATTTACTGTCAGTTTAATAGGAAACGCTGGCAGGAACTTCCTTGCAGCGGTGCCTATTTTGATAAGTCCTTCTGCCATCAGAAACACATGGTCATTTATAGACGGCAAAACTCTTGATTGACCCCATTAAAACTTAGCCAAAGTTAGACTCTACTTAATAGCTTATAAGATTAGGTTGGTGTGCTGCGACCACTAAACCTCCTCTGTGGACTTCGGTCGATAGATCGTCTTGGGCAACTTTTACTGGCGCTTAAACGAAGAAATGCTCGTGCGCGCGCTTGTTCTTAACAAGCGTGCCGAGGAAATTTCGCTCAAGTCTCGGTGATCAAGAACTCAACTGCCACTCTACAAAACCTTGGTGAAAAATCAGCGCCCAACACTTATTTAAGCGTTCCAGCTTAGGCCTTTATCTACAAGAAAAATAAAACTAGACTAGGAAATTTACAGGTTTCTGGTTAAACGTCAATGCATATCTAAACATTTAGACGGGAAATTTGAATTACAAATTCTAAAATCAATAAAAACGGCGAAACGGGAGGCCTACGAATTCACCTACACGATTACTGCTTCCTTACATGAAACCCGATACAATTATTTGAAGTAATCCGAAATCATACATGGCGTCATTTTTTTGAACAAAATTCTAAAAAAATATATCCTTGTTTTACTCAAATACTGGCACGACGTTATATTATCAGAAAAATCTAAGGCAAGGCGTGTGAAGAACTGCATGATGAAAGGGACCTTGTAATATTTCACTCTAATGAGATAGTCAAGTTTCATACAAACTAATACTCTTCAATAATTTTGTTTAACAAAGTTGCATGGAAAATGCTGAAATATCGCTCATCTGTGCTTCCCGGAAGTTCGAAGTCATTGATGAGGGTACACATTATCGACGGCCTTGCGCTGTATGAAGAATTGGTATAACATAAAATCTTGAAGGCTGCAGAATTTTGAGAAGTTTAACGCTATTGAAGCATATCACTGTTTGACTAAAGATTTCCGATAGAGCAATCATCCAATTTTTATAGGTTTGTTCTGTAGAGCTTTTAGTCTTCCGGTACGTACGACACGTTTGCTTAGTGCCATTCTGGACAAAGGGTCCAACAATGCACGGCTTACGAAGAGGTTTTTGACAATAATATTATTGCAGGACTAAACGAATGTAATTCTCTAATATACTTTATATATTTAAAATCTGCAACCAATATATTAAAATCAATGCATTATCAGTGAGAGACATTTTAAAAATTTTCCATGCAACTTCAATTTTCTATTCAAAAAAATTAAATTAAAAATGAAATTTTTCAGTTCATCTTAAAATTTATTTGAGCGCAGATTCAAAATTAGAGTTACCATAAACATAATATAAGAGTTACCATAAACATATATAGATAGAGTTACCATAAATAAAACATAAGCCAGGAATAAAACCTGTGATGCATGCAATTTCGTTCAACGTGTCAACCTTATCTCGATGTAGTTTATAATGTTTGTGTTCATGTGGCATCTCATTCAGCATGGAAATTGCAGCCAACGGTAAACATAACATCGGATGTATTTCTCGTTCATCACAGTTAGCGACTAGAGCAATCATCTTTGTCTTCAAAACATAATAAGGTGAATGCGCAAAGTATGCGAATTGCGTAACGTTTGCGAATAATTTAGAAACTATATGATTTATTTCATACGTCGGATGATATTTTTTGAAACGTTTGGAATAATAATTGCAAGGTGTTTGCTTATCTGTTTAATGAAGATCATTCTTGATAATTCATGATCTACAGAAGAATAAATTAATTAAATCTGAGATTCTTTATTTGTATCTGTAGCATTGGGTCGCATTGTGTTGGAGTTACCTTCACGGCAACATATTTTTTGATAGTTATTTCAAAATAGTTGAAAAGAAAATCAAAACCAAATCGTATAAAGTGATCTAATATTCCTGCTCATGGCTCATGCCAATATCATATGGCTCATGCCAATATCATATGGCTCATGCCAATATCATATGGCTCATGCCAATAATTCAAAAATAATATCAAAATCATTAGCCCTAAGTTTAATTGTGGTAATATTCTAACTCTACACCCTCATTACTGATAATTTTATTGCATAAACTTTTTTACCACAACTGATCCTGCTTCAAAAAATCAAATGAAAACAGTTTCAATGACAAACAATATTTTGTGCCTTGAGATTATTGGAACGTTTAAGTCAGACAAATTTCTAACTCATTTATATTTGAACTTGTACGTATATTTATTTTACTTTAGATTTGATTGTTTTAAAACTTTACTTTTGCTGAACAACGTCTTTATTCGGCTAATTTTTGCAATAAATGTAATGAAAGAGGTGAAGGTTCTTTCTTTTACTTTTAACAAACATTTATAGTATCAAGCATAGTTCTCGTTAAAATAAAGTTCAAGTTTTCTTATAAGGTACGTTCTAAATTTTTTTACAGCCGAAATACTCAACATGGAAAAATTTATGGGAGCAAAGCATATATATTTTTATAAATATTTTGGGCTTTCTTAAATTCTTTCACGTAAGCAAGAGGCTAATGTGCTGCAAGTCTCAATGCCTCCAAGTCATCAGTTCATGAACTCAAAAGTAACATTTGTTATTGTATTTTCCCTTTTTAGAGGAAAATGCAGAACATTCCTGCATCATACAAAGAATTGGCTAAATCTTAATGCTCCAGTGAACGAGGTGCTCGTATAAGCTTCATATCGAGTCATGGCCCCCGATGTTTCGTAACTTTTTCATAATGCGCCTACGTTGTAAACATAGCCAAACATATCACTTAATTTTTATTAGGCACTCCGTAGTGGCCAACACATTCTATTTCCAACACTTCCTGGCGGGGAAGCCGTTTTTCACATTCTATGAAATACGTTCCGAAAAGTTAGACCTCCAAATACTGACAAAAAACACAAGGCTTTAATCATAGCACAAAAGTTCTTGCGGGGTGCCAAGGCAGAATAAGAGGCAAGTTCTGAATTTTTTCAACCTTATTATCCTTTGTTGCAAGTCTGAATGCCTGCCGAAACTCGCTGATACTAAAAAGTCGGGTTATAAATATTTAATTTCTTTGAACTATCATTTTCTTATTGCAAAAGTTTACGGGTGCAAATATTTAGTGTAGAGTTGGATGACAAATCTTTTAATTCAAACATTCATGATATTCATTAAAACAGATTTTTCTTCAGCCGTTAAATTAAAAGTCGTGAATTTATTTTTCACGTTATAGATTAACCTGATGAGAAGAAATCACCCAAAAATTAACGATTAACTTATGAGTGACGATGACGGACGTATGGTCCGCTAACTTATATATTTAATGATGAATATCCTTTCAAAATGAGGTTGAATCTTAAGCATTACAGTTATTCATTGACCAATTACAGACGAGTTTTTTGAGCAATCGTAGCACCCTTGCATCGTGTATTTATCTAATTTTTTCAATTGAATTGTGAAATTGAATAAAATTTACTGTTAACAGCCATATACTTCCGTATCTACATAAATAGTACGTTAACTATTTGAAGAAAAAAAGAACAGCGCTGGTGATATCATGGTACTTTTTTGCACCACACGTGACATAAGAATGGCGTCGACCAGGCAACATATGCACTGTCATATTATGAACGTATTTTACGATCAACCGAATGCTATGGATCTTTCTAATTCTCTCTTTATTAGAAGGACCATCGTTTGGGGAGACATTAAGAAACGTAATTAAGCAATAATGGCCATATCTTTAGTACCAAAAGTTCTGGGAATACAATGCCATAAGCACGGGCCTTAGTGTCAATAAATGGTTTGAGGCCTTGTCTTGAGCTCGATGAAAGCGCTCTTTGTTATTCCTACGGAGCAAAATCTAAACTCTGCGGACACTGCTCGGCACTTTCCGCAAGCGTAGAATACTTTATTTAAGATTGTGTCGTATATCTATGGGGGAATGGGCTGGAGCACGCCCATCAAGCCTTCTGCATCTCGTAAAATATTAATAAAATCGTTCGACTGAGTAATAAAAGCCGCTGTCGTGCAATTAATTGATTTCTGCAAAAAATACTTCCCTCTTCTGCTACGCCATTCGGTCTTGCAATCGAACTCTTAAGCAAACATCAATAAAAGTTAGCAACAGTTAACAGTTGTAATAAACAGCAAATAATGTGGTGTGTGGAAAAAATTTATCCGAATTTATGTTCTCTTAACTCGCTCGAAGAAGAGAAGTTTCAAAAAGCCAAAAATTGTCATCGGGAATACTATTAATCAAACAATTAAATTATTTTTTAATTTTTTATTCATGCGCAGTGGAAGAATTTATGCCTAATGATTTTTTTTGTAAAAAGTATAAAGTTCAAGATTTACTGGTAGAAATGTTTTATTTTCCAATGATGATTTGTTGTGCCAATGGGCGAATTGCGATCACCTAATAATGTAGCAAATGATGTCACATGGTGACAATTCCTTTCCTGAAATACAACAGAAATTTTGTGCTGTTTTTCCCAATCAAAACACGAGAACTTTTGTATTACCAACCTTTTTCCAAGGGAATATTAATTAAAGATATGCCAATAACAAATGTATACGCAATCATCAGAAATATTTTCTGTTTCATCTGCTAGCGACCGCAAGATTGCTCTAGTAAAAAATATCGAGAATTATTCTTAACATTGAAATTGCAACGTTCCGCCCAAAATGATTGTCTTCTGTACACAATATTTACGTTAGACCTCATCGTTCCTGGAACGAGTCTGATAAACATCACAATTCTGTCTTATGATAATCTTGACTTCGTATTTTATTTTATTTGTATGTTTTGGAGAAATGAGCGAGAGCGTGAGCTTATCGCTCTATACGGCAGATATATTGTAAATTTTTTTACATTATTTTTTAACTCGTAATTTCTCTTTCGTGAAGATTTCATCTAATTTTTCGATATTTCATCGTATATTTCGATTTATTAACGGAAGAATTTTCCTTGTTGCAGCTTTACGGACAACTTTCATCCACGTATTATTTTTTTACGTACAAACAAGAGCCAAGAAGTGCGTGCAGGCGATCAAGGAAGCTGTCCGCTTATTGCCTTCAATGCGACAAGAAAATACGGAGTCCGCCTCGCCGCATGTCAATCCGGAACGTTAATCAGGTCCTTGAAAAATGTTTCGCTGCACTATCACCCTGGCCAAGGTGCTTGTGTCTTTGGCTTGCAACTATCATGAGATATATCTTTATTTCATAATAATTTAAATTCCACTGCACCATCACCCTGGCCAAGATGCTTATGTCTATGGCTTGCAACTATCATGAGATATATCTTTATTTCATAATAATTTAAATTCCACTGCACCATCACCCTGGCCAAGGTGCTTATGTCTATGGCTTGCAACTATCATAAGATATATCTTTATTTCATAATAATTTAAATTCCACTGCACCATCACCCTGGCCAAGGTGCTTATGTCTATGGCTTGCAACCATCATAAGATATGTCTTTATTTCATAATAATTTAAATTCCACTGCACCATCACCCTGGCCAAGGTGCTTATGTCTATGGCTTGCAACTATCATGAGATATATTGTCTCTTAATCTCATAATAATTTAAAAAGTGATTCGATCTAAACTCAAAACTGTTTTACTTTTTCAAGTACCGATTGCCTCGTTTATAAAGATACTAGTGTCATTATGATTGCTTTGAGGATGCTTCATTCATAAACGATGCTATAAATTTCTTATTTCGACCCGATCAACGATACAAAGAACGTACGTTTACATAATTTGTGTCATAAATCTATCTAAAAATTTAACATTCTTCTAAATCGAAATCATTTCTAGTTTAAACATTAGCACGGCTTAGCTTGTTTCATTTTAATTTTTTCGAACGAAAATCATATTTAATTATTCACTATTTAAAATTTAGCTACGGAGGAATAGCGCATCAAATTTTCATCATGGACAGCGGACAAGAAACCCTTTTACAAAAACTTCATTTTCAGGGTGCGGCAATTGCTAAAAAGTTTGGCTACTCGTTCAGCAGTGGTACTCCAAAACGAGAGTTCCTTCCCATACATTTCTTAAGACCCTTGCTTGCACTCATCTTTGGACTCACCACCACACAATCACCTCTTACTCCTCGCTTCTTTGGACTCACCACCACACAATCACCGTTTACTCCTCGCTGCTAGCGGCAAAGTTGTCACAGTAGCGGCGCAGGCTGTCACTGGCAGGGTTCTAGACCGACTCGTTAGCGCTGCTCCAAATCTTTATTTACACTAACGTCGCACCTACAGCAACATTCCAGTCGCTCTCCTGTCAACCAAAGCAAAACAGGCGAGAAATTTTTCACGCCCGTGCGCTCAGAGCTCCGGAAAATAAGAAGACATGATTGCTCGGCGATTGCAGTATTTTGGATTGCGTGTTCGGAAAGTTGCGGATCCTTTGAGGTTGGGATGCGAGGTTCAACTTATTTTGCTAAGGCTTTGAATAGAGAGAGGTAAAGAGGATACTTTTCCTGTGTTTTGTGATGCAATTAATGTCGAACTTCATTTCAATGCTGGTTGTTTAGTCCTGCTTCACTTTGGATGTTTTCTGTGCATGAATATTAGAAGTCAGCATACTATGCAATGCTGATTTTTTTGTGCGTTATTCTTCATTGACAATTACTCTCTCACGTGAAAATAAATTCCTCCATTAAAATTCCATTTCTTTAATTAAAATATATTTCCTGCTAAGATTTTGCATAAATACGATGAGAGGTAATGAAGACGTTTAAAAATTGAATAAATATCATATATACGGAGGTAAATAAAATGAAATCGAAAATATTTTCGTCTTAAGTAATGTATACGGTACTTTTTTTGTATTAGTAATTCTTAGGAATCTTGAGCTAATATTCAACGGATGATTAGCGTCTAATTTATGAATAAGTGAATAAAAATAAGTATTCAATAGTTAAAGAAGCTCAGCTAAGAAGTTGAGTCCCCACATCCTGAACGCTGGTCAAATACAAGAGCGAGGGCTCCCCTACACGACCATTTCTCCTCGTCTTCCGTAATGGAAATATCAGACTTGATAATAATGAGCCCAGAAGTTATGTCCGTGGAATGCAATTAGCAGGACGACAAGAGTGTGCTAATTCTTTTCATATAAATACTCGGAAGCTGATGATGAATGGCAGTCGCTATGGGGATGCGTCCACAGGAATTAAGTCCTCTGGCTCTAATTACATCGGAGAACTTCGTTAAAAAATATACATAATAAATCCTGACAGAATCAGTTACTGCTTCCAGTTTAGTCGTTCTAATTACTTCCTAGATTTCAGTAAATATTTTTAAATAATTATTGTCAAACGAAAATATTTCGAGCAGAACTTTTTGTGCGCAATAAATTTCAAGTCGAGGCTAGATTTCAGAATTATTCAGGCACAATTATTGCAATTATTGGGTTATATAACTTACTCATATTATAATATCGAGTATATAACTTAGCATATATTTTAAACTTTGTAAATATTTACCAATATTATTCGACAATAAAAAATCTTTTCAATTGCAAATTAACTAATCATCGTTTGTATATTTTTAGGCAATATTTTTCAAAATCAAAAGGCTTTAGAACACCTCTTACTTTGACAATGAATCCTGAAGACGAAAATAAATCTATATTTCCCGTTCTAGTATTCCATTAATTCCAGCTCAAGTTCAAAGAGCTGAACGCCAATTTGGAGCGATGGCAGTTTCTCACAGCCGCTGGAATTGCGACAGCTGTCGCCAGCGCAGCGCAATTCCTCCCGTAAACTGAGCGAATGGCTGCCGCTCCTCGCCCCAGAGTCAAACATGCATGTAGAATGCCAGGGAGACGATTTTTGAGACGATGTCGTCTCCAGAGGAAGCCGTGTCATCCCCCGACAACTTTTAAAAATATTCACCAAAAAAGTCGGAAAGCAGAGCTATGTGGTCGGAGCCACGCTGGCGAGGCTCTCAAACTTTAGTTTGTTTGGTTACCGAAGAGAAGGGTAACTGCAACAGCGTTGACGAAACAAAATCATTGCAAGTGAAGGGAATGTTGCCAGCGATGTGAAGGGTAAGTCTTCATACGTTGCGGCCATGCATGGGGTACTCGGTCATTTTTATCGTTCCTGAGATCGCGTCAAGAGGGTTCGATCTGAAGCGTGGACTTGCAACATTGCTGTAGCTATATTGTAAATTCTTCGCTCAAGTAAATGTATAACTTTAGCCAGAAGTAAAATTTGTCTGAAAGTTGTTACAAACTGAAAATTTGTTACCTGAAACAATGGATTACGTTGCATCAGTAGTAATTCAATGTCATTAAAATTAAATACGGTTTTCTTTGGCAGTAAATTTTGCTAAAATTGACATCAACTTTAAATACTTGTTACACAATAAAATGCGTGGAATATATTCTATTAGTAGTATTTACTCAATCGAATATCTAGATTAAATTCTGGAATTTATCATGATTTTGGTCTATTACTTAGCTAATTAGAAGTTATATCCTGAATATCTGGGATTGAAATACGTTTTATCTGACAGATGATGCATGTTTTTAAATCGCTCCACCCCGTATAAAAACAATATTCGATTAATTTATTACTCACTCGGCGTTCATTACCAGCTCTTGTCATGTTTGGTATGAATATCGTTGACTGATTGGAAGTCAAATTGAAAATGAACGCTTTATTTTGAATTCTTGTGCACTTCAATTGATTCATGCAAACTTTTTGTTTCAATTGCTGCCAATAACGGAACGAAGTTTAACGACAAATTTGTGTTATACAAATTCAGTAAATTTCGCTGTCCCGAAATCTTTTAACAAAGCTCTCGTCGTATTAAGGAGGTAATTTAATTAACAGTGGGGACTGAGGCGTGTAAAATGATATCACAATTTTAGGAAATACATTGTTAGGAAGACAATATCTGTAGTGCAGAAAATATAAAATGGAATTTTAAAAATGTAGGGGCGTTATCTGCTGATGACAGAATTAATTAATGATGAAACAAGAGCGCTTTGTTCGCTGAAAATTTTGCTGATACCGAAATCTTTTTGGAATTTAATAAGATGACAATTTCAAGAGCTCGAACATATTTGCAACGCAGGAATTTTTGAAAAATTCTGCATCGGTATTTTGTTTTGTTTACTGGAGCGTTTTGAAAGATATTTAGAGGGTAAAAATGTTCGCTTCTCGATCAAAATTCCGTCGTGGGAGCTCGGGGTTTGAAAATAAAATGTAAATAAAATAAGGTATAGAAATTCAATTATAAAGTGCGTGTTTATTTTAAACATCATATCGCACAGCGGATTTCCCACGAATAAGTAACGAAAAATGTTATTTGCGTTATTAAAAATCAATTAATTCATGCAATAAAATAACGTTTATGCAACCAAATTATTTTGAGCAAACAGTGCAATTTATTTGAAATTTATTTGCAATCGGCGTGATAATTTAATAATGCGGATTTGCCTGTAATTGTGTATAGATATACCTTAGGTTTGAGTATATATTTAATAGGAATTCATGAGGAGATGTAAATAGACGAATCGAACCATTTTCAAAAATAAAAATGAATTAGAATCCAATTTAACTATTAAAATTCTTAGCTCAATAGCTCAACATTCTATTTATTCATCTTTGCATAGACGAAAAAAATTTGTCCTATTTAAAGTTAACTCGAACCGCTCAGGATTAGAAACTTCAGAAAAATGGGAAGAATCCAACCAGAAGAGACCAATTATTCGGCGCTAAAGTCTGAAGCCTCTTCTATGACTCTGCCTTAGTCGAGGTCTTTTTTTAATAAATTTGGAAGCTGTCATGCACATATTGGTCGTAACAAATGCAAATTTTTTTCTTCAAAAATATTTGTAAATATATAATCCTATTTGTAATTATATATATCACATAAGGTGTCTAAATCATGCAGATGTCTGCTTCAATTAAATGAATCCAAGCACATGTTACTCCAATCCTGTCAACTTAAGAAATCACGATTCGACACGATAGCTGTCATGGCTAACGTTCTTCAAGTTTTTACAGCCGAATCCATGACTTGTTCGAAGCACAAACAAACTCACTTGTATGCATCCCAGTCCAATCACTGAGTACCAACAGCCAAGCAAATAAGTCAATGCAAATAGAGAAATAAACAGCAAATCAAGACCTGTTGTAAGCGCCTCGGGCTCGAGCATCCAAGCGAGGCACAATCTAAGGACATTCTCGCCTGCCTCGAAGAAATGGAGAAACGCTGTCCGAACGCAGTGCCGCCAATGTGCTTTGGTTTGGCTCCAAGTCAAAGTAAATTCTGGAAATCGGCACCAGGGCCTCTGATATCTCCAAGTCGTTGCATGGGAAGAGCAGTCAAACTGGACAGGTGTTGTGTGCACGCCAAGATTACAAGTCGAAAATAAAATAAATTGTGATCTTGCGCAAAGCGCAATGGTTGGTAAAGTTAAAATATTTCATTTATCCAGGCGATCGTCCCTTTAAAAATGTATCTGTATTCTTCAAAACAAGCAGCCATAAAGAGTCCAAATATTTGTACATGAGAGCAGTTAATATTCCTAATTCACTCATCAGAAGGTACAAAGAGCAAACATCGTTGCCAGAATAAAAAATCATATGAAGTGTACCTAAAAGGATTGAAGTCTCATCAAACAGTCTGGCTGGATAGACTTTTAAGGCAAACTCCAGAATTGAGACATAAAAAATAGCGACGGTCATATGCCAGTTTTAAAAAGCATGTGTGCGTGGCGAATGAACCGAGAAGGCCGTATTCAAAAGACGTTTTCGCAGCCTTGAGGCAGCGTTGACATTTCCTCCACTTTTATCGTTTTTGAGAGGAAAATTTTGAAGAGAAAGACAAACATGGAAGTCGTCAAGGGACACGGCGCTGCCAGAAGAAATGCCTTGCTAATTAAAGGAGTGTTGGCTTAGTTTGTTGATCGAGACTCTCAGAGTGGAGAGACCCCCGCAGCTCTATACTCGATCTCGATCGCAGGCGAGATAGTGATCGAATGATTTAAATAAAAATGTGCATATATATTTTTGTAATATATTTATAATTCAGGAGTTTTATGCTGAGTAACGTTCTCGTTCATACGTTATGATATGATAACGAAAGGGAGTCAAATGAATTCTGAAAAATATTTAAAGATTGGGTGTACAATCATGCAATTTGGTTCACGAATTTGCAGCCATTTTTAAGGGAGCAAATGTTTGACAACAATGGCTAGAAATCATATGATCATATTGCCTTTTGATCGCCGGTTTCAAAATTGGTGTTTGAAACCATGCATGGTGATGAAATCATGGAGGCTTTTAACATGAAACTTAATAATGGTTAGTTTGTAAATATTACATAATAATTAATAAATTATTATCTAGAGTTTCTGGAGTTACTTTCTTCAAGCCTATGTTTTTCCACTGTAAATCTGCAAATCTTACAACTACATGGTTGAAAATATACTAATTTGTTCATTTTTCAAACAATTATTACGATCCTCACAATAGCTGCTATATTGCATTACATTATATTTCACTGAACGCTGTTTAAGGTTCTAAATTACGACAAGGGACAAATATGCACAAACAAATTCCGAGGAGGTTGATGCTAAAACAGAACTCATTTTTTCATTGAATGCTTCCAATCAGAGATGAAAGAATCCCCCTTGGTTCGATATTCCGCATGGAGTAGTCCTTAAATTTATCCTTATTTTTAACCTCATTTTACAGGTCGCAGTCAAAGATTAAGGCCCCAGGACAAGGTTCGAGCGTCGCACACATGCAGACGCGTACGAAAGAGGTTCAAACTAGCAAACTTTATAGAGGCGTCTTATTCGGCAAGTTGGAAGCTCTATTTCGGACCGAAGCGAGTTCGAATTTTATTTGTCGCTTGAGCACATCGCTTCCCTAACAGCTCCAGCCGGACAAATTCTTGCCTTTCCCTTACACGGTAGCATTGGTGAAGAATTCCGGGGAACGAATGCCAGCAATCTTTGGTACAATTCGCCGTAGAAACAGATACTACCAATTTAAGGTAGAATTCGAGGTAAGAATCTTTCGACTTCGAAGAGGAATTCGTTGCAAGCGATCAATGAATTCAATATCAGTATATATGTCAGAGAATAATTATCGGTAGAATTTCGGGACAAGGTTTGGTTTGGGAGCGATGAAAAGGGATAGAGCTTTAAGAGTTTGCATTAAAGGAACACGACTTCCCAGTTAGAGAAAATTTTATCTATAATTAAATCTCAATGTAAATTCATCAATCCAAATATTTTTTCATATTCTGTAGTCGAAATATTTGAACCTCATGCGAAAGATTCACAAAACTCATGGTTAAGGATGCTTAAATTAAGAAAAATTAATGACGTTTATGGCAAAATAAAAATGCCGCGAATGATAGAATCGGGCTAAAAATGTGAGATTCAAGAATTAATTTCTGTCTTTATCATCACTATAATATTTTAAATATTTAATTTAAAAAATTTAAATAACCGGGAAGATGTGATGCCAACATCTAAGAAGCCAGAGGGTACAGAAAAAATATTTTGAAAGATATTCCACATTTCGTTTTCACCTGACGAATGGCTTTTTAATATTGAATTACGATTGATTGATACTGAATTAATAGCAACCTCGATGCTCTAGGCATAATGCTGACTTAGGTTGATTCTGAAGGATATTGAGTTTATGAAGTAAGTGAAACCTTAACTGATACGGAATGCATCAATGTTTTGCCCAATAAAAAAGGTAATTTCGAGACATCAGCTCATTTCCTGACAAACGTCATGCATAACGGCGCCTAGCTCCTTGGAGGGTAGATTCAGCCGAAGCACTGAGTTACACGATAAATTTAGACCTCCATTTTTGGTTACCTCCAGCCTCCCGTGCAGATAGGGACATTTACAGTCCACATTAAATGCGCCCGAATGTGCCTTCGTTGGCAATGAAACAGCAAATGACGACGTCTGCTTAGCCTTAAACTTACGTGCTTTTCCATATCTGGCCATATCAGCTAACATTAGAATGACATAACAGGGGAAGAGATTGTGGAACGAATCAAAAAAGCTTGCCGTTGAATTAGGTATCTCACTCATGTTATCACCGTTACGTAAATGTACCTCTTATCATTAATAGTATCGAATGCTGAGATTTTGAAGGACGGAGAAGAATAAAGCTTTGCATTACCTTTCTTTACGATAGTTTTATTGCACGCCATTCCGAAAATACGATTGGCAACCAAGTACGTCTTTTGTGCTTTTGAGCGTTGTACGATACGACGTCTTCTAAACCTTTCAACGTTTTACGATACGACGTTTTTGCTCCGTTCTTTCTGTAATGAAACTCAGACGAGATGAGCAATCCACCAAGTTATGTCCGTCTTCGAATCTTCAATCACAAGAATGTTTGCTAGGTAAACAGTGGGCATGAGATTTGATGTCGAAATAACATTATTCGACTACAAGTAGCAAATAAGACGCTAAGCATATGTGCTATTATTCTTTCGTCTATTAAATATTCGTACATAGTCTGAATTGAATACGAGCCACTAGCGTTCAACATTACTTACCTCACGGTTGGCGATGAATAAGTTTGATTTTATCGGCCTAACAACGACTACATTTATAGATACTTTCAGTTTAGACCTCAGTTTTGACTTTGTGATCAACGATCAGATCACACGAATGTTTATCGCTCAAGCAGCGGTAAACAATTAATAAATCATGGCACTGTTTCCTCGCCTCAGAAGGGGTAGGCGCCGAACAGATCCGACCACCGTTTCATAGCTGAGTCGCGTCAGGCTTTGAATAGGTCCCTACAACGACCAGCTCCTCGCGTCAGTCCCTGCGCCTGACGCTCATCTCTCTACAGAAAAGCTGTCGATATTACTCTGGACAGAACCTGATCGCGCAGCAAGGGGATCTTTCCTCTACAACACCAAGATTTAGTCTCGATTTGGGCTCGATTGAGTCTGTTCTCTATCCCTCTACATGCTCTGCCACGACCGCTGTCGGAAATATCTCGGCTGAGATACTAGACAGCGCTGAAGGACTACGAATAAGGCACCAGAGATCATGTACGCTTTGAAACGTTCCTTCTATGCACTGAATACGTGATGGATTTCCAAAGAAAAATAAAATACTGTTTTAAGGCAAATAATTATTTGCATTGAGCCGAGAGCCTATCTACTGTAATAGATTTTTGTTATAATAAATTTATGCATTCAAGCCAGCAAATCGTTCAAATTAACGCCATTATTCATAAAAATATTCTAGATAACATTCTAAACCAAAATGACCCAATAACAGTGATGTTTCAATATGTACTACATTCGCTGCTATACAGTAAAATATGTCAATTTCTCATGGTATTTATGAGTTTGGCTGTCGATTCCTCGGATGGCAGCGCGGAAGTTCTGAGATGAGTCGTCCGTCGTCGCCTCCACGGCTGTCGGCGACGGTGATCTTGTTGACGCGAAAGTCGCTCCAAGCAACCACAAAAACATCAGGAGGTGGTGTGCGGAATAGAATTTTTTTGTCCCTAGTGAACCTTCGAGATGGTGTTAGAATATTTTATTCAGTTTATTTTTTATTGTAGATTGAAGAAAGGTTCTTCCTATGACATTTAAAACAAAAGTTTGAATGTCGTTATCAGTTGTAGTTCAAAAGGAAAATAACGCGTTGAATATTAATTGGTTACATTTGTTAATTATTAACAGTAATCGATTAAAATTGAGAGAGCATAGAGTAGAAAGTTCTTTCATTTCAAGCAATTAATTCTTTTTTTAATAGCAGAAGAATTGGATAACAATGAGATCAAATATTTTAATCAAGCTTCGAAATGGAGCCTTGTCCTCAAATGATCAGGAGACCTATAATTATATATGACCAAGAACAATCGATCGCTTACTAATTTCATTATTAAATGTCATCGTTGTGGCCAGGTACTGACTTTCAAGCTCTCATTTCACATCCAACAAAACATAATTTTTCAAATATCATTTCACATGCAACAAAAATCAAAGATATTTATTTACTTAATTGAGCTAGAATTTTTTATATTACATCAATCTAATGCATTGTTGATTTGAAAAATAAAGTTAAATAATAATACAATGAGCCCGTATCAAAATTTGCCAATTAATTCACCCTAAATAATAGCATAGAATCAAAAAGTCAGATTTTAAAGCAATTACAATTCTCTTACACGTGTAAATTCTCGGAAAAAATGATGGGGCTCGACTGAACACATATACAAACTCCGCAAAATCTTTGCGCCCGTCGAGAGCGCTCGAATTTTCAAATATTTGACACGCTACATTCGCGCGTCTCTAATTCGGAAGGGCTTTTAGCCTGGCTTATTCCTATCTGCTCCTGTCAAGCGCATGAATGGCTTCTGCCTCTGATTTATTCCTTCTGATCGCAGTAAATAATCTTCAGATTATCCTCCATGCTAAAGTTCCACCCAAAGATAGTCTAAGTGAAGGTCACTGACCGGAACATAAGCCAAATCATATTCTTTTATTCCTGAGCCTGGAAGCCATGCCTGACTGATAATGCCGTAGTGCACGATGGATCAAGTTGGTCGACGTTATTTACACCTGAGTACATATTATATATTTTTTTATATTATAAATTGGCATCTGTTTGATGATATTCTCAGAGGAAAATATGGATAGAATATTTCATACGTTGTACTTGTAGACAGGAGGAAATCAGAAGCTAAATGAAGCTATTCAATGTACTGATGAATAATTTCTCTAGTCAAATCAATCAACGTTTATACATAAGTAAATACTTGAATTAATGTTACAATAAATCATATAAGAATCAATACGATTGGGTCTACCTTTACAGTGCAACAAT
Organism: Hyalella azteca; assembly: GCF_000764305.2. Classification (NCBI taxonomy): domain Eukaryota; kingdom Metazoa; phylum Arthropoda; class Malacostraca; order Amphipoda; family Hyalellidae; genus Hyalella; species Hyalella azteca. The sequence goes on along the minus strand of NW_025938270.1, from coordinate 31,217 downwards.
ATAATAATGAATAATGGTTACGCCATTAATTATTTTCCTTTGAAACGAGTTTTATACAACATAAATTGGTCGTTACATCATCGAAAATCAATTTACAGGTTTTTTGATATATTGTTTAATTAATTTAGTTGAGATTCACGCGCATGCAAGTTGGTCGAGACCAAATCGTGTATCTGCCATCAAGAAAGCTTACCACACGAACGCTATCAAGTAAAAAGCTTCACTGAACATGAAGATTAATACCTGTATACATTTACCTCGGATTTTAGGAAGCCTAGTCGCTCAAAAGCCGAAAAATGTGGTCCATTTGTAAGCCGTCGCAGTGACATTGCTCTATTACGCGCCTCTATAGATTGCCGCATGAGCAGCTTGGCAAAAGTCTTCACTCATGCCAAGGCATGAATCTCACCTTGAATTGATGTAAGAAATACATTGTGTGTAAGATATAGTCCTAGAATACTGCCTTCGGCGCACAGAAAATCACCTGCTTATTCATCATTTTGGTGTTACAGCATTCGTGTTTTTGTTGTTTACATTTATTGAAGTGAAGGCTGTAAAGACTCTCCTTGTAGGTCTTTAAGGTTGTAGAGGACAGTAATGAATACACGGATTTCGTAGGTGATTTTTGACCGGTTTCTGAAATCAGTACAAAACATAGCATAAGAAATAAATCGACAAATCTAAATATAATGACAATATTCACAGTTTTAGCTAATCCTTAAACTAATGAAGCAAATCTTACCAAATTACTGGGGGTTCATGCATATACATCAGCTGACAGACAACTAATAAACGACTTCGCGAATACAAGAAAACTTCTACTCCATAGTCGGCCTAAAAGTAATACGGACGTTTCTAATGCTTTTAACAAAGGCTGAGATAATTGTAAAGGGAGGCAGCTAAAATCGAACATGGACTTGCAAAATTACATTAAGCGGGTTGAATTTTCTGATAATGATTTCTTAAACGTAATCAAAATTTTAATACATTTATGCAAAGTAATTCACTCATATAAAATAATGAGTGAAACCGGTAAAATAAGAACTGTCCAATGGCTCTAAGTTTTAAGTTATTCAGTTGCACGGTAAATTGTTGAATAAAAGCGTACTTCCTTCCGATAGGAAACTAACTTCATTGTAACCAGAGCAAACGATGATGCAACTTAAAAGTCGAATTTGTTTTCAGTTTGCACTTAAATCCAACATCAGTCAAGCCGCGAAGATGTAAAAAATCTCGAAACAATTTTATCGCCTCGCAAAACTAATTTCTTTGAGCTTCATCACACGAAAAATCTCCTTACCTCAAGAATTTATCGCAAATTGTCATTAAAAATGCGAGGAGGAAAAGCATTTGTTTACTCAAGCAGGAAGCGTGCAAGAAAATTAAGTTTCTTTTGTGGCCTTCAAAGACATATAAAAGAGGCTTCGTTAATATAATGTTAGTCTCAACTTCTGCTCTAATGAAACTTTCTTCATGTGAACTTCTTCAATTTTTTCTTCTCATGCATGCACGTCAACTCAAGTTCTTCCTCCCCACATGTTGAATCTTATTTTTTTACGGCATCAATAGCCTATCTTATATTTGACATAAGTTTGTTAGAGAGTTTGAAGCCTGGCACTGTGAATGCAAAGGGATAATTGAACAGCGTATCCACAATACCTACAGGCCTTACAAGGCACCGAAATTTCATCCTCTTAGTATGAAAATAGAAAGACATTGCAGGACTGAGAGGCATTAACGAGGCCGCTGTCAAAAATGAAAATGTAATTTATAATTTCATGTGATTTATTATATTAATATTAATGCAAAAATGAAAATTTAAGTTTCATTTATAATTGAAACTGAGAGTTTGATAAAAGTTCCACAACAAACTGGTTTTATAAGGCGTATAAATTAAAGTATTTTAGCAAGGATTTTCCAGCCTAATTTTGGACAAATTAATTTTGATATTTTGCTTTCTAGCACATGTGGTGGTATAGTACTTTGCCAAACGCAAAATAATATAATAATGATAAATATTTCCCAATGAATTATCATGCTCATTCCCCAGGTCTAGGTTTCTTTTAAATTACATCAATTTGTTTGCTTTAATTGTCAATATTTAACCATTAAAAATTATGTGGTCGTGTATAAAAATCCCAAGCGGGTAAACATAACCAATAAAGTTCTGCATTAAACTGCGAGAGAGTATCTGTCGAAAGATGTTGAACAATCATTATAAATTAATTTCAAAGGGTCATTAAAAATGCCACAGAATACTTTAAAATTTTGTCAAACGTTATGCAAAATACAAAATAATTAATTCATTAAGTGAAAGAAATTATTCGCGTACAATAAGTGAAAATACGCATAAATCCTGGACGAACTTTCAAGCCTGCGAACAACCGTTTTTCCGGACTACAGAGAATAAAAGACAAAACGCTGGGCAAAATGCAAATTTTAATCTACGGTACCGTCACCATTGGAGGAAATTAGCATAAAACCTGCGGCAAAACGGTCCCTCGTTCATAGCCAGACAGATATTATAGTTAGAATATGCGCTTTTGTTCCAAATGTTATTTTTGTGTTACTGGTCATGACTACATTGAAATTAATTTGAAAAAATGTGTAATTATTAAAATAAAGTAGTGAACTTTTTATACATGAGTTTTTAACGAGTGAAATATTTAAATACTACACATCATTTTTTATTCATATTTAGGATATTTTCACTTCATAAAAATGCCTTTTCCATTTTCATTTGGATCGTAGCTGACTCAGGCCTATTCTTTGCAGCTTGGACGGTCATAAGTGAATACGACTTTAAGCATTTGACTTTTATCCGACAATGAAATATTCGAAATTCGAAACGACTCGAAATAGTCTTCACTGAAAATGTAATTTGTTCATCCAAAACCAGTAAAACGCTTGTATTACAAACGCTACTGATGATTTCACTGTCGAAACCACGTAGTATTATCACCTCAATATGATCATTTACTATAGTTACATTTGATATTTGTGGTCAGCTAACCCAGATCTCTACAGTTCTCATTAGCTTCTATCTATGACAGTTGCCGGAGCCCATACCGTGCAGCTGGAATCTCTTGGAAGTCTACGGATATTGCATCATTATTTTTACTAACTTATCTCTCAAATAGTGTCTTTCTGGCCCGCAAAGTGACCATTTCCAAAAATTTTCAGGAGAATCTTTGATATTAGCTGAATGTTTTGTAGGAAGGAATATGCATTTTAATCATTCCTGAGAACTGTTACCTATTAAATATAAAACTTCATTGTATCCATAAGCTGAGATCGTTAACTTAATGACGGTATTTACAATTTCACATAAAATTATCAAGCAAAAAATAATGCGATAGAATTGATCTATAAACTGATAAAATTGCTTGATTTTGACTATATTGAAAATTCGACTATCTATATTGATGAAACTTGACTAATGTCATCCCCGTGTATATGAAATTTGACAAATGTCAACCCGTGTTCAATAGAAAAGGCTGTACGACTAAAAAAATATTACAGTACAATTCCTACGCAACCACAATTGAATGAACGCAAATTATGAGCGTCATCATTATTATCTCACCTACAAAATTCGTTGCTGAGAGACTTTTGACGAGTCCAGCTAATGCAAAACATTACAAAATTATATATTGTTACATTAAGTTAAACCTAATTCTTACTCAAGCCTGAAAAAATAACTGAAAAACTGGTTAGTTATTAGCAATTTACTCTGAAATAGCTCATTTGGGGTAATTAATTTTTACGTCAATATGCCGTAAGTAAAATTAAAAAACTAAATAGCATCTGGATGAAAGTTCACGAAATTTTCTCCACCTCCACGTAAAATTAAGGCAGGTTAACATACTTCTATATCATATATTTAATATTTGTTTTTAATTGTTCAATACAACATTTCAGTCGGAAACTGCAACAGTTGTCCTCCAAGCCTTGTGCCTAGGTGTTCCCGCTCTTTGATTTGGCTTCAGTGAGAAGTCATTTGCAATTCAGAAACGCAGTTTCGCTTCCCATTGGGCTAAGCCAAGCCGTAATTTTAACCTTGCATTATTTTCTGAATATTTGGAACAAATTCTCTAGTGAGTTTCGTGCATGGCCAACTCTTAGATTGCGTATTTACTTACCATAATCGAAAGCTGAAATGCAAAGTGTATTAACCACAAAGGGATTTGTGATGGTGTCTAATTCCACCGGCGTCCGGAAAATGCTCTCTTTGGATATTTATTCGGCAGTTGTAAAGGTAGTTTAAAACCGAAAGAATTTCAGGGGATTTTCTTCGTTTCGAATAGGTTTTTTATAGTAAATACTACACCATCGGCAACGCGATCGTGCATGAGATGCTTATGTTTTTTTAGAAACCTGACGGCTGCAACATTAAGATTTTCAATAAATTATTAATTAATTTTTTCATTTCCAAAATAAACTGAAGAAAAGACTCCTTAAAGAAACATAAATTGTTAATGATTTTTTTTAATCTCAAGAATGCTCGCAAAACGATAGAAAAATACTAGGAAACTTTTTACTCTGAGGGCCCCAACAGCAAAAAAATAACAAAGAGTTTCCAAGAAGACGGAAACAAAGTTTTTTAAGTGACAAACAACAATGTTAAAATGATCCATTTGATCTGTAGTAACACCAAGGCAAGAAATAATTCCCTTAGAATACAATCGCCAGAAAATATGTATTAGTAATATTTCTATTTTTCACAACTCGCCAACATTTTCATCGTTCACTGGTAGAAATAATGCATAGAAAATGAAAATACAACATTATTATCAGTAACATACGCGTACTTTTGATCTTTCATAACTCATGGCTAGATATTAATACTGGACCGAAGAGCGCCCTTGCAATGATATATTCGGCCGAATCTAACGCCACTCCCACCAAGGCATGCTATAAATCAGTGCCGTAATGTTCCGAAACGGAACTCTGACTCTACGGAAGCTCCTCGCCACGTTTCCATTCTTCGTCGCCACGACATGCTGCTCGTATTGATTTACCCTCAGTGTTATTCCTACGGTAAGGCGAACGATTCGTTCAAAGTGCCAAAAGGTCTCATGTGACTCGATCCTACCCCCACAATTTGTACGAAACTAATCAAAAGGCATTTTGGATCTCCATGTCAATAATTGAAATGGATCCTAAGTGCTACCAAGATCAGGAAAATATATACCAGTATTTAATCTCTTTTACTTGTCATTTTTATTTTATTTTCGAAATATGAATTATGGCACAGAAACAAAAGAGATGAGTAATCTCTTCCTGTAGGTTAAGTATTCATCATCTGTCTGCACTAATCTATCACAACTCGCAAGAAAGTAAATAAATAACAAATTTCGTAGATCATGGTTTGGGTGCAGTGATAACTTTCATATTGAAACAATATTATGTGAGATACGCAGCAGAAATTACCTACATGGATTGAGCTACGGTCAACATTCTGTTAAAATGACCATAGAGCGGTGTTCAAAAAATTAGATAGACAGATCTTACATCTTATGCAATAACATTTAAGTCTGAGAACTTTCATATTGAAACAATATTATATGAAATACGCAACAGAAATTACCTACATGGATTGAGCTACGGTCCACGTTCTGTAAAAATGACCACAGAGCGGTGTTCTAAAAGTTAGATAGACAGATCTTACATCTATAATGCAATAATATTTAAAACAGAGAAAAACATTAAACAGAACCCTAGCCTACGCATTGCAACCATTGTCACGGGTAGCAGGTCGATACAAGCTGGTGACAGTGAAATAATTTAGAAGGCAAAGATGAAGAAAATTCTTAACAAAATTCTACTATACAAGTTTTGCCGCATTAAAAGTTTTTTCGTTATTGTTGGATGATTAAAAATAGACGGTGTTTTATCTCATAATTTTTTATGAAAATTTGCATTTTCGAATATTCACTCACTCTCAGATTCCATCGATTCAGACCATCTGTTTACATTATTTGGGTGGAGACGTTCGGTCTGGGTGCAATGCAGCTGCAGCCTTACTCTTGAAAATTGCCTATCAGGCATCTCTGAAGTGCCTTACAGGCAAGAAATCGAGAATGTGCGAGCCGTGAGTGAAAAAAAACATAACACGGTGCCTGAGCGCTGTGAGATCGGGCTTGCCAATTGTTCGCTCGCGTGTCGTAGAATTTGCACTCGGCCCGTGAAAAGCATCCCAAGATTTTTTCATGTCGGCGTTAAATGGTTCAAAAGAATCCGCTGAAAATATGGAAGCACCCGCCCGAGGTTGGGGTTTTTGAATTATCTTTTGTTTACATTACTGGGGAAAGATTTTCTATCAATTTATTTTCAAAAGAATCACATACATGAGCAAGATGTCTGATGACCTGCCTAAAATATAAAAATAACCGAAGAATAATAAAATATTCTTAAAATATATAAAACCGAGGTCGGACAAATTTATGACAAAGTTCAGGCAAAATTCTGACAAAATTTGGTCAAAATTAGGGTGTTTGAATGAATTTCATTGTCCGGATATTTGTTGAAAATGTTCGGCAAAGGTTTAGAAAATTTTCAAACAAAGCCCAAGTAAAATTCGAACGAAGGCTGAATAAATCTCAAATAAAGTTTGGAAAATTTTCATTCGAAACTTTAATAAATCTTGGACAACGCTGGGCTCAATATAACGGATAGTTATGTTATCAATACGCGTCGAAAATCGTATCTTTCAGTACAACTTAACCCGAGATGTTCTGAGACAGCCGATTCTAGTACGTTTCATTTCCAGCACTCGAACGAAGTATTGATCGGAAGCTCGTAGGTATCACTCACGCACTCAATTGTGCAGTATTGCTGGGAATATTCAAGAGAATATTTTACAGCCTACTATTTCTTTATGATATATTTACATTAATCCTTATTACGGCATTGTTTGCACAAACATACTTCACTCAACATTTCTTTAAATCTCGTTCAATCTTTTACATTAGGAGCAAAACATTATCCATGAATTCCACTTTACTGGCCACATAATACGAAGCTCGAAACCTGCCAGCTTGCAATACTGCACCCAATTTACAATGCATGAAAATTCCATAAATACTTATAAAATATTTCTTATTGCGGCAGCTAGAACCTCAATTCGTTTGTTCCTTAATTGATCCGTGTCAATTTTTCTTTTCTAAGCCAGGGGGCAAGCTCAGTAATAATGCACGTTGCTTCTGTATTTTTAATGCTGACGCTCCAGCAGGTCAATCGTATTTGCATCTTATATGAGGAAGCGACCGGATTGGTGAAAAAGCGATCCGCAGTCAGAATAAAGAATTGGATTGAGGTCGGTCGTCCATGAGTTGATAAAATATATTGCAATTGCAAGTGAAACATACTACAAAGCTTAAGGGCTTGGGGGGATGAACTAATTTCTGATCGATAAAAAATACATCTGATTCATCTCTTTGTCAACTCAATAATTTATTCTTCGCGAATTGTAGTTCAAATTCAAATAGCACTAAAATACATCATGTATTCGAACCTAAATATGAAATAGAAACATGAATCGGATATTACTCGGTGATATGATATAAGTGAAAAAGCATCTCAAACCTCACTTTAATAAAATAAAGTTCTGCTCAACACGCTTGATGTCCGTAGCCAAATGTCAAAATATAGTGGTAATTTGATAAATTTTTGTTCATCGCAAATTTTTTATTTTTGCAGAATTGAGGTTTGTTCATGAATATGAAGACTTTTCTGGCGTAGAACAAGAATGCTGACAAAGGAGAAGGCCGTACCTGGCTATTTTATAACCATACCACATGTCTTGTATAGAACAAGAATGCTGACAAAGGAGAAGGCCGTACCTGGTCATCTTATAACCATACCACACGTCTTGTATAGAACAAGAATGCTGACAAAGGAGAAGGCCGTACCTGGTTTTCTCCTCTTCATAATACCGCGCAGTATTGCGAAGCAGCGGCTGAGCGCCAGCAAAACATGATCCTTGAACATCAAAGGAAGCCTACCAAGCAATATAGTCGTCTGATGAGCAAGAGAAGCATTTAATATTATCCTCCGCTTGGAGACCTATTGAGTCCAGGACTTGGGGACATGATGCTCTATACAATGGACTTGACAGGCATTGTACAATGGGCTTGACAGGTGCAGTACAATAGGCTGGACAGCCCAACACCATGTAATGAGCTTGGCCAGAGCAGAGCACGGCATGGGCTTTGCAAATGATGTATGGCTCCAGACTTCCATCAAGTCAACTTGAGGCAGGTGATGATCGTAAGTTAGGATTAAAAGCAACTTGCGTTGTGTCTGTGTTTCCAGCACTGAAATCATAAGGGTCATGTGTGTTTGGGTAATTTTTCTTTGAATCAAAGCTTCTATTTGAGATAAATTTAGTCAAATTACTCAATGTAGAGTTGACAAGTGTTGAGCTAGTATATTTTCTTCTATCATACGACTCGTAATCACTCTATGATTTATTTTCAAATCCAATCCAAAAAGCACTTGAGTGTGCAGGTTTTTTTTGTGGTCGGCAACTGATGATTCAAGAGGACGTTGCACTACACTGTTGGTGATTTGAATATATAAATTTACAGGCATCTGGCAAATCATATACGCGGCTTATGCTGTCAATGATAAATTTAATGCCTCGGGTGTGACTGAAATACATGAATAAACTCGCTCAGAATAATCTGGAACTATGAAATACTTGAAAATTATCACTAAAACAAGTGTGGAACTATAAAACACTTAAATATAATCACGCAAATTAGTATGTAACTATGAAATACTTGAACATACTCGCTCAATATAATCTGGAACTATGAAATACTTAAAAATTATCACTAAACAAGCGTGGAACGAAGAAATACTTGAATAGAATTACGCAAAATTGTGTGTAACTATGAGATACTTGAAATATTTGCACAATAGTCATTATTGAACATTTTATTCAATTATTCGCTTCTTTTCAATTATTAATTAGAAGAGAGGTCTCGAGGCAGTTGACAGGTTTGGTTCAGAGTATTCGTCGTGACTTAATGATGAACTTGACTAGAGTCAAATGCTGGTCACGTGTTATACAAGGTTGGTTTAATTAGATGCATTTGCTTTAGACCATAAATTTAATTACGCCACAAGCCTCATATGTGACGAGAAATATTTTAAAAAGAACGAAAATTGTATGATAGTTGCAGTTGTTCATTGAACAAATAATGTATAATTAATAATGAAATTGTCATTTTTAATGGCCGCCAGACTAAGTGAATGCATCCAAGTTGACGGCAGTTAGAGTATAATTGGCTTATGTTAATTTATTTGAGGAAACTGATAATATCTTAAACGTTTAATTTGATTGAAAAAAAATAATACGTTTTAGTCTATTCGTTTCAGAAATAGGATAACTTCAAATTAAAATTGCGAAATTCCCCAATAAACATTTAAATACTAGGATGGAGCTCAAAAAATTACGGAATGACATGCATAATGGCTTTTAATCGATGAATTATCATCTGTACATATCCATGACAGGAGCGACACTGTAGAGGCGTGTAAAAATATAAACAATTTGTCTACATTCTGAAACTTTGCAACAATAAACAACCGACAAAGATATTTATCCTCTCAGAATTTCTGCCCATTCTCAGAATTGGCACTCAAAGACGTAAATACTTTCTGCAACTAAACCAGTCTGTATGACAAAAGAATAAATACATGATAGCCGGAGGGAAGCTCCAAATTCATACAAAAGTTTGCCGTATCCTGAGCCGATGAATCTATGGGGAGAGAAATGACGCGTCACCGAAGCTCATGAGTTAGGTCGTTGAAGACACTCTTGTGAAGCAGCCGCAGTAACGATCTCGTCTGACACTCGTTGAAAGGCAGCCCTGCTGCGACTTATGAGCCCCAAATGCATCTTAATGGACACACATGTGTCAGACGTCTCTTGCCAACGGACCGCATCACGCGCCCACCATGCCATGTCGCAAAATCATTTCAAGCCTCCTTCCGCTCCCTTCGTTTGGGTTAGCTCGTCTCAGTTGTTGTTGTTTCGAGTTCTTCCTTAAATCTTGTTCTTCGCTTTAGAGAGGATGTTTGGAGCTCTTGGTTTGATTTTAATCTGGTAATGAGGTAGGTGTAAACTAATAAGAATGATGTTATCAGGCAATGTAAATGATTAACGCAGATGTGAAAATGTAAATAAATATTAGAATTGATTTCATGACAGCCAGAAACCATTTGCAAATGTCATTGTTGAACAAATGGCTTCTCTAATTTTCCCATAGAAACTGACAAACGAAAATTAATATTAATTTGGATCTGCTTTTAATTAAATAGGCCAAATTTAAATAACGGTAGCACGTACTCTAAGCGCGATTTCAACTCGGACGGGGCATGAATACTGAATATGTCTCATGTAAATAATCAAGCACGAGCACCATAATTTCGGAGACTACAATCAAGGAGAGTAATTGTGGCTCCAACAAAATCGCCCCTGTTTGCTACAAGCAGACACAATCACAATATTCTTCAGGGATGAAACATTAAGTCCCAAAATAAAATAGCGAAATCGCAGAAATTCGTCCATGTGGTGGCTCCAAGTAGCGGTGGGGAGTTACAGAACTCCTGAATACATTACTTAGAGCCGTCGATCTTAATAGAAAACTGCGAATTATGGAAAACAGTCTTCTTTGGACGATGCCTATGAGGCACATCAGCGACGCCTCGATCGTCGACCCGAAAAAATAAAATCTAGAAAGCTGTTCGGCGCGTCCCTAAGCGCAAACTAATGGGAATTTCAAAGGTTTGTCATGATGCCCCCAGTGAAAAATAGATATATTGTTAATAAAATGGATGCTTGCCAAACAGTGATTATTGTTATACGTGATTTCGAGTATTTTTTCAGATAATTAGTAGCTAATGATAGTGAGAAACTGTTGCTTTTTAAGAGCCCATAGTCCACATTGAAAAATGGAGTAAGATGTAACTCTTTTTTAAATGCATGCATTAGCATGACCATCCCTGGCTATGCAAAATACTCCGTGGCAAAATAGCACTGTTGGCGTAGCCTTATGATTAATGTTTTCGAAAGCTTTCTGATTTTATTTTCAATTATTTGCGGGATTTTGTTGGGGCACTCATGGTTGCAAAGTTTGTTATTCATGCATCCGGTGCTTGCTGCGAGATATTCGTTGTAGAGTTACTCTGGAATTATCTTGATTTATTGCATTGAATTATAGGAATCATGGACGTTAAAACAAATTAAGAAATTACTTCTTGCCTTTTCTTGTCTAGAAACTCTAGGCTAACGCGCTGACAATATCTTGACTTATTGCATTGAATTATAGGAATCATGGACGTTAAAACAAATTAAGAAATTACTTCTTGCGTTTTCTTGTCCGGAAACTCTCGGCTAACGCGCTGACAGTACATCAGCAAGGTTCCCAAGTAATAACAGTTCCCAGTTCGACAAGAACCGCTTGAACGATTAAACTTGGACCTGAACTACCGTCGAAGGAGACTGTAATTGCCCATGTGTGCAACATCTGAGTTCGTCAGACGAGAGATTCGATCGATAACGATTTGAAGTTGGCACCGAGATTTGTTCAACGCTGCAGTCAATTCTGGAATAAGATGAACCAAACACACTCATCAGATGAACGACCGATTAAAAAAATGAATTTTCCGAGACAGTGGTTTAGCTTGTTACAATGTTAATTAATATTAATTTTCAACATTTTACAGATGCGGAACACTTGATTGCAATGTAATTGATTAGAGAAAATTTTACAACATGCCTCCATTTTTTACAAGAAACGGATAACTGTCTGCTTACTGCTTAACAAATTTACTACTTACGGAAACGAATAGTTTTTTCCGTTTACATTAGGAGTGGAAATCTGGAACTACTATAAGATATAGCAAACACCATCGCTAATCCAACTATATATAAAACCATAAGCTTATTCAGTCACAGCAGCGCAGTGAAAGGTACTACGCGAAGCCAATAGCTTTGTGCTGTGCATTTGTGGCTCACAGCACTACATCAGCTACATACGCTGAGATGGGAGACGCTGGCATATTGCTGGAATGGTTCAATGTCATTGTATGCGTTGGGCTGCCTCCGTGGGAACGACATAACGCGCTCAGTTTAGCCCAATGGCAGTCCCCTATAAGGCAGCCAAAGCCCTGCAATATGAGCAGCTCGGCACAACACTCGGCTCAAGAAACTGCACCTTCATAAGGAAGATCCGAGATGTGTTTGCTTGCTAGCTTCCGACTCCCGAGCAATTGCAGTTGCTATGGCTGCTATCGCAATACAATTTCTACGATTTTTAATGACAATATTCACCGTCTCAAGTTTTTCAACTAAAAAAGTTCATGCATATTACATCAAACTATCGGTTGATATTCAATGGTAAGCTGTCTTTACTAGGATTCAAAGTACTTTCTTTACTGAGAAAATACATAATGTATGAAGAGCCCCACATGTTTAATAATTCTTTTCACCCAGTCATGTCACTGCATGGAGACATCGCATATTTTAAGATTTGAGAAGGAAAACATGCTAAAGATTGCAGGCATAGGACAAAAAGCAAACATGGCTGTTGGAGGTTTTTAGATTGCCAGGGGCTCCTGATTGTAATGGGAGGCGTGTGGTGATGTGGTCTCCCGTATTGAGATACATGGGAAATGTGGAGCCTCCCGAGCCGAGAAGTAATAGGAAAAAGTTAAAGTTTAGACCGTCATTAGACCGCCATAAATTACGAACTTGAGAAACTTTCGGCCAGATTGATCTTGAAGTTGATAGCGGAAAGGGTTCTCGTTACAAGATGCTTGATTTTTAAGTTGTTTCTCCAATTTTATGAAATTCTTAGATTACAATTCCAAAAGAAAATTATTGGCCCCTTTGCCAAGTAAGAAACTAAGCAGTGGCTACGAATTTGCTTTAAAATAAATGCCTGAAAAATAATCGCAGTGCTATTTAATGAACAACCAACAAGTTCTACAATAACCCTATCTTCTCCAGTATATTACGTACCAATCCAGCACCGCATACTTGCAATCATTGGGCCATAACAACGAGGGTCGATGGTGCGCAGAGCTCAGAAGTGATTGATACTGCGACGGTTTAACAAAAGCCAGGCTTTCCTGAGCAAACTGCATGTGTAGCTCGTGCTGGACTAGATTTTGTCGCTTACAACGCAGATAATTTAAAAAAATATAACTCAGTACTCACTGCAGTGAGTGACAGAGAGCGCATTTTCTCGTCGACGAAAACGTGAAGTCACGGACGGACAGACAGACGAACGGACGGACGGACGGACAGACGGACATGGCGAGCACAATAGTGCATTTTTTCATAAATGAGAAAATGCGCTAAAAACAGCGCATTCTGAGATTCAAATTATTCTTTTTGAGCTTAGTAAATGTATATAATTAAATATTTTCTGCTTGAACAATACCTTATTTTTCATTTATGAAAAGGTAATTAACTACAAAAGACAATTTCTATACAGGCGGTCTGAATAAGTGTTGCGCACATATTTCCTTATGAAAATAAGGTTTTCATTCGTAGCCCGGAAATTTTGACGTTGAAATTTCCAAAATAGAAACGAATAAGTCATTTTTTATTATCACTTGACTCCTTCACTATTTCAACCTCTTGTTCTGTTTATTTATTTATTATTTAAATACATTTGGGGGTTTGTCGAGGCTGAGCAAGAAATAGAGAAAACTGTCCTAGTGCGCACGTCAAAGAGACGCACTTTCCAATCTTGCTAAATCGATTTGACCAAATGGGCCCCATCTTCTGGCCGGTCTTTTGCAACGCGGTCCAATCCGGTTTTTCATTTCTCTCCAATTATTCGAAGGCTCAGAAGGAACATTTCCCAATGTAATTGTTTCCCAATATTACGAGCAATAAATGGACTTGAATTGGTGTAAGAGAGTCATTTCATGAAGCTTATCCCAGCAGCTCAATCGGATAATTTCAGAAAGCTTTGCTTTAGCTGAAAATGAGTATTTTTTACTTCTTGCGGTCTTTTTTTAGTTTTCCATTTCTATAGATATCATGCAGAAAATTCATATTCAGAAATAATTCGTCTGTTAGCAAATGATTCTTCGATACAAGGAATAAAAAATTAACGAGAAAGACTTACAACCCGATAATGTGATTCTTTGTTTTCAATGTTAACTCCCCAAATATACATTGATGTAAGTAAATGGACACCTTCAATAAATTATCTATTCATGATAAGAAGAATTATTAGGCAGCCAAAATCATAATTGATTTTTCTTGTGAACACGCCGGAACTCAACGATGAATTAATTATTTTGCAAATTTAATGGAATGTTTAATGAAATGTTTCGCCTGTACAATACAAATAATAAGTATAAATCCGTAAGCTAATGGGCATTCAAAGGAAAAAGTCGACATTTGCACGATGTATTTAGCGGTCAAAATCTAACCAGCGACGTGCTATTTTCTCGTTATTCAGTCGGGAAAAGATTAGAAAACATGGCTCGGTATAACGAATTTCAGGGTCCCGTTTTGGACTGGACGATTTTTAGAAACTATGTACCATTCATAATAAGCCTGATAAAATCTCTTGTATTGGAGGCTGTGATAAAGTCTCCGTTCAAAATACGACACGTGCATAACCGAAGGACTCCAAAGGAAGGAAAAATACAAAATCAGGAAATATTGCGAGTTTTCTATCATGAGCTCTGGTCTTCCCATAGCTGTACTCATACTCCGTTTATGCAAACATTTCAATGTTTGTAAACAATCTAGCCACAATTGAGGTTAAAATACAAACCAATTAAATACATTCTGATACTAAAAATTACGAGCTGTAATATTTGATAAGCTGTTTACAGATTCAAGACATTTAAATGCACTAACAGACTGTGTGGGGAATATAAGCCGCAAAAGAATATAAATTCACTGTGTCAAAAAAACTGAAACATACCGTCAATTAAAAATAACGTATTTCAGACAATACAATCTCCTAAAAATTTTAATTGGGTTTAGCTGTAATAAAATCAGTTTTCAAAGGGATAGTTTTGAGAAAATGTATTCAATTCCAAAATACTAATTCGAAGCAACATGGAGGCAGAAAGAGACCAAAATATTTGGCCGTGAGTCAAGAATCTTCAACCGTAATCCCTTCGACACAAATTCGAAGCTCGAAAATGCTCGCGTGCGGCCAAGATTGCTGTGTGCCCCAAAGTGCGTTTCAGAATGCCGATAATTTGTTGGGTTTGGAGATAAATCACAGGCTTTATTTAATGATACTTCAATTTCCTCACGAGCTCGGGCAATTCTCCAACGTTGATCATAAAAGTCATCGTATTTCAAACCCTGCCCAGAAGCTGGAAGGTCGGTTTTTGTAGCGATGCGGAAACTTTCCATTGAATTCCTCTCTGTTTATTGCTAAATAAAATATTTTTGGTGCTTATTCCACATGGCAGGAGTATTTTACGATGGGTTTCGGTCAATTACCTTATTCTAGTCGCTCAATTATTAGGTTTCAAAAATTCATCACCTATTAAAATAGTTATATGAATAAGTGCAAGCACTGAAAGTTAACTGGTACTCGAGTTTTGGTACTCGATCAGAATCAAGAAATAAATATGGCTTGCTGGATGGTCTCTTTATAGAAGCCCTAATTTATGGCACCAACGATAAATCACTCAGGCGCAGGAAATTTAAAAGTGATTTATTTTACCCATAATCAATTTGAATCTAGCAGTTTCCACGCGACTCGAGGAATTGTAAAGTAGAATTTCATTCGTTCGGCGTGCTCCTCAAAACACAGAGACGAACATATATATCAATGTTCTACAGCCTCTTTAAGATGAGTCCTCAACGTGTTGCGAGCATCAATAATTATTGCTCAAAAGAAATTATAATAAAATAAATAAAAGGGAGTGTGACTGTTTTTTAAGGTCCGGCTATGCTTCTAAAAGTATTTATTTATTACATGGCCACTTCCACCCAAACAGGAATATCACAATGATACAAATCAATCATCTTTGATGAGACCTGCTTTTTGATCACTCATCTTAATGCACTAATGTATTGTTATAGATCAAGATAGCAGATATCATATTTACACTCCCGGTCTTTTATTGGCATCGATTCGATATTACTTTTACAATTTATATTCCATCTATTGTGCGTTTAAAGTAGCTTCAACTCCAGTAAATGGGCGCTTCAAAAATGTTAAAGAAACTAAAACTAGCGGAATCTATTGAGTTTTAACATTAAAAAACAGACCACTATCACTGTTTTAAAAATAAGTTTAGTTCAGACTGAAGCACAGCAATATTTAGGGCACACCAGAACAAAACAACATTAAAGGCACTGGAATTACAGTATACACGACGGTTAATTCCCGGTTCAGTTATCGTTA
Organism: Hyalella azteca; assembly: GCF_000764305.2. Lineage (NCBI taxonomy): Eukaryota > Metazoa > Arthropoda > Malacostraca > Amphipoda > Hyalellidae > Hyalella > Hyalella azteca. The sequence goes on along the minus strand of NW_025938270.1, from coordinate 14,802 downwards.
TTCAAGTCACTTGAAAAAAATCAGTATAATTCACACCGCAGTGCATGCAATTCGTCGGTTTAACAGTGAAATATAAAGCGTGTTCTGGAGAACGCCAGAGCGTGCGATTCTTCGCGTGCACACAAAAAGCGTATCACTGCAATTACCACTTATCTATGTGCTAATAATGTGTCGATATATCAGGTGAAACTGTGGACGAGCTAGGCCATTTATAGAATTGGTCAACCATTATCGTAACGCGAATGGTTGCGACACCAAGGCACGCGTCGCATTGATTCCATATGCCATTTAGGATCATTTGCCGGTATGACTTTGGTAGGAAAGAGAGAGGGCGTCAGGATGGGGTGATGGGAGTGGGTGGTATAGGAAGAGGGTGCTTGAAATGGTGATGGCGTTGAGAGAGTTTATTGGAAGAAGTGAGGCAAGATGGAAAAAAGTTGGGATTATAAGGAGGCAATGATATAGGAGAAATGATCGTGCATGTGGTGACAGAAAGAGAAGTAGAGATCCTTGAGTGGAAGTTGAGGGGATGATAAGAAAAATCGTAAGTGACAGGAAGGAAGTAGGATTAATACACGAAAATAATTTAAACAGAAAATAATTTTAAAAAGGCAGGTTATGGAAAGACATGTCGGGTTCTTGGAGATGATAGGACAAAACGTATGGATCGAAACAGAGTTGATGAAGAGAGGAGTGTGGATCATTGAAGAGTCGATGCTAACAACAATAACGGCTGATCTCCGATGAAATAAAATTTACGATATTTGTTGACAGTGAGGAATTTCGAAAAAGAGAAGGAATAACGACGGAATAGTCATTAAAATTAGTAATCAAGTTAAAAACTTAGAACATGATAGTCGAATTACAAATCTTGTCGCTCTCTTTTCTTCCTCATTTGGTTCAATATTCATCGAAAAAACACCTTTCACCGAAATAATAATTTTCTTAATCAACAAATTTTGAAAATCTGCAGAAAAAATAGTTTCTGTCTTGAAACATGGGCCTCTCAAGCGATAGTTGAAAAAGTGATTCAAAAAACTTAACTGGTGTCCATATCGGCAAAAATTTCATTTCGATTTCTGAACCCAGAATGTGTGTTAGAAATTTGCTGTCATCAAATTTAAAGGAGCCAAATTATACACGCGTTCGTCTATTGGCTAAAATTTCCCCTTCTATCTGAAGGTAAGTAAAGCAGCCATTAATCTCCTCTATGAACCTAGGAACAAAAATTAAATTCCTATTCGCCTCACCTATTTACCATTCGTTATTCTAATCGGAACTATTTTTTCTCGAGATCCTTAGAAAAATACTTCTCAATGGCGGTTTCTTTTCACCCAAGCGCACTGGCGTGCGAGGCGGTTGGATGAGATTTTGTTGCGCTCTGTCTTCCCTCTCCAATACGCAATAACCATTCGCAGTTGGTAAGTCTATCGTTTGTTATAGCACACAGTCGTTACATTAAAGCTAGGTACTGCCACTGACCTGCGTACGTTTCTCTTTTCTATAAAAGAAAGACCGCTGAAATAGTTGTTTCGGGGGTTTAACTGCGATAGGAGTTCTGTAACGGGAACAGAGTTTCTCCAAAAAGTGCCAGTCCATAATTAAGAGAATTTCTGTGAATTTTTTTTTATAAATATTTGTCGAATAAGTGTTTTACTTGTGTACAGTTTCAAGTTGGAAGATCGATCGTAATTGCGGCTGAACTATTATTCTACACTCAAACGACGTAAAGACTTAACACTGATAGCATTACGAATTTTCCATCATAAAACTCGGCAATACAGCCGAAATAATTACAATTTCGCTGCAGAGGAAGAGTGGAATTTTCAACAGAATTAATTGTAGCTGCTTTTCCGTGCTGCTGATATGAACTCCTCGAATTACAGAGAATATGAATTTTAAGCAGAATAGTGTGAACTCAATACATCAAGATAAAAATTTAAAACTGCAATTCATGGCGACATAATACCATACAGAAAATGAACAGATCTAACCAAAACTCTTATGAATTTAAAGTTCTGTTTAAGTTACATATTTTGTTCAATCGGATTTGCTTCAATAAAATTACCACAAATATGTAATCAGCAGCAACAGTGAATTGTAATCAGAAGGGCGTTTCAAAGTTTTATACTTTGAAGCGAAAAGTTCTATTTACCTGCGAACCATTTTATAAAGAAACGTGTCAAAACATACATATATATTACACTTTATACCGGGTCTGAATTAATTTATTTTAAACTATTTTGGCTGAGTGCTATTCATTGGGAGCGCGGAGTGTTTTTAAAAGCACCTTGGGGAATATTCCCTCGTATTTTTCTGACGTCTTGGAAAAATGTCGCACTTGCACCACACGCGGGAGCTTGGCAGCATCGACGCTGTTATTTCATGCCCGGTCGCACTAACGGCTCCCTGCCTCGGCTCAACACTTCGGAGCAGCAATGCGGAATTTAGACCGAAAAGAAGTAAAAGGCTCCAGCAGCGACACGCCATACAAAAGCTATTCAGGCGAGAAGCAATCCTTGTGGTAAACATTTTAATTGGCTCTCTGAAATTTCCTGGGATTTTATTATGACATGTTTTACCGAGCATGTCATTGGTCTAGCCCAAAATGGTTATTTTTCTTGTCACTTCGTTGTGGCCTTGCATTTAAATTTGAGAAAATAAGATAGGTGATCTAAAGCGATCTCAGTAATTCATGTCTCAACCTAATATAATTGAAAGCGATTTTACAGGCGTTATAAAGGATCTACAGTCACATCTGTCAAGTCATAAGGAATTTTATTAACTATGATTATAGAATTCATGATATTTTACCCTTGAAGTGCGGTCTGAAGTTAATTCAGATTTAAATTCAAATGAATTTATTTCAGTTTAATAATTTACTGATTTACGAATTTATTTGAATAATTTACAAAAAAATGCAATAAACTTTTGTGAAAAATATTCTCTACCTATTAAATTTTAGCAATTTCGCCTATATACATTGCAGAATTATTCTTTAATATTATTTCAGCAGTCACGGCAGGAATAGTTGATCATATCTAAAGGTCTATGACAAACCAGTATCTGGATAAGACTGGTCTTAGTATATTGAAGGAACCTTGACTTGCTTCTCTGTGGTCGTCATATTGTTGACATTTGGTCACCAATAATACCTATGGGATTTTCAACGACGAATATTATATAAGATGTCATGTGGTGTCACTCTGTGTTCAGCAAACTAGAGGTAACAATTCCGTCCCAAAATTCACATGACGATATCAGTGGCACCTAAAGTGTGGGTGAAATGTCGCTGATAATACACCTTTAATTTAAAATAAGGTAAGGTGCAGCCAGGAAGGCAAGCGTCCCCTGCTGCAGACGAATAGAAATACGGCCGTCGGCTCAGTCGGAAAGTGGATCTAAATTGGTGGGGGCTCAGAGAAGCCTTTGAAGTTATTCTATTCGGAGGGCATCAAACAAGTTCTGCTGGAGACCCCTGAAAACTGAGAAATGATCCTGGTCTCTGATTGTATGCCTTCACTAACCAATATAAAGAAAATTCACTCGGAGCTCAATTTTCAAGTCAAATCCCACAAACCATGTTATTTTAAGTCGATTCAGGTGAAAAAAGTCGGCGACACGATGCCAAAATTCCACCGAAATTCATGTTCGTGTGAAATTTGTGACAGTTCTTATGAATGCAGGCTGCTTATGTCGGGTGTTGATACAGGAGCTTCAAGATTTCATGTTGGTTTAAATCTAGAGGGCATTCAGAGCTAGTACAGTAATGCATACAAACTCCCTGTTGAGATGGTTCAAACATTTCTTACGTAAGCAAACTAACTCAATACGTATACGCTACAACTCATACATAAATAATTATCTATCATCACTCCCTTGAACGAAAATTTAAACTGACATCCCGTTTATTAGGAAAATACTCACTCGTAACCGTATTCTGTGACTGCGTAACCGGAGCACACGCACTAATGAGGTTTAGATTCCATGATTCAGGTTTCCTCCGTGTCAGTCCACGCAAATATTTTCCGCAAAGGACGTGCTCGGGATGAATTTAGCCCCAGTGACCTCACAACAACCACACACTCGAGCTCTTCCTTGCGCATTAAGAGGATTTGAGAGCCTCAGGGAACTGCCTTTCAACGTTAGCAAGACTAGCGAGATATGTTAGGCCAGACAGATAATATTGGCTCGTCCCAAATGATGTTAGAGTGACTTATGATATCCTGGGAAAAGGAATGCCTTGTTAACTCAATGCCCAGTATTGACGGCATACTAGACTTTTTTTGCCGCATACTAGACTTTTTTTTGGTTCTACCGTGTTTCGGTGTTAGGATAGAAAGACTATTCATGGGATGCTACTATGAATAAAAAGTTCATATCATTGCACTTATTTTATAATGAATGCCAGCACAACGCGCTGGTATTTTCCAACCGAAAAAAGCCATGAATTGAAACATGCATGCCGTAAGATAACTCATATAAGCACATGAAAATTGTGTAAATAAAAAACAGCATTGTCAATGTAAACTTTCAATTATTTTTTCAGTAATATAGTTATTTTGCTGGACTATAGTATGTGACCGAAAACACAAAATATGCGTCATCGTTTATTAAATTAATTGAAAAATTGGAAATTTGTAGATAAAAATGTATAATCCTAGCTTAACACCTGTTCATAATATTTGACACAATATCACCAACTTCTAATTCTTCGAAATGAATGAGGAAATAGAGTCTCGCAGTATTGTCGTTGTCATCTCTGCAATACATTGCTTGGATTCATTGAGTTTGAGCCGTTAATTTAAACTTAGTTGACGCTTCATCTCCTTAGGCTTCAGTGTGGCAGTGATGTGCTCAGGATGCAATATGAAGCTCTGCTTGCTTAGCTTCCTCACTCAATTCTCTCATCACACCTTACACTCAAAGAAATATAAATGAGAATTTGTTCAACGACGATGCAATTTTTTGCTTTCGTGTGTCATCTATAGCTAGTTTGACAGGAATAAAGGCGTATCAATGCTTCGCCCGCTTTAAAATTGGGATAAAATCACATACTATAAGAAATTGGTTGATGAAGCTTCATGTTTTATTTAAATTTCATGACTAATTATTTTCGAAAACGCTGAAGTATATCTAGTTGTATAGAAAGTCATGGAAATAAAAATTCTACATAAAACCTCAATTCCAATTTACGATCAAATTTAGAAATGGAGCGAAATTTCCTACAGCAGCGGTAGAAATCTTATCAGCAGTTGAATTAAGGCAATGTTAAATGATAATATAAATACTTCAGAGAACATGAAGCACTTTAATTGTTATATTGGCTCTTTTTTATTGAGTATTTATATTTAACTTGAACATTAAAACCCGATTTATTATTATTGAAAAAATATGAAACACTGAGGTAAATACACAACTTTCACTTGAATTATTGAACAGAATATCTATCGATAGGAAAACTTACGAGCTTTATTAAAGTCACTTTTATATCTCTACTTCTCAGTTGTGCCTAGCATTCCGCTCACTTGATAAGTAAATTTTTTTCCCATACCTCGATCTGGTCATTCTTTGCTACGGCTCTATTTCTGACGCATTTATTCTATGTAATTCCATGCTTTATTCTGTTATTCGTTATTTCCTACTCCGCCCTCTATATTTGATAAGAAATACGCCATACCGAGCAAATCCATTCTTTTTCCACTTATTTCTCCAAATAAAAGTCATTGTAATTCCCATATATAATTCACTCGCTTTCAATGACTTTAACCGCAGCTTCCCTTCCTCCCTTCACCCAGGCAAAGGCTTCCCTGTCATTCGAATGTCTCGGTTTCTTTTAGGACGCTTTTGAAGTGGGTGACGTTTCTCCAGTCGAGCTCCACCGACGGTTTCATTCTAGGGCAAACATTGACATAGTATTCGAAATCATTCGGAACATCTCATCTGTTCGAGACCGTTGACATTAGAAAGAGAACTGGGCTGCTGAGCTGCGCCTGTTCTTTAGAGGGACAGTCTTTGTTTGTGGTAGGATCCTCCGTGGCATCTCAATCAACAGAAATTTCCTGCATCCGGGAGCCGGAATGGGTTCGAGTGTTTCTCACGTGTCGTTCGGCTCGAGAAATTGTAGGATGCGCACCGAATTATGTTTCGGTATATTCGTGAGAGATTAAATATATTTCGGTAGAACTTCTTAGGGTTTGAAAAATTTTTGGTTTTGGTCATGGCTCGAATTTAATAATAGAAAATGATGGCGATTTATAAGTGAATCGGGAGATTGGAAAACTAAATTCTAGTATCAATTTCCGTGGACTTTTGAGATTATTTCGGATTCTCTTGGAAAACACGTGAATTCATGCTATAGCTACCGACGCTTATTTTATATATCAGCCATTTAGGTACGCAAAGAATTGACGAAATGTGTTCCATAGATAAAAAATATTTAATCAATATAATTTACTGCAAAAAATTCAGCGTAATTTCTGCATGAGAATTAACTAAAAAATCACGACAGCACGCAAATTGAAACAATCAAAATTGATACCTATTAAACTTTATTTAATTGAATAAATTATATTTGTATGATTAAAATTTAATTGATATTAATAAAGAGTTACCAGCGAATTCAAGCTAATGAAGTGATCACTTTCTTGGGCAAGTAAGCAGGAACCAATAAACTTCAAAGCCGAAAAGGAAAGAGCACCAAAGACGAAAACAACTTTAAATCTCTGGCTTAGACATCTCAATTTTCCACCAATTTGCTTTGAAAATTTCCAACTTTGAAAATTGATTGGAAACCTCAAATTGACTTATCCTGTATGCACCTACAATGTCTGGATCGGTGATGAAATTATCAAAATCTAAGCGTTAATTTTAAATTATCTCGATTGAAATCTTGAAATTTTTATTAAATCATCTACCTGATGTAGAGATACGCGACACACATTTCTTGTTTGATTCAAGGAGATACCGTGAGAGCATATAACTATTACAGCTTTTATTCTGGACTATGTTCGGTACTACATCACTTATTTGTTTGACATATATAAGCCTGTTTAACCCCATTTCAGCCCTTTTGGCCATATTTAAGCCTTTTTGGCCCTGTTTCATCACTTTTTCAAATTTTTTTTCTACATCACTTCAGACTTTTTCAACACTATTTCCCGCGAGTTACGATTGATCTGCAGGGAATCGGAAAACTGTTCGCGAAATTATTTCGTCTCGCGAGAATTTGACATTTGACATTCCGCCTTAAACATCGACAAAAAAGACAAAATTCAGCCAAGTTTTTGCATGTATCTTCATGTTGTTTGCATCAGAAATCACTTTGATTGCAATGATTAAAATGAAGCCCATAATTAATGTTCGAACTGCTAACTTTACATGTGTTTATTAAACCAAAACTCACTGACAAATATGTGGGTTCATTCATGTATTCTGAAGAAAGGTTTTTCGTTGAAAATCGAAATGAATTCTATATTTTCCATGCAAATATACTTTCTCTGCAGTATATTTTCATTGCTAAAGGTCGCGCGGGCCCTTTTTGATTTTATTTTTTTAAGAAGCAAATTTTATAGATACTTCATGATGTTACGGGTAATTTAAATCCAATCATTAGATACATTTATTATGAACGAACAAAATTTAGATGCGTGCAGTGCGTTCCAGTTGGTTGTTCATAGCTGAAAGGAGTGTTTTTTTAAATGTAATAATATATTACTGTCAGTAAGAAAAGAAAATAAAACATACAAATGTTGTTGCGATATAAAATCGTTCACTAATGGTGCAAAAAAAATGCGCTTTATGGAAGCGTCCCCTCGTGCCAGCATCGGTCTCAGGCTCAGCTTCTCGAGAGGCCTCCGTCCCGGAGAGACCTCCTGATATCGCTGACTCGGCCACATCTATTCACTAAGCCGACGTGTTAGGCGTAATTTTATAGGGCGTTTGGTAATTATTGGCAGGATTTTATGATCCCAAATATCCTCGGTGGTTTCGGGTTTCCTCTTCCACTAGGAAATAAATCTTGTAAAATTACTTTCTTAGCACCTGTACGTTAAAAGGTATTGAAAGCGTCGCTGTAAATACGTGCGGTACAAATAGGGTTGCATTTATATCTGCAAGTCTATTTGGGTGTTCTGGGAAATGTTTTTTTCCACGATTGTCTTGTATAAAAGTAAATACATTTACTGCTGCGAAAAGTTTGATTTACCGTAAATTGCATGACTTGCCATATATGCGAAGTAGTCTTAAATGCGTTTATAAACTATGACAATGTCAATGCGCGTCTAGAATCGGGTAAAAATTTCGGTTGATTGGAACAGTAAGCCCTTTCCAAGATAAGTCGCTTAGAATTGACGTCGAAGAGGAAGTTTAAAGGCTTGCCAGCGCAAGGAACCTGACTCTTAAAAAGGCTTTAAAAGTCACTGCAGAGTACTCAGAGCCGTGTAAAGCTGATGAGTGCCATTAGCAAATTAAATAGCATTGACTGAGTCAAGTCGGAAAAATTCAAGTCGGGATCAAGCTCGCAACTTTGAAGCTGCGTTTACGCAAGACTGAAATCCCGCTTTCTATTTGCTGGAAACTGCGACTCGCGAAGGCGAACTTGGGTAGTCCAAATCATTGCTGGAATGAATTCCTATTTAAGTTTAAGGGGAGCGTCGTGCTTTGCTGCAGTGCCTCGGCCAAGCCCATTCCATGTTCCGTGTTGACGGCGGGTCATCAAATTTGAGACGAACTCGAATCAAAATTTTAATGTAGCGCTTTGAACTCGCGGGGTGCACGCGTGTACGAGCGGGAGTTCATTTGCTTGGTTGCGTTCCTGAAAACCACTGGAAGGATAAATATGGCTTAGAGAATTTGTCCGGGTAGAAATTAGTTAAGATGTGCAATATATCTAGTATAATTTTTAAGGAGCGTTGATTATGAATTCGAAATACACGTTAATTTTTTTTCATACATCTGTACCTGATTATTTAAAATTTTGAAAATGTTTAAAAAAATGTTTTAAATGAAATCTAAAAAGACTATTATGTTGGCTATAACCGACTAGTTATTTTAATTTCTTAATCAAACTAACCACGAGAAACATTCATATGATACAGATTATAGAACAATCAATAATTAAATCAGCGCCACTTAAAAATATTTCGGCGTGAAATGTGTCAAAACTTGTTTAATTGGTAGTTATCATCGAATGACATGATTGTCGCTAAATGACTACGACAAATTACTGTACTTCAGAAAACCATAGAAATTTAATAATATAAAATTTGACTCAATCATATCATTCTGGCTGAATATTGTTAGAATATCCTATAAACATAATTACATATTTTTATTGGAAATAAAGTTTAACTACTCTTTGTACATTACAGGACATAACGTATAAGCGCAGACCTTTTCCCGACCTTAGAACAACCCTGACCCGTAGACCCTTGCAAATTCTGCCCTGCCTTTGATGTATTGAACGATATTGAAAAATTCAAAGTTCGGCATTTTCCCGATCGTTAAGCTTTCGGTAACGTCATTTTATCGTTTCTTTTTTAGGGCCACGTCAATGACTGATGGACCTGCGCCCCTTGGGAGGCAAAAAGCTTTAAAGTATATATCATGCGATGGCTTCCGATTAATGACTGGGAAACTGCTTAAAACTCCTAAGAACTCTGTCCAGTGTTTGCATGCTCTCAATCCATCAATGACGTGTCATTAATCTAGTTTCGCTCTACGATATCTATTTTTAATATCTAAGAAGGATATTAGGAAGTTAAAGCTAAGCTCAATATAGCCAAGTTTAATTTCATGAGAGGAAAAAGTTGTCTGCTGCACATTCGTCTACTCAAGTAATATGTCAGCATCGATGCTTAAAATCATTTCATGAAGGTATCAGTAAATATGGATTCAAAATATGCCGGGAAAGCAGTTGATTAACATGCTTATTCGGGCTGGGATAACTTTGGTTTACACAATACAAGTGATAATTTCAAAAAAATACGGTGTTCAAAAAAAATGAATTCAATAATTCTGTTTGATGATTAATTTTGCTGACTATATTTAAATTTATAGTTCTACTTGCTACTGTTGACAGCACTAAGTAAATTAAAAAAAATCGTAGCAAAACGGTAGCACTAAAGATTGCTTACTCCTGTAAGAGAAAAGAACAGGGAATTCCTTCCGCAGCTTGAAGCGCACTCTGAAATTTACTCACATGAAAAATGGCGACAATTTTTTGCATATGTCCTCATATTACCTGGCGCAGGCGATAAATATCGAAAATTTCTTGATGAAATTAGAATTGGAGTACTCGACCTATAAAATAAATGAAAAAATTATAAAATACTAGGACAATTGCGCCTGTAGTAGTTATTAATCAATTTTCCTCATTACATAATTTGTTAGCGTATGTGGAAGAAATTTTTGGCTTTTTAGACGGTAAATTGCGTTTACAGTGATAAACTAAGTCAGATGACTCTACTGACCAGATAAAAATATGAGCAAAATATATGAAACTGGTTATGTTCTGCAATCGGTGCTGGCTTCTCGCCAATATTCTGCACCCAGCCTGACCTCCTGCAATAGGATATTTCATAGGATCTTTGACGAACCTCCAGCCTTCAATTTGCTAAGTGTCGACTTCCTTGGGGAAAGTTGCTACATAAACAGATTTTTATTGCCGCTTCGAGACTACGTTGGTCTGCTCAGTCTCAATCACTGAACTCCTTTCATTAATTTATCGAGAGAAAAAATTCCCGTGAAGGTTAGAGGTGTCACGGGAAATTCAAAAACTTTCTATAACTAAAACTTGCGTAAGAAAAATTTTATTCATTTAAATTGGGAAGAATAAACTTTTTTCGTGAGTCTCTTAATATATAGTTTTTAAAAATAGCATTGAGCATTTGATCTAAGAGACTGTTTAGACATATATTATTTCGTAACATCGTAGAGAATTATCGAATTTAGTTCAATATTAGGAAGTGATTAAGTTTTCAATATTCTTTGAGATTATGGAAACAAACATGCATTGAGTATTAATTTAGAACTAATAGATTAATATATAAGTCGCATACAATTTTTAAAGATTAATTTCTATTGAATTTTGTAAACAAAAATGCATTGAGGATAAGGTTTGACATTACTTTTATTTAATTCATCTAAATTGGACAAATATGAATCAACATCCTATGTGGTCGTTATTCCGAATGAAGGTCTCGAATGTGTTCCTATGTCGTACCACGTATTGAAGCTTCGTGACAAATGATCTTAGCAAGCAATGCATAAAACATGTCATGTATACAACGTGTCATGTAAAAAACATGTCATGTGTAAAACGTGTCATGTACAAAACATATCATGTATAAAACGTGTCATGTACAAAACATGTCATGTATAAAACGTGTCATGTAACAAATATGTCATGCACAAAGCATGCCATGTACAAAACGTGTCACGCACAAAACATGTCATGTACAAAGCATGTCATGTACAAAACGTGTCATCTAAAAAACATGTCATGTACAAAATATGCCATGCACAAAACGTGTCATGTAACAAATATGTCATGTACAAAGCATGTCATGTATAAAGCGTGTAATGTACGAAACATGTCATGTACAAAATATGTCATGTAAAATGTCATGTAAAAACATGTCATGTGTAAAACATGTCATGTACAAAATATGTCATGTGTAAAACATGTCATGAACAAAACGTGTCACGTACAAAATATGTCATGTGCATAGGATGCCATACATGAAGCTTGCTACGAATGAAGCACTCTATGTATAAGTTTACCATGTTAAAAGCAGCATTTTACGGAACCTTTATGTTTTAAGCATGTTTTGTATGAAGCATTCTTTGTATAAACGGACCATGTATAATGTATAATGCCATGTATAAAGAATGCCGTTTTGCTGCGATATAAAATTTGAAGTTAGAAATAAGAATCCAAAAATTCGACGCGAAGATCGTATGCGTTATCCAAAAATTACCAATTAACACGTTCAAAAATTTACCGAGCATGAAAGACTACCAATTAAAAAGTCATCGTACCATGATAAAGGCCTTAACAAACTGGAATCACGTACAATTTATCCTCAGGTAGTTATATACTTAGCGTATATATGATATATCATGAATTTGTAGCTGCATACGTAAAATATAGTTATTAAGATTCATTCAGTGATAAATATTATTGTGAAAAATAGAAACATTTTTATATTTTTCAGTACGAATTTAAGAGCAATTATTCCGGCTCGGTGACAGCGTGATAAATGTCAATGAAATCACATTTTTTATATTTCTTGGGTAAAAAAATGTAGTTGCTATCCTATTGGTTAGAAACTAAGTCATAACAGCTTTCTAAAGAAATTACAATCACCCATGAGAGTACGGATTTATTTACCAAGATTTAATGCCACAAAAATCCCAAAATTTACTTCACGAGTCTTCTCAACTTTGAGCATCCATTTAAGTATGACTTTTTTCTTAAGGCACACCGAGCAATTCGGTAGGGAAAAATGTCTACCGGGAACGAGTCTCGTAAGTGGCTTGTGATCATGTGATTACAGCGAAATGATTATGTGATTACAGCGAAATGATCCTCGATCGAACGGTGGCATCAAAGCGTGGGATATGAGACGATTACTGCTGGCTTCGGCCAGTGTTTGTTCAGACGAAATTCCACTGAAAATATCTAGAAATTTCTTCTTGTAGAGTTAATGGAGGAACTTGTACGAGATTCTTGCCGCTCAAGCATTTGCTTTGGAAAATCTCGGAAACAAAACGTAAGGTTCAATAAGATGTATTCAAAATTCTATCGAAGAATTATTAATCCATCAAGTTTCGGAACGACTGGAAACTTGAGGATTCTTTCATTGAGCTGAGACCTTGAAATTTGTGAATCGTATTGCAATAAGGAATTTTAAATAGCAAATTGATATTCAAATGATTTCGAAAGTGTTTTTTTTAATATGACTGTACTCCACAATACCTGAAACGAACGAAATACTGAACACGTAAGGGAATTTTCTTACATATCCGTGGGACAATTTCGGCAAATATTTTGCGTTATATTTTTATTTTATTTATTTTTTTGCGATATATTTTTATTTATACTCTAGTCTCTCGTTAGTGTTTCCCAATATCGACGTCAGTTCTCAAGAGATATGAGTGCCGAAAACTTAACAATCAGGATATCGCACTAAAACATAAATAAAACGCAATTTAAATCCAATGAATAATTTTTCTCAATCAGTGGTTTTGTAGGATTTTTATTTAAGCGGTGTAGAGTGAGATTAAAGTTTCTTGATACTAAAAATTATTGAAACAATCTGCGGTTATAAATGAATAAATATAAATTTTCTTTTGTTAATCAAAGAAATTAAACTTCTTCCGCAAATAAAGTCATTCTAAAATTATATCATTATTGATGATGATATCGAGAGATATCAAGCAGAGCTAGACAGTGGTCTTTTAGTTCATCATTGCTGACTAAAATGTAATTCTAAATAATTTAATCATTTCCCGAGCGATTTAATGTTGATAATTTTCAGTTTTTTAGTCAGCATTCAGTTAATATGATCTTCGCTTGACCTACACCAAGAATTCCAAACCCGAAGATATACCAAGCAAAATAAAGATAATTTCATGGAATACATTTTTGAAACCAGCTCAATCATCAGTTTAAAAACTTCAAAAACACTAGAACAAACATAATAATCAAGAAATAGAACAAACAAACTAAATCTAAGTAGATTTAAACCTAAATAATAAACGGGCGGTCCAAGAATAAAAAATAAATAATAATAAAATTTCCATAATAAAAAAAGTCCAACAGATGATGGAGTTTGTGTCTGTAATGTTTTCACGTGAAATGTCCTTAATTTTCAGGGCATTTTCCTGGCTCTAAAATTTTTATTTATTTAGGATTGAATAAAACAAATTATAGCAATACCAGCTAATGAAATTTCGGGTGTAAAAAGAATGAAATTTTGATGTCGCGGTTCAATTAAATTTTTTGTTTAGGGATATCATTTTTGAAGTAAGGTAAATCTCAGCAGTCAAGTCATAAGATATTTACGTTATCTTATGACTTATACGTTATATATGACTTATAAAAGAAAAACTTGCAAGATCGCATAAAAATAGTGTCCAATTTAAACGTCTTTAATGTAAAGTGGTAATAAATGTGACAAGGGAAAGCTTGAGGATTTCTAAGACCAAATATATATATACCCGTCAGGGTGGCCGAAAGACTAAATAACAATTATTTCTGTGATCTCAAATTGCAGTAATAATCATGCAAGAATCTGTGCAGCTATTATGAGTAATTTAAGACAACCGATTAAATTAACAAACGACCAACAAATAATATATCCATTTATTCGATAACTTGTGATTAAATTTTTCTGAAAAGTTTTAAATGATCAGGTCTTATGAGTTAAAGATGAAGGCGATCTATGCATTATTAGTAGTAGTATAGATAATAGGTGTACCGTCACACTTTGCATAAACAGCTTAAATCATAGGCCACCACAACCATTTACCCCAAATCTTACCCAACAAAATTACCAATTACCCCTGATCCTTCAATATTATTACGAACAATTACCTCAAATCTTGCCCAACAAAATTAACTAATTACCCCTGATCCTTCAATATTATTACCAATCATTTACCCAACAATATTAACTAATTACCCCTGATCCTTCAATATTATTACGAACAATTACCCCCGAACCTGCATAAACAGGATACCGATCATTTATCCAACAAAATTAACCAATTACTCCCGAAATCATGAGTTTACCC